>NC_143012.1:56605700-56926609 GCF_055824585.1 Amblyomma mixtum
GCGACTCAATAATTTGCTGAAATGAAAAGAGAAGACTGTAGTAGATGAAATAGTCACGGCACTCACTTGTCCGGTTCTCAACTAGCAGATTCTTTCAACGATTTCTTCGTGTCCATTGCAGACAGCACGCAACCAAACCAATACCTCAACAGCTCGAGTCAAAAGGTCAGCGAAACCGCGTTTTTAACCCCTGTTACAACTAACGAAGTTCTTTCGGTCTTACAGTCGCTTAAAAATAGTAAAAGTAAGGACACAGACGACCTCCAGATACTTCCAGCGAAGTATACATCCCACATTCTTGCTCCAATATTAGAACACATAATAAGCTTGGCATTTTCCTCTGGAACTTTCCCGAAAAAGCTACAGATTGCTAAGATTACCATCATTTTTAAAGGAGGAGACGCTAATAATTTCTCCAACTACCGACCTATATCGATCTTGCCAGTTTTTTCGAAATGCTTTGAAAAGCTTTTACAAGTGCGCATTACAAGCTTTATTAACAAACACAAAGTCATATCACCTTCCCAGTTTGGTTTTTTCAAAGGAAAATCAACGGAAACAGCGTTATTAATCATGAAGGAAATTATATTAGAGTCATTTGAAGAAAAAGAACTAACTCTCGGTGTTTTCGTGGATTTTTCCAAAGCATTCGACTCCATAACTCACCAAATATTATTTCATAAACTTGAGCACTATGGATTTCGCGGCACATTCCTTCAGCTTTTAATAACATATTTAGAGCACCGCCAGCAACGGGTTGTAATTAACAATTCTTCATCGCACTTTAGATCCATTCATTCTGGCGTGCCGCAAGGCAGTATTCTTGGACCTACACTGCTTAACATCTACATTAACGACATTTTGAACATTGACAACAGCGCTAAATATATAATGTATGCAGATGATGTCAGCATATTTTTTAGGGCTAAAACACTTGGTGACTTGACATTAAACGCTAATGAAACTCTGCGCAAACTGGTCGAATGTAGTACTGAATCTTTGTTGAAAATTAACGCTACCAAAACTAAAGCTGTACTATTTAGACCTAAGAACAAACCACTAGAACATTTACCTGCACTAACGCTTGGTTCTCAAAACATTGAAATAGCGCCGTCAGTAAAGTGTCTAGGTGTGACACTGCAGTGCAATCTTTCATGGGACCTACACATCGACAATCTGGTTAAGAAACTTGCAAAATGCACAGGCATGTTATACAAAGTCCGCTCTTTATTACCTCTGAGTGTCAGACTGTTAGTTTATAATGCACTATTTCTATCTAACCTTTCATATTGTCACCTGGTGTGGGGTACAACAACATGGTCAAATACATATAGGCTACAGAAAATACAGAAAAAGGTCATTCGTATCATTGCAAATGCACCGTTTACTGCTCACACTCAACCTCTTTTCGCATCATTAAAAGTAACTCCTATTAACGACCTTTATAATCTATTGCTAAGTAAACGATATGAAAGAAAACGGAAAAATCAAGACGCATTATTTGATATAACAGCTAACTTACGGCCCAAAGCTAATTACTACCCAACGCGTAACAATGACGTCTGGTATGTGCCATCCTTCCGTACTAATTATGGTCGTCAAATGCTGCGACATATAATTCCAATTCTTCTTAATCGGCGCAATGAGCCCTGAGGACCTAACGGTACGGTTTTTTTCTTACTGCAAGTTTTTTTCTCCTTTATCCCGTTTTCTTTTGATTGTTATCCTTAGTTCATTTTTAGTGTCTTTTAGCGTTGCGTGTTAATCTTGCCGACTTCAACTATCAATAATTTCAAGAGGATGTTCACTAATCTTTATTGAATGATATTTACCTATGCACTGTATTCTTTTTCATTGTTCTGTCCGTGTTCTGTTGCTGCCGGTTTTTATGTATGGGGGTGCGCCCCTCTGTCAAGCCAGTCATAGGCTTTTTGGGTGTACCCCCTAACATCCCTGATGTTTAAATAAAGGTATTTGTATTTGTTAAGTTATTGTAGAGGCGGTGTGCAAAAATCAGCCGGGTTTTTCAAGGCTTCCTTCGTCTTGCGTGGTAGTTTTTTTCGGTGTTTTCAGAAACCAGGCGAAATACAAAAAGAAAACAAACCTCATGACTGCGCACATGCGCTATCAGATTGCAGCGCTCGCAACCGCTGCCTAGAACGAACGAAACGTGAACGCTGACAGTGCCCAAGTAAGCGGTCACCGCTAAATTTGACGGGCAACACAGTGATAAAAATGAGAAAGTCCTGGCTAGTATGAACTACACAACTTCACTGCTTTCGCTTTCTTTTTGTTTTGTCGCTGTCATTGCTATACAATAGCTCCGGCGGTGACCTGCCATCATTTATCGCGGGTGATGGTGCGGGCCAGTAGCCTTTATGCGCTCGCAGTTACATGCGTGGTCCTGACAGTCAACAGACTCGAGCGACAAGACGCGGTCAGGTTCAACAAAACTTGGGTAGGGCCTAGTTGGTACATGATGTTGTGAAGGTAAAGGATGCGCAATCAAAGGACGAACCACGAAGAAAGACACAGGGCCACACACAAGCGTGTGTGTCCCTGTGTCTTTCTTCGTGGTTCGTCCTTTGATTGCGCGGTCAGGTTCGCCAGCGTAGCCTTGTAAAGTGCACCGGGGAAGGCGTGTCCACAGATGACTCACCCCTTTCATTTCTGCCTATTGAAGCCAGCACTGCCCGTTACTGCTCTGGAGACCACCTGCACCCACAATTATAAATGCATTTTCGCAGAAAACATTCAAGGGCGTTCAGGCAACCCTGCAAACGCTTTTCTGAAGAACGGCAGATTGGGCTACTTGGAGTTGATACATAGGGATTGAGTGGACAACAGCCCTGCCAGACACTGACACAGAATAAGATGAGACACACAGAAGGAGCCTCCTTGTACGTCGTCTTTTTCTCTGTGAGTGTCTGGTATCGCTGTTGGACCACTAACATAAAACGTGCTCCGCCTGGCGGCCGCTAGGAGGGTACGCTAATCGAAAACTTGGCATAATGCAATACAGTAAGCCGTTAGTACTGGCTCGAGTATCCGAACTGCTGACATGATAGTACCAACACAGCAGCTTTTTTTTTTCTCTGCCTGCTCATGGATGCAGCTGCGGACATATAACAAGACGAAAATAGCTACACACACACAAATACGCGAGGCCTTGCGCGAGTGCGTTTGTTGAGTCCATGTGGAGAAAGAAAACAAAGCAGTGTGCAGGGGCGTTATTGTTCATTTCCCCTATCCCCCTAGCTGACAGAGTCCCATTATCTAAAAGCGACCGTCCACCCGGAAAGACGTGTAGTCGATTTTTTTTTTTTTCGGCAGCAGTGAAGAGAAATCAGGGCTGAGAGCCTACATGTTGCGCCGCCGGGGTGGGGGGTCTGTATGCGCTGCAGGAAATCCAGAAATCTGAGTTTACCGTAGGAACTTCGTCCAGCGTACTTGTATACACGTGACGATAAAAAGTTATAATTTCTGAAAATGAAGTGGCATCATGTTTGAGTTGTAACTTCTACATTTTGATAGTTTTCAAACGCAATTTAGTGACTTTTCAAAAATGGTTTACTGTGTATGATCGTACACGGCAAAGATATTTTTGAAACCGTACCATTTTCCGTGTTTGAATGTGTTTGTGCGCGTGCGTGGGGAGATTTATACCTCTGTCACACGGCAACTTTAGTGATACTTTCACGAAGCGCACTCCCCATGAACGAATGGCACTTTCATTGCGTTCTCACACGGCAAAAAGAGGTGCTATTTGGAAATGATGATAGTGACGATGGGTGTTGCAGGTAGTGACGATCGGTGCTGCAGCACATTGTGAAAATTAGTTTGTTTTCGCAAATACTTGCAAAATATGTCATAGCAGATGTAATTGCTTTCGCGTCTGATCGCATGCTGTTATCTAAGAAAGCATCACGAGCCTGAGATTAGCAATATCTCTGCTACACGGGCGTTTCAAATACCTTCCAACCGAGTGTCATTCGAGTCGGATGTCGCCTTGTGCAGGTGCACGAACTATTCAATGGCATTTGGCTCACATACTATCAAGTCAATGGAGCTCCGCGAAGGCATTCGAGATTTTGGAATGCCTTCGAGTCACGAACACGGCCCGCACTGACGTCGCCATCCCTTCGCTCCGCGAATAACACAGGGCGACTGCACACCAGTACTCCTTTTTACAGCGCTGTATGCAAACAGCTATGTTTGTTCGCGTGAGGTAAAACGAGAGCTACGCTTTTGTTTTATTAATCCTATTTGTGTACCTGTTGTTCCTTTGCTTGTTTATGCAGCGCGACAACTTTGTAGAAACCACCGATGTGATCGCGCGCCTCGGAAACATTCGGTGGCCGGATTGCTGACATCGCGTAGGACCGACGCTTCTAATTGTCCCTGCTTTCTCCGATGTGATATTCAATTTTGAATCGCTTTATCCTGAAGTACGTTCGATGGCGAAATAAAACGTCCTTATTCCTAATCCACAAGCGACGCCGGTGACTGCTGCTGGCTGCCCAAGAGCGCGGCAGTCTGGGTCCGACCAGAGCTTTCCTTTCATTGCATGTGCATCCTGCACTGTGAAAATAGTCGATATTAGGTCACCGTTGTGAAAACTTCATTTGTTGGCCATTTGCATTCCCCAAAACGTGAATTCGCGTTCGACGGTTGCGGAAATTGCACACACGAAACCTGCGGAATCGTTAGAGCTATCGCGGAAAGGGGTCGTCGTCACTGGCAGAGCGAGAGTAGCTCTATTCAGGTATGTACATTATATTTAGTTGCTCATTACCAAAAAAAAGTTCGCACTAAGAACCAGAATAAAAAATAAAACTTTATTTACAGCGGAGCACGGCTGCTGAGACTACACACTCGCCGATATCACAAAACGATATCACAAAAGCAGGAACGTTGCCTCGTGTGGCAACAATATGCAGTTCCAATGAATGGATGGAAATGCTATGCTAAGGCCACAGTAGGGAGAAACCTGACGCGATTGTAATGAGTACTTATTAGCTCTTGCCAGCTATGTCCCGCAGTCTCCAGTGGAAGTTTCGCAGCCAGTGTTTCCTTTTCGTTTTTCGAACCTTGGGGGTGGTAGTAGTTTATTTGACAAAAAGTGAACGAAAAGAATGTTGCCGGCTGCGGCCCTAAGCGCTTTCGGGATTTTTGTTATCATACACGGATGCGCGGGCGGAAAAAAAGAAAATCAGCATTACTTGCAACGTATCTCAACGTCACAGACTACCTCTCCGCAGCTACTGACCCAACGACTTGAACGCAATATGTTTGTACCATTCTGATATGCCTTATTCTGCCCATTTTCTCTTATTTACTGTTACCATATCAGCTGTCTCTTAGAATTCTACGTAGCACTGGCAGTCTGTGAGTAAAAAATAAAAACACTCGCCATGCTTCGAAATCTCGGGTTGATGTTTCACTGCTGGTGTTTTTCCTGGACTGCGAAATAAACGTTTGTATGGTGAACGGGAATCAATAGCACACAAGCTACGCGCCACACGCCTTTGACCGCAGAAAAGGCTGTGACAACACGCATGGCAACAACCCTTTGAAACCAAGAGGTCATCTACTATTCCGCTGCTGCATCCATTTCGACATCATCCATAGTTTTACGAAGGCCATAGCCCATAGATGTCTTGTGGCCCTTTGTTATGGATGCCAGTGGAACCTACGAAGCTTTATTTTGTAATATTGCTTGCCGTGGCTACCGCTGCTAGTCATCAAAATATTTGTCTGGGTCGTGAGAAAAGAGTAACTATAAAACAACGTGTACAACTCTGGAAAAAATGGAAACAGAATATAATTTCTGTAAATGTCACAGATATAGAGACTTCGTGTTCAGGAAAGTAAAAACAGCGCTAAATTCTACACAAAACACACAGAAAGACGGACAGGACGGGCGCTGACTCCAACTGAACACAATGTCACATCAACTAGCCCCGCAAAAGGTCACATTCGAAATAGTGCCTCCTAAAAAAGAATCGCCAGGCACCACGGCAGGGCCGCCAAGGGGTGGGTAGGGACGAAAGAAGCAGTACCCGTGTGCCAAACACGTTCGAGCGCGGTCGTCATTGTCATGGCGTTTATCCCCCTCCGTGACTAACCGCCTCCTTCTGCCACAACGCGAGGGAGAGGAGGTCAAGGTAACGCAGAGAGGAGGACCAGACCGTCTCGAAGGAGCGCTTTTTCGCTTCCACGGACAAGTGGAGCCGCCCTGGTGGTTGAACTAACGTCTTGTCCAAGATGGCCGCCGTGGTACCCCCGCCTTAAGCACTTTGCTTCTTTCTTTCTGCAGCCTCCACCTTCGCCGTAGCCGCTGGCTGCTTCACGCCGCCCCCGCGGCGCCGCCCGCTCGCCGCTTCCTTTTGTTCCCTCCGCGCAGATCTCCCTCCTCGTGACAGCGTCGAGCCCCCCTTCGTGGCGACGCGACGCCAGTCTGCCGCTTCCCGGGAAAGTCGCTGACCGGGTCCACTCCGCGCAGATCTCCCCTGGAATCTTCGTGACAGGCTTAATCCCCACCGTAGGAGTCGTCGACGGCCATCCTATGCACTATGTGGCCTTGCCCCTCCGTGGAGACACGCCGCCAGGATGGCGCGGTCTGCCGCCTCCCGGGAGTCACTGACCGTGTTTGTGCGGCCACTGGTGTACGCGCACGAATCGTCACACTTTCCATGTTCCGGAAGAATGCTCAAAAGCACATTCAAGAATGCGATGATAGTGGCGCCAGCCGCTCACTTCGACGCGATGAGGGGTCAACCTTCTTTCATTCAAAACGCGTTTGACAGCGCTACTATACGGGCGAACAAACCCGCAGTAACATATTTAGTTTTGTAATTTTATTTCCAACGCTTTCATTAACAATTAGAAAAAAGGACGTTTCTTTAATACGCAGCTTATTCCCAGGACCAACCATATTTTTTTTTTCGCTCCTACCTACGCGACTTCTTGAAACTTTTCTTGAAAACTTCAATTGCGACTTTGAAGTTATTCGAAGCTGGAAGCCAGATGCCTCCCGTAATGACGACCTGCAAACTAAGTCATCAGTTGGCCGTGGCGTAGTAAGGCGATCCAACCTCGTCCAACATCTTTGAAATGCGCTTTATTTCATATGCTTTAGATGCTTATCCTAAAGTCCGCTTCTGTTTTATTTACTTCGGTTTGGTTTGGTTTGGTTTATTGGGTTTAACGTCCCAAAACGACTGAGGCTATGAGAGACGCCGTAGTAGAGGGCTCCGGAAATTTCGACCACCTGGGGTTCTTTAACGTGCATTGACATCGCACAGTACACAGGCCTAATAACCGTCCTAAGGGATACTTCCAGAATTGTGCATAAATTTGTGATGTAGTTGTCCTAATTTAATTAGAGAGAAAGCTGAAGGCATTACACTTCATCCACATTGAAGAGGCGCAGCAATGCTGGGAAGATGAGGTTTCATACTTGGCTTGGATATTGTTAGGCATAAAACGTAAATTCAGCCGTACAAGCACGATTCGAGAAAAACCAGAATGCTGCGAAAGATTCCATACCGGCCAAACAAAAATGACTTGCAATTGCGTTAAATCTACTGAAGTGCAAAACACAGTATTGAAATCACCTAATCTGCGCACACAGGAGAGCATCGCGGCGCAACTGCCAATTCTGAGGTACAATCCACGTTTTCGGCCCAACACGAAACCTAGCCTTCCCGGCATTCCCGGGGTGGATGAAGTGCGCTTCAAGAAACTTGCATAGAAGGTGGCGCCAGATTTCCCGGTATGTAATGTTATGAAACTTTATGGCACCGCGCGCTCGCTGCGAGAGTGCCTCGCGTGACGACAAAATTTGCTCTCGCTCTTGCAACGCCACTTTCATGCTTGAAGAAATTTTACAGCTGCGTTCGGCTGCTCTGGTGGTGGTGGTGGTGGTGAAAACATTTATTACCAATGAGCTGGAGGTATGTTTGGATCAGCCCGTAAGGGACCGATCCTTACAAACACTAGGTGGAGGTCCCTAGTATGGGACCCCAGTGGCGGTTGCCGCCGCCCGGGCGCGCCCGACTAAGGCTTGTTGGGCCTGTAAGTCGTGACAGCCGAGCAGGGTCGCCTCCCAGTCCTCCCGGGTTGGGTTGGGGATGGGGGGAATAGCGGGGTTGGAGGGGCAGGCCCACACCATGTGATAAGTGTCAGAAGACACTGCACTACAGTGTGGGCAGCTGCCGCTAAAGGAGGGGTCAAAATGTTTTAGCGCTGCCGGGCACAGCAATGTATTGGTGAGAAGGCGGAGAAGGAGCCGCTCATCCGCCTTCTTCAGGCCTTTACATGGGCTAGGGTAAAGGCGATGACAATTTTGATAATATGTTGTAATATCTTTGAATGCATAGACCGGATTAAAATCGGGTTCCTGATCGGACGGGGAGGAGAAAACAGCCCGGTGAGAGAGCGCGCGGGCGGCTGCGTCTGCTGCCTCGTTTCCTGCCAACCCCTGATGAGCAGGGGCCCATATGAGGTAACGGTGTGCGGGGTCCGTATCCCGTATGCAATTTTGGTATATTCGATAGGCTAGGAAGGGAGTGCAGCCTTGTTCGACGTTCCGACAGGCCCCTCGCGAGTCGGTGATTATGTATTTTGAATTGGAATGTGAGGCCGCGAGAGCAATCGCGACCTCTTCTGCTTGTGTTGCACAGGCTGCTCTGGCGCCGACGGCTTCGACGAAGCGCAGCGCGCATCGTTATGTGTCCGGGACATGGCACTGTCGTTTACTAAGTTGCTCAAGATCGCAGATTGCGTTCTAGAGTACCACGATAGGAGAGCGGGGCAGGGGGTTCAACATTGAGCTGTACTACTGTTGACCGTGGATGCGGTAACGGTCATTTGAGCACACGCAGCGACAGATCAAGAGTATAGGCAGTTACAATTCAGGGCCGGTATGAACTCGTTTACAGACCCGACCCCTCTGCTCGCTCATAAGCGACAGGCTCCGGCGCACACCAACGAAGTCTTGTCGGCCTCCTCCTGTTGGCAAGCGTTCTGTCATCGGTGCTGTGGTTTCCGAGCAATGCGGACGCTTTGTTTATGTGCAGCCATCGATAACTATAGAAATATTCTTCTCGCCGCCACTCGTAAACGTTCAATGGGCCGCACGGCGCTCGTCCGTTCGCAGCGCGTCGATTCACTTCGCGTGTGTTAATTGAACTACGCTTCGCTCGAAATTTTGAGAATATTTCCGCTTGACCGTCATGCTCGGCTTGATGTTCGAATAACTTGGCTTGTATCTCCTGTGAGCGGGCGCAAAAAACCTTTTGACTCTTAAAACGTCGTCACACCTAGCGTCTGCATGTATCTTATTTTTTTTTGTTCAGTGCCCTGATGCGGGGGTCCCATTTCTATCGAGATAACACTCCCACGTGATGTGTGATGCTCAGGGTGTGTTACAATAACCCCACCTTGTAGAATTCAGCCAGATCCTTCCGTTACTGCATCCCTCATAACACCTGCACAGCTTGGGAACGTTAAACACCCCGCAGCATACAATATTGCTTTTCTCACTACGTTCGGACTCGTTTTGCCCCAACTGCTTGACTCCAAATGCCTGCATAAAACACTATGCTTGCTTCTCTCTAGATTTCCTGTCCACTCACTTAATCGCCTTCACTTGATTCAAGTTCTAAAGTGTCTGGCCGTCGCAGGCATATCTGAAAGGCCAATTGGCCTTGGCCAACTAGGCGCAGATTATAATCAGCGCTTAGCCTTCTCTGTTTAACAAAGTCACTCTCTTTGTATTTGTTTGCATACACTTACAGCCAACGCAGTTACAATAAACAGATAGTTATACTTAGTGCTTAACACTCTTCCGGCCTAAAAGTAAAAATATCTTTATTCTTCAGGACTTCATGGGGCATTGATGTACATGTTCGCCCAGTACTAGGCCCAACATGAACATGCTCTTTGCATTGCGGGCAATAATGTGGCGAGTACTCTCATGCGGCGCTATATCGAGATATTA
This sequence comes from Amblyomma mixtum, assembly GCF_055824585.1. Taxonomy (NCBI): domain Eukaryota; kingdom Metazoa; phylum Arthropoda; class Arachnida; order Ixodida; family Ixodidae; genus Amblyomma; species Amblyomma mixtum. Next base: position 56,615,707 of record NC_143012.1, read on the forward strand.
TGCAATTCAAAAACGCGTTCCTGTGTTCCCTCCAGCAGTGGAAGGTGCAGAGCTTGAATAGCCTAAATCTTTTAAGCCACCTGGACTGACACCACAAGAATTCAGATATTTGGCGACTATGCATCTGAAAATAGTTCTGTGAAGAATGTGAATAAGTAAGCTTTCGAAGTTATATTTTTGTTTCACTTTTCCAAAATGGTCGTTAGCATTCGTTGGTTTTAGTTCTAAATATGGGTGTAGCAGTTGCTAGAACTAATTCACTTCCGAGTCCTTAAGCCATATACTCTGAGCCACTAACCTAAACGCAGTAACTTCTAAAAGCTCCACGAACAGGCAGTAGTAGATAGTGTGCACATTTGAAGCGGTTGAAGGACGAACGAACTGATTCGGTTCTGGCTTCCTAAGCAGAGCCGAAGAATTTCATGCTTGACAACACACTGTAAGCAAAGCGTGGAGATGGGTAGTTAGAATGAGGACTTACATTTTACACTCGTAAGCATTACCGCTGTATTTATACCGACAAAGGTCATCGTACATTTTTTCACATGAGTAACTATCGGTAGTAATGTTTTTAACCTGACTATCTCAAACGTACATCTCACACTGTATTTCATCTGAAAGATAAATATATACATAAACATGGGTTCGAGGGTTACATTACTAGAGTGAGAAAACTATTAGGTTTCGATTTTGAACTCTTATAGTTGTACTCCGTTTCCTTTCGCCTCAAATTTCTGAAATGTTCGTGCTTTGATCAGGTTGTCAGGCTTTAAATATAGCGGTTGAGACAGAAATAATTTATGAGTAATTACACTTATTTCTTGCAAACTCCCTAAAGAAAAACCCTTACGGACTGGCATGAGTGGTCTTGAGACTTTTTCTATTGGAATTGGCATGCACCTTCTAGAGGAAACGGTCGCTGGCGCTACTGTGAAGCTGCAGTTGTACGCAGACTCTGGTTAAAGCGAATGGCCGGTTGATTCGAAGTAGAGCTATGTTTTGTTCAAAAAAGTAAATTAGGAAGGCTTCCGTTATTCCGAATTGCGCTAAATACGTAGAATCATTCGGGCCCCTGAGAGCTTGACTAGTCGTCAGTATTTTCGTCGCCCAATAGGATGCCGGATGGATTAAAAGATTTCATTGTTGCTGTATATTTTGTACACCTGAGTGGAACCGATATCATGCCCGCACAATTGTCCTAGTTAGTGGAGCGAAGCACTTGTCTCGCGCTGCCTTCGCCGTCCTCTACTGGGGCCTTAAGATCAGCCACGCTCACATGACCACTTCGTACGCGCAGCTTACGCCTCGTCTAACCTTCGTTGTCATCAGGAGGGACGGGCGGTCATAAAATATCGCCATAAACTTGGAAACGCCTTTTGGACGCTGAGTCCCATCACATACGGAGGGTTAGACACAGGGAGCAGGCGCCCAAGATGCTGCCTGATAAAATACTCGTACTGGTGAAGCTTCAGACTTAATCTATAGCACAGCTCGAGGCCCAGGTATCTTCGCTGTACCGAAAACGCTTGGATTACGTGTCTACGGGAGGATTAATGGCAGTTCATTGGTGTTCGTTTTGAGGACAGGAAATTACGCGGTAACTGCCTCACATATCTCTGTGGACACCCGAAGCACGCCGTAAGGGAAGGGAGGAAGGAGGGAGTGAAAGAAGAAAGGAAGAATGATGTGCCGTTAAATTAAAAAGGTGGTAGCCGTCTTAGAGTGGGGAAACACTTGTACCGTGTAGTTAAAAAAGTGGTTAAGTATGAGAGGAAACGGGTAGAGATGTAAACAGATTAGAACTTCCCCATTTTCAAGCGCTTAAATTTGCTGCTAACACACAAGCGTAAATGTCTTTTTTCAAATGTTCAGTGGCGTTTGTGGCTGTTCACCAGTTCAAATTGATTTTTCTGTCGTCAAGACAAGAATCCTACCTTCCTCTCTTCCCTTACGGTGCGTCTCACGAGTGTATCGAGACATGTGAGATACTGCGGTATTTCCTTTCCTCAAAAACCAATTTACCAATTATTAAAATCCTGCAGCTGCAAATATGCTATACCCTGCAGTGCTGGTGAGGTGACGTTCTTGCAAACTGTATCAGCATGTTTCTAAAATAAAATTTCATCTATGTTCTGTTAACTGTGTACTACCCAGAGTCACGACTTCGCCACGTACCGTTTGTACACTAGTTACTTATTACGGCCGAGAGCTGGGTATCAAAGTTTGCTTTCCGCATGCTCTAAATAGCCAGCGCTTTCCGTCCTAAATATTTGGCATCACTGTAAGGAAGCTTTATGAAGGAAAAGGAGACGCGAAGGCGTGGTTTTCATCTGGCGTCCACCCTTTCCTAGTCTCTAAATTTCGGACAATGCTGTGGACTAGAAGGAAAGACATTAGTTACACAAGACCTTTTTGCTGCCTTTTAGATAATCTAACAGATTCGAGGCCTTTCCTTCAATCTGGCTTTTTGTGCAACTGCTACGGGTTGGAAAAATTAACCAAACTATAAATGCTGCTAATAGGTCAGATGCCCATTTCTTGAAATTTAGCCCAGCTAACAAATAAACTGGGTGCAGAACATGGCATTATGCGCACATAAAATTTTCTTTTCCTTGATTATTTGAAAATTTCAGAGCGGGAAGGTAAACTGTATTGGAACAATAGAATAATATTAATAATGGTCATCAAGGCCTTTTGTGTCTTTTGCTGCAGAAATAAATGGTTGCCTGAGAAAGGAGGCACTTCTTAATTGCAGCATTGGAGCGTATAGAAAGGCGTGGCGTGCAGCTAATTCGTGACAATTGTAGACCTTTCTTTTATCAGGAAAAAGAATGCAAAGTAATGACGCAGCGCTGGTGTCTTGCACGTTCAAAAAAATTCCGGAGGAACTCAACTCTCTATAGTGCTGCAAGGCCTTTTTGGCGCACTGTTTGGCATTGACTGCGAGACTGTTTGAGCTCTACTAGTGGTTTATTTGACTACATACTTTGACTATACATTACAACTACGCACTTTGATTGCCGACTTTGACTGCTTATTTAGCCCGACTATCTCTCGTCTTCGAAGAGTTCGGTTGTATCCATGGCTCTGGTCGCAGTAATCAGGTATGTAATGTTGTCACCCACGGACGCCTTACGCCCCCTGTCAGAGCTGACGACAACTATTTTATTAGTTGTCGTGTGCTATAGAAGGGGCTTCAGGCATCCGTGGGTGACCTCATTAACTTCGAATACGCGCAATCTGACGTCGTAACCATTTCGACCAAACGAAAAGCGTGACACCTCTGCTGACAAGCTTCTGTAGACAACGAAGAGGCATTAAAGGCTTTCGCTTTAAAAGTGTTCTTACTTCACGCTGTGGCCGTAATAAGGCAACGAAGCTGCAAGTAGGTTATCCAGCTCAGCCCGCCCTGGGTGGCTGAGCAGCAGTTGTCTCAAGCTACTATTTCCAAGGTCAAGCTGCAACCACCGCACTTCATTGAGGACAACATGCAAAAGCGCCAATGTGTTGAGATTTCTGCGCATATCAGTGAATCCGTTTTCATCGAAATTTTATCCGCATCACTCCATTTAATGCGCTTTACGACTTGGTTTTGATTCTGGCATATGTAAATTCTTCAGTCATCACTTACTTTTCGTATCACTATATGTCAGAAGGCCACATTTCTCGTCTGTCTTCCAGGTCCTCGGTGTGTAATTGACTCCTTGCTCTCCTGCGTGAAAAAAATGTTTATGCAAGAGTAATACAGCTCTTCTTCGCCGTGCGCAGCAGTAGGGCTCTTACATATGTAATATAGTTATCTGAGTTTCACAGCAGGCGTTGTGGAAGCTACTGTTTCTTTTTTTTCGTACTGCCTTTGTACATTGTTCAATTTTCCATATGGAATTTATTTTCTTTTTTGTTATCACTGAAGCAAAGCTTTAAAATATAGGTATTATATGCCAAATCAAGGCTCAAGACCGGCATAGAAATATAAATTAAGCCTGGCAAAAATAGACGAATTCTTTGTTTGCCTTTAGTTTCTGTGTAGCTCATTGCAGACCCATAACTGTACTGAGTTCAGTAGATAACGTTGTAGAGATAATGTACGCACTGTTTTAAATTGTCAAGGGCATAGTTAAGCGCAGATTACTTAACTGGTCATTATCCTTTACTTATACAGGTTGTGTCGCCTAAGACTGCACATTTAAAAAAAAAGGCATTCTGATACTACCGAAAAATTTCATATATATGTGTCATATGTGTCTACATATGCCATATGTGCCAACATATGCCATATGTGCCAACATATGCCATATGTGCCAACATATGCCATATGTGCCAACATATGCCATATGTGCCAACATATGCAATATGTGCCCACGTATGTCATATGTGTCTCGTTTACAATTAATAGGAAAGAAAAGGGAAGGGCTAGGTTAGAATTAAAAGGCAGTTAAGAATAAAATAGCTTCTATAGAAGTTGATGAACTAAAGAAGGTAAAAGCCGCCGCGGTGGCTCGGTGGTTATGATGCTCGGCTGCTGACCCGAAAGACGCGGGTTCGATCCCGGCCGGGGCGGTTGAATGTCTTTTGAGGAGAAATTCTGAAGGCCCGTGTACTGTGCGATGTCAGTGCATGTTAAAGAACCCCAGGTGGTCGAAATTTCCGGAGCCCTTCACTACGGCGTCTCTCATAGCCTAAGTCGCTTTGGGACGTTAAACCCCATAAACCAAACCATAAACCAAACTAAAGAATTTAAAAAAAAATAGTGAGGGCGAAAAAAAAAATTGTGTGCCCTTCCGGATTCAAACCACTGTGCTGCAGATCTACAGCTCTCTGCACCAACCACTACACCACGGCTGAGACAGAAAATGTTAGCATTATTTTGGCTTAACAAGATTTACGCTATACTTCTCGCTACTTTGGAATTCGAGGGTAAGGATTGAGGTCAAATGTTTATATGCCAGGTTTAAGGAGCTGAACTACAGGCGACTGCACTTCCACTGATATTGTGGATCTTGATGTGCTGCGTGATAAGCACTGAAAGATTTGATATTTGCATGCATTTTAATTTTCACAGCGCCTGCACCTTTCATGGTAGTACTCCCATTGCGCACCTGTTGTTAACTACAGTCGGAGCTCTACCACAAATCTGGCATCATTCGACAGCTCAACTAAGCACAAAAGGCAATATTTACCTTTTAGATGAACGCTTGTCCAAGCACATTGGAAACGTCGAACGTCAGACTGTTTGTGTAGCCGTTGTTTGCAACAAGAGGGCACCAGCAGAGAATCAAGGAGGAAATTATGTGAAACAGGTTAAGAGATTTTTTTATGCGTTGGTTGGGCACTTGTTAATCGCTTCTTCATCCCGTCTTTTCGGCGTGTTTCAAACAGCAAGGCCAACTCTATAAGAGGCACTCATGAGCGGCTATCTGTTTCGCACGAGATTGATGTAAGCTGATACGATGCATATCGGGGCTCTTGTGTACGCACGAGTGTCGCGTGTCAGTCGAGGTGTGCCACATATGTAATAAGTCCATACAAGGCACATTTCCGTAGCGCGTGAACTACTATATATGCAGCACATGTGTTCATCCGAGACATTTGTGACACGTATGACCTCGTATGCAGCCCATATGCGTTCATACGAGACACATTTGTGACACGTATGAACTCGTATGAAGAATATGTTCTGATACGATGCGCATTTGTCGACACATATGGCTCACATTGCCACGTATCAATGTAGCGTCCGTTCGTTCGCGGAAGGCCGCAGAAAAGGGGTGTTATCATTTTCCTGACGCGAGAAGCGACCGGACTAATCTCGATTGTTCACAGCCATGAACAGCTTCGTCTACGTGTTTCTAGATTACTCTAGATGATCTCGACCTGTTATCTCGAAGTTTCCTTGCCGCCTTTAAATTGAACTATGCCACGAGCAGCGAGCATTCGTAGTTCGACGATCGACAAGCACGCTTGTTGCTTACGCCGCCACCGAGCGCCTCCGCACGCGCCTCTTTGAGCAAGCATGCGTGGACGCACTGTCAATGAGTGAGGATGAGTTCTTGCGCAAATGGTCGACATATTTCATCGTCCTGCGCGGCGGTCGAGTGTCGGCTTTCTTACTGCCTTACTGACGTGCTCAGTGCTGCGTCACTACGCATGTGCTTGACTGATCAGAGCATTGAGTTCAGCAGTTTTTCATTGTATTTTTGTTCACATTGGAAAAAAATAAACTTCTCTTTCTACGCCGCCACCGAGTGATTCAGTTATTTTGCGGGCGCAAGTCAGCCCAAATAAAGAGCTTCGTTTGCAAGTCTTTCTGGTGTCTTCCTGACCGCTGGACTGCCGTCACTACAACGTGACATCTGGTGGAGGTGCGGGGTACCCTTCCATGTACCGGACACCCCCAGCAAGTCCCGACGCCAGCCCTTCGAGTCATTCACCGGAGGACTTGACTCCAGTCTACCACGCAGCCTCTTGAAGCCTCCAGCCATGACTTACGCCGCAGCAGTGCGCCGTCCTGCACCTCGACGACGGCACCTAAGCCCCTGTCGCCATTAGCCAGCTGCGCTGGAGCGCCGCCCTCTCGCCCCAACTCGCCCGTCCTACGAGCGTCGCACACGGCCTAGAAAATGCGACGAGTGGAGAACACCCGACCAGCGCCGCCAACTATGCTTCCACTGCGGAGAAGCCGGTGACATTCTCCGGTACTGCCCATACAGGAGAATGGGCATTCGAGGATTTTCTTACGACGCCTCTCGACCCCGACCTGGTCTGCGACCAGCCGCAATCAAAGAGTTCTTGCGTCTGGAAGAATACTCATTGCCGAGCCGCCTATCTCGTTCTCCGTCGCCATCGTCACCGCGCTATGTATCTCCTAGCCGAGGCTACGCAGTGCGTGGACGCTCCCCCGGCCCCCGAAGGTTAAACTGAATAAAGCAGCCTCTGGAGGTGAGGTTGCTTCGGACCGCAAGAAATAAGACCATCCATCGAAAAAAAACAGAAGACTATGCCTCAACTACGACGACGACCCCTACGACGACGGCCCCTACAACGACGACCCCTACGACGACGACGACACCTACGACGACGACGACGACACCTACGACGACGACGACGACTACTACGACGACGACGACGACGACTACTACGACGACGACGACAACTACGACAACTACGACGACGACGACGACAACTACGACGACGACGACGACGACGACAAAGCCAGACTTTAAGCTTTTTACCGCTGCCCTTAAACCTTATTAGTAACGCTAAAGGACTCGAAGTTGGCATTCTCCGTGTTTATTTTCATTTTAAAGCATCGAGACGATGCTTCTTTGCGAGGGGGGTAATGCCACGTATCAATGTAGCGTCCGTTCGTTCGCGCAAGGCCGCAGAAAAGGGGTGTTATCATTTTCCTGACGCGAGAAGCGACCGGACTAATCTCGATTGTTCACAGCCATGAACAGCTTCGTCTACGTGTTTCTAGATTACTCTAGATGATCTCGACCTGTTATTTCGAAGTTTCCTAGCCAGCTTTAAATTGAACGATGCCACGAGCAGCGAGCTTTCGTAGTTCGACGATCGACAAGCACGCTTGTTGCTTACGCCGCCACCGAGTGATTAAGTTATTTTGCGGGCGCAAGTCAGCCCAAATAAAGAGCTTCGTTTGCAAGTCTTTCTGGTGTCTTCCTGACCGCTGGACTGCCGTCACTACAACGTGACAATATGCTGCCCAAGTGAGTCCATACGAGACGCATTTGTGACCCATATGAACTCTTATGGAGCATATACGGCTTAAAGAACCACAGGTTGTCGAAATTTCCGGAGCCCTCCACTGCGACTTCCCTCATAGCCTGATGCCCCACGTGACGGTAAACCCCCGTAAATCATAAATATAGTGGGTCCATAACTTTCATTTCGACGTTTTCTTTTCGTTTCGACGTTTCGACACGGGCGGTGGCGGCGGTGGTGGAAGGACGCTCTCCTTATCTTTAAATTTTTTTTTCTTCTTCTCGCATCTGCAGACCTTCAAACTGCTGCCGTGTCACTGGAACTTTGCGCCCTGCGTGACGTCACTGACAACGTCACCGACAACGGAAAATAGTGTCCGCGCTCCTGGCGGACGAACTGAAACTGCTCACACGGGCGGTGGCGGCGGTGGTGGAAGGACGCTCTCCTTATCTTGAAATTTTTTTTTCTTCTCGCATCTGCAGGTTTGTATTTTTTATTTCGGTCTCTAACGCTGCGTTTTTTTTTACTACCGCCGTTGCCCCCGTATTTGTGTGCTGTGCATTTTTTTTGTGTGTGTTCCGGGATTTTATTTGTAAGTTGTGAGTGCTAGCGAAAGGTTGTGGACGTGTATTTGCCCCTGTTGGACTGCTGGTTGCGGCTGGCACGTCAGTCCTAAGATGAGCCGCTACCAGAAGGCGGACGCGTCTTGAGGTGCAGCGAACTTGTGAGTACCACTGCTGTTGCGTTCATCTTTAGCGGTAGCTCCTTTTGCACCTCGTTTAGGATGTCAGAGGGTGATGGCTGCCTTGTCTGCAGCGAGACACTTCCAGACAATGGCATGTTTGCTGCGTGCTCAGAATGCTGCTATGGGTACCACCTTGGGTCCTGTTCGGGAGTTACAAAATCAGCTTATTAAGGCTGGAATGAGGCTGATAAAAAGAGCTGGAAGTGTCAAACCTGTGTCATTATGGTTGCTAGAAGTGCCAGAGGTGCACAGAAACAGAAACGTGAGGACCCACAGGGTCTTGAAAAAGTGCTCGCGGAAATGAGTCGTGTGATATCAGAACTCTCAGATATTAAGGGCAAGATGGAAACATTGCTGCAGATGAAGGTCACAGTTGACAAAATGGAGGAATCAGTCCAGCATCTATCAGATTCTTACGATGACGTGCTCGCAGAAATGAAAAAACACACAAGCGAGATTGCTGACCTAAAGAAAAGAGTCGACTCAATTGAGAGCGACCATACTAAACAGGAAGTCCAGAGCTTGCGGCAACAAGTGAACAGTTTGGAACAGTACAACAGAAGTCAGAACTTGGAAATTCATGGTTTGCCCTCAAGTGATAATGAAAATTTGCTCCTTAAAGTAAATGTTCTGGCCGAAGAAATGGGTGTTGCCGAACTGATAAACGCTGATGTTGAAAGCCTCCATAGGCTTCCAGAAAAACAAGGTAAAAAACCCGTAGTTCTTGTTCGCTTCATCTCACGGTTCATGCGTGACCACTGGATGTCAAAAAGAGGTGTTCTGCAGGACAATAATTCCGAAGTGTTCTTTCTGGACAATCTTACAGCAGAAAATAAGAGGCTGTTGTGGGCTATGAGGGTTAGAGCAAAGCAAAAGGGTTATCAGTACGCTTGGCAAAGGGGCGGCAAGCTGTTTGTGCGCAAGGCCTCAGGCGCACGGGTCATCCGCATTCTTCCCGATGAGGATCTTGACCTGATAGTATGAGCTGCTGCGCCTTTGTAGACGTGCCATCTGTTTATTTTTTTCCTTTGCACTCTGATGGCTTGCCATTTCGACGACGTGTATCACGATAGTGTGTCCTTCAACTCTCTCCTGCGCAGTTCTTCTTTTCACTGTAATAATAGTGTGTCCATTTTTCATGTCAACATCAGAAGTTTGAAGAAAAAACAATTTGACATTGCTACAGCTCTAGATTCATTGGATCATAGTTTTGATATGCTTGCTTTTACGGAGACGTGGTTGTCGAGTGTACTACATGATACAGTTAACATCAACGGTTACCAGTCTGAATGTGTTTACCGCAGCGGCGGCAGCTCGTGGGAACACCTGCTCATCGAGGAATCCTGCTTTTTACAGTTTCCGTGCTGCTTCTGTGCTGACACAAGCCATCGTGGGAACCTTTGGACGTGGTGCCGGCTCTGCACAAAGCCCTGCCAGCAGTGCCACGCTGCAAGCCCCGAAGCCCTGATTACCTCGCATCGCCATTTCAACGAACTCTGCCAGCGCATGCGCAGTTAGCACACTGCAGGAACTGATATAACTGGGCGTCTTCCTGCTCGGTGGTCATTTGGCAGCGGCGGCAGCTCGTGGGAACACCTGCTCATCGAGGAATCCTGCTTTTTACAGGTTGGTGTACAAAGCACTCTTATTATTTTATCAACAATTAGCCAACAATGTTGCTGCTGCTGCCGCTGCCATAGTGTCACCCTGCAATTGTTCCTTCCGTGATTTGTTGTTGCTGCTGCTGTGCTTTTTTTTCCTTTTTTTCCCTAAGATTTTCAGCTATGCCTTATAATTGCCTCTCATGTCAGTTGCCCATTGACTTGGATGAAGGATCGGGGTCAGTGCAATGCTCAGAATGCTCGAGCGAGTACCACTTTGGCAAGTGCGCTGGCGTAACCGAGAAATCTTTTAAGGGAAAAACCGAAACCGCCAAGGCTAATTGGAGATGCCCAACATGCAGAAGCGCTGCGACACGCGTTCAAAGCGAAGTTGAAACTGATGGTCTTATGGCCATTAATCAAAAGCTCGAAAGCTTGCCTGCACTTGTTGAAAAAATCAGTGACATGGAAAAATCTGTTCAGTTCATGTCAGGAAAGTTCGATGAATTTGAGCAGAAAATAAAAAGACAGGACGCAGAAATAAAGGTGCTCAGAGAGAGGGTGGCAGAACTGGAAGAGAAGGACTTAGCTCGTGCTACAGTACAAGTTGATCTTGAGCAACAAATCAATGACCTAGAATTTCGCAGTAGGCGGCTTAATCTGGAAGTACATGGTGTCCCTGTTGTCGCGGGCGAAAACCTGTTATCATCTCTGAATCAGATTGCCGATACGCTTCAAGTCCCTCAGCTCACTGACGCTGACGTCGCATCAGTTCACCGCCTGCCAGCCAGGAGAGATAAAATCCCCGGAATTATTATCCGGTTTACCAAGCAGCAGACAAAGGACACTTGGCTTCAGAAAAGGAAGGCGCTGAAAGACAGTGAATCAAACGTTTTCATTCAAGAAAACCTGACTCGCTACCACAGAGAACTTCTTAGGGACACGAAGAATAAGGCAAAGGAAAAAGGCTATGCTTTTGTCTGGTATGTGAACGGAAAAGTTTTGGTTCGAAAGACCAGCGGTGCAGTTGCCATCGCTATTAAGTCCAAAGCTGACCTTGACAGCCTGTAACTGACGCATTGTTCGTTCTAATTTGCTGAAAAAAAAAGTGATGGATGATACTCGCTATTATTTTCCCAGTGATGTGGATCAAGTGGTGTCAGATTTTCCGGCGACCTCTTACAAATGTATTCACCTGAATACTAGGTCTGTGAAAAACGAAGTATTCTGCCTGGAAGAATTTTTTGCTAGTTTTTCCTTTGAATTCTCTGCAATAATGTTAACCGAGACGTGGAGCACAAGTGACTGTGATGTCTTCAGGTTGAAGAATTATACGACATATTATGCAAACAGACATGTTCGCGGCGGTGGTGTTGCATTATTGCTTCAAGATGATGTTGAAGGCGAATTACTTGAAGCATACACTTTAATTACCCCAGATTATGAAATTATTTCAGTTTCTACACAAAGTGCTGTGTTCTCTGTGTGTTATCGCCCTCCTAACGGTAATATTGCATCGTTTTTACAGTTTTATGACATGTTCCTGGCTTTTGTTGTTCAGTATCACAATAAGAAAACCTTAATAGCTTGTGGTGACTTTAATATTGACATGGGTAATCCCAACCCATCTGCTAGAGATTTTAATATGACTATTATGTCTAATGGCTTTGTTAACCTGATCAATACACCAACCAGAGTCACAAGCGAAGGCCATTCTGTTCTCGATTTAATTATTACTAACTCTATGCGGCTGAATGCTTTTTCTGGTGTTTTATCTTGTATTAGTGACCATCGTCCTGTGTTTGCTTGCATTAAGAACGCTAGTACAATAGGAAGTAAGTCCACATCAATCACATACAAAGCTATTACAGAGTCATCATTAAAATCCTTTAGGGATGCGCTCATGAAAGTATATTGGAGTAAGATAGCTGAACTTCATGATGCAAATGTTGCCTATAATACGTTTGTCGATTGCTTTAAACAGATATATCACGACTGCTTTCCTCTTGCAACACGTGTGAAAAGTCGCAGAATCCGCAAGCCATGGGTAACGCCAGAGCTTCGCAGAGAAATACAAATGAAAGACAAGCTGTATAGAAAATTTTTGAGCAGCCGGAAGGTTGAGGACCTTGCGGTATTTAAGAAATATAGGAATAAATTGACTAAAAAACTGAGGTCTGCACGAACAGCCTATCAGGTGTCACTTCTAGAGGTTAAAAATGGTCGAAATGGTGTACTATGGTCGAGATTAAATACACTTCTGCAGCGGGACAGTTCACGCACTGCATTAACAAAATTAAATATTGATGGAAAGGAAGTTTCTGGCGTTGAACTGGCTAATGTATTCAATACTTTTTTAACGAGCTTGGCTACCCGTGCTGTAACACGTGCTGCCGGATCTGACGCTTGCAAATATGTTCGAATTCAGAATGATGAAACAATTTTTCTGCACCCAGTCACGGTAGACGAAGTAGTGTCGGTGATAACAAATCTTAACAATAGCAGTAGCTGTGACATTGATGATATCCAAATACGGCCAGTCAAGCATGTAGTTGACATAATTGCTCCCATACTTGCTCACATCTTTAACATCTGTTTAGAAACTGCAGTTTTTCCGGAAAAAATGCAATTAGCAAAAGTTGTTGTTCTTTACAAAAAAAGGAGATCGCAACGCCCTCGCCAACTACAGACCAATCTCTATTTTGCCAGTGTTTTCGAAAGCATTTGAGAAAATGCTCCATCTGAGAATGTCAATTTCATCCATAAATTTAACTTGCTAACACCATTTCAGTTTGGCTTCTGCAAAAGCAAATCAACTGAACTTGCATTACTCCAACAAAAGGAATATATAATAAAGCAACTTGAAAACAAAGCTATTGTCATTGGTGTATTTGTGGACTTCTCAAAGGCTTTTGACCTGGTAAATCAAAATCTTACTAAATAAATTACACTACTATGGTATCCGAGGAAAAGCGCTCTCATTGTTAGTTCTTATTTGTCGTTTAGACAGCAAGTGGTGTACATAAATGGTATACAGTCTGAACCGAAGCCGCTCTTCTACGGTGTCCCCCAAGGCAGTACGCTAGGGCCTCTACTCTTCAATATTTACCGAAACGATATTGTCAACATTAGCGATAATACAGTTTTCCATCTATGCAGACGATACAAGCGTATTTTTTTCGGGTGAAAATGTTCATGAACTTATCAAACAATGTAATGCCACAATGAAAGCTCTTGAGGTCTGGTCTGCAGTTAACCTGATGCAAATAAACGAGAATAAGACCAAAGCTGTCATATTTAGGCCGACAAATAAAGTTATCCCACCGCACGATAATATTATATTAAACTCGCGGGCTGTAGAAATTGTTGAGCAGTTTAAATGCCTTGGGGTCATATTTTCTGCCAGTATGTCATGGGATTATCATGTCAATTATATCTTGAAAAAAATACCTCAAATCACTGGTGTTATAGGCCGTCTAAAATACATACTTCCCACAAAAACTAAGATGCTGGTATACAATTCAATATTCAACTCGCATTTAAACTATTGCCAGTTGGTGTGGGGCACTACAACGTTCACTAACCTTGAACGTATTCATTTAATGCAAAAAAGATATCTCCGAAATGCATATAATTTACCGTTCCGACATCCAAGTGCAGCTTTCTTTTGTCATTCCAGGGTTATTAAAGCACATAATCTTTATAAATATCGCCTCAGTGCTACTTTTAAAACAGAAATCAAGAAGAATATAACAAATCTTAAAAATTTAGCAGAACTAAGGAAAAAAGAATCAGTCTATCCAACAAGACGTGGCGAAGAATGGACAGTGCCAACACCTCGACTAAATCTTGGTAGGGAATGCCTTCAGTACACACTTCCATCTCTTTTAAATAGCTATAGCCACATTAACCTCGATTTGTTTTCTTTCTGACGTCGTGAACTACATAATTTGTTTTTGAATAACATGGTTTAAGTTTCATTATGTATACATATTGCTGTTTCGTGTATTCTCCGGTGCTTCCTTGATGTGCTTGTTTTTTAAAATTGTATAAACTCTTGTGTTGCCTCCCTGTCAATAATTAGGATTGTAGACTCGTCAAGCTGCCCAAGGGCAGCTTTTTTCTACAATTCCTCCATCTGTAGTGCTAGATGGGAAATAAACTTTTTGATTTGATTTGATTTGAACTCCGGTTCCTACCTGAGACCTGCACGACAGATGTGTGGCGGTCGATGAGCACCGCTTTGGTGAATGTGGCCACCCGCGATGCTGAGGTGTTGTCTGGATGATATCTCGGACTGCGGAAATGGTGAAATTGTCTGCCCGAAATACGCACGCACTTTGAACAACTGCTGCATATTCAACTAGCATCACTCTGGCAACAGCGGTGGCAGCGATCGACCGTACTTGCGCAGTGCATAAAACCCAGGTTGGTGCGTTAATACTAACCTTGTTTTTCAGATACTCGTTCCTGCAGCTGCTGCCTAAAGCGAAAGGTGTGCTTGTTAATTTCGAGAGTTTTAGCATTGCCGGCTTTGCATAATTGCGTGCATAGCGGAATAGCGGGTCCAGAGTGCACATGCGCAGAACGCTAACGCGGAAATAGCGGTAGCGTACGCACACAATTTTCAAAAGTTAGCGTTGCGCCTTTTGCACCCTTAGCGTGAAAACATGGCGGCGTCCTCCCAAGCGAGAGCCGCCCGCTTCAGCCGATTCAGCAGTCCTTGCGAATCCAGTCGGCATGTTTACGTGCAACTACGGCTCTTTTATTGCGAAAGCATTACTACTTGCACTTTCACGCCGTTGCGTGCCGTGGCCGGTGACCACCATCGTGCCGCGGCCGGTGGCCACCATCGCGCCGCGGCGGTGACCACCATTGACCTTCATTTGACCTTGATTTCATTACATTGAATTGGATTAGATTGAATTGGATTGGATTAGATTTGATTAGATTACATTAGATTAGAATATATTACATTGGATTGGATTGGAGTGAATTGGATTTGGCGGCAGCGGCGGCAGAGCGAGGACGCCCCCCTAATCTGATCTTGCTTCGCTTTCCAGGCCGGAATTTCAAGCCTTCTCAAGCAAGAATCGCGTAATCCTGCGTGGTCTGTTTTCAAGACTGACGTCACACCTGACGTAACACCTGCGTACCCTTGCTGTGCTCCTGGTGGCTGTAATTCACGAACGAGGCATGTTGGCGGCAGCGGCGGCAGAGCGAGGACGCCCCCCTAATCTGATCTTGCTTCGCTTTCCAGGTTGGTGCTGAATAACATTTTTTGGTTTATTTTGTCTCCTGTATTTCCTTCCCGCACTGCCACCGCTGCGGCCACACTGCTTGTGTTCTTTGTTCGTTTTTACGCTGCGCCGAAATGTCTTCTGTATGCCCATCTTGTGACGAAGCCATACCAGCGGATGACCAGGCCCTGCTGTGCGCCGAATATAAGTGCAGCTATCACCTTGGTACTTGCTCGGGCTGGTCGGAGGCGACTTTTAGATCTAAAGGTGAAGCCGGTCGCAAATCGTGCCGTTGTGTGCCTTGCCGCAACTCGAAGCTAAAATCTGGTGGGAAGGGTTCCGTTGATGTAGAACTCGCTGGAAGCCTCATTGATATTGTTCAGAAGTTGGACGCGCTCGCGTGTTTGCCGTCTCAAGTCGAGGAAGTAAGGGCATCCATAGAAATGATGTCAGCCAAATATGATGCCATCCTAGAGAAACAGGAGCAACAAGACGAGGAAATAGGTAGCCTTAAAAAGCGCGTCCAGAAGCTAGAAGAGAAAAGCTGCGATAGCAGCACCGTTGACCAACTGAAACTGTCTGTAAATGAGCTAGAGCTATATAGCAGGAAGCACAACATTGAAGTTCACGGAATTCCCGTTTCCCCTGAAGACTTGCTAGCTAAATTGAACGATGTCGCTGAAACGATCAAACTGCAAGAACTGAAATCGAGTGACATAGATAATGTTCACCGTCTCCCTTCTAAACCGGGGAAAGTACCCACGATTCTTGTACGTTTCTCACACCAAGCGCTTCGCGACAAGTCGCTCGCAGGCCGTATAGCTTTGAGAAAGGCCAACTCTTCTGTTTCCATATCGGAAAACGTGACGAAGTAAAACAGAAACCTTCTGCAGTTGAGCCGGGACTGGGCAGCAGCAAACGGCTATCGCTTCGCGTGGCATGCCGGTGGTTGCGTACTTATTAGAAAGAAGGAAGGGGAGACTGCTATTGTCATTCGTAGCCCGGAGGATTTCGCTAAACTTGTGAACGCGTGATGTGAACACCACTTTGATGTTTGTACAGTTATTTTTTGTTATATTTTTCAATGCTTCATTTTCTGCAAAGTCCAGTCTGTTCATCGGACCTGGCTTTCCATTGCAAAACTTCGCAGCAATGTTTGAACTTTGCTCATTTTAATCTGCGTTCAGGGAGAGGGAAGCAAGACGTCATTGAGCGTTTTCTTGCTGAAGTGAAGTTGCAGATTCACGTTCTGTTGTTCACAGAAACATGGTTTTGTACTGAGGACGAGACATTTAGTATCTCAGCTTATAAGAGTTATTGTCTGAACCGCCGGGGTAAACGAGGGGGTGGCGTATCGCTGTTGATCTTAAAAGATATGGAATGTGAACTGCTGGATGAATTTTGTTGTGTAAACGCCGATTATGAGGTACTTACACTTAAATTCCGTTCATATTTGTTTACTGTGTGTTATCGTCCTCCATCTGGCGATACGAGTGTTTTCCTTTCTTTTGTGGATTCCCTTCTTGAGTATGTAAACCAACATAAGTATAATATCGTTCTTGGTGGTGACCTAAATATTAATCTTTTATCGAACAGCACGGTGAGGCATGAATTAGATTTACTGTTAAATGTTCACTGTTGTCTGAATGCTGTGAATGCGCCAACGAGAGTAACGAGTTAATCAGAAACATTACTAGATGTTTTCGTTACAAATATAAATCCAGCTCATCTTACAAATCCAGCTCAACTTATAAATCCAGCTCATCGTTACAAATATAAATCCAGCTAACATCCGCAGTAAACAGTTTACAAATTAGCGATCATCTACGCATTTTCCTATCTGTGAACCATACTCTTAATATCAAGAGAAGGCCGAAAGAATATTCTTACAGGGATATTAATCCTTCTACACTTTCTAACTTTCGTGAACATATAGCCGGCGCGGATTGAAGTGATGTTTTTTTCTGAACGAAATCCCGAGGTAGCGTATTGTAAATTTATTGCGATATTTCAGGAAATATATTCTACCTGCTTTCCACACAAAGTACACAATCCCCCCCCCCCCCCCCCCCCCCCCCCCGGCAGGCTCGTAAACCGTGGGTCAGTTACCAGTTGCTTAAACGGATAAAAAAACGTGACAAACTGTACAGCAATTTTTTGAAAACCAAATGTCCTGACGCATTGAAAACCTTCAAATCATTCAGGAATAAGGTGACAAAGGAGCTTCGTGCCGCGAAAAAACTGTATTATGAGAATCTGTTTCTCTCGTCGAGAAATAGTTGCCAGGCGACCTGGAAGAAATGAAGCTCAATCATAGGGCGTACGCCAGAACCGTTCACCAAAATTACTCTTCACGGAGTAGATTGTGAGGGACCCGAACTGGCGAACGCATTTAATGACTTTTTCATTTCCATAGCTCAACCCTCCTCATCTTACGAAGACTTGCCGCTCAATTATTCTCGCAATAACTCTACTGTTTTTTTTAAATCCTGTTTCAGACGACGAGGTGGTTGCGGCTTTCAACAGCCTTAATAACAGCAAATCTGTAGATAGTACAGCCATTCAGATAAAGCCAGTTAAATTTGTTATTCATGGTATATCAAGCTGTTTGACACATATTTTTA
This sequence comes from Amblyomma mixtum, assembly GCF_055824585.1. Taxonomy (NCBI): domain Eukaryota; kingdom Metazoa; phylum Arthropoda; class Arachnida; order Ixodida; family Ixodidae; genus Amblyomma; species Amblyomma mixtum. The sequence goes on from NC_143012.1 coordinate 56,633,639, forward strand.
ATACATGCATCTCAGAAGGGGTATTTCTACGCATCATGCAGTCTGCGAAGGTGATAGTATTGTTTAAAAAAGGCGATAAAAACGACCTTGCTAACTATAGCCCAATCTCTATCTTGCCTACCTTTTCAAAAGGTTTCGAAAAATTAATTCTCACGCGTCTTACATCCTTCATCGACCGTCACAATATTTTAAACCCCGCTCAGTTTGGTTTCAGGAAAAAAAGATCAACTGAGCTTGCCCTTCTCACGCAAAAAGAGTATATTTTAGAGAATTTTGAAGAAAAGAAACTAGTGCTAGGAGTCTTTTTAGATTTCTCGAAAGCTTTCGACAGCATTAATCACAAAACGTTACTCAATAAACTAGACCGCTATGGTATACGTGGTACAGCCTACTCCCTTATATCTTCTTACTTATCCAGTAGAACACAGTATGTCGAAATAAATGGTTTTTCCTTTGCAGTGCAGCCCGTCATCTCAGGAGTTCCACAAGGAAGTCTTTTAGGCCCCCTTCTTTTTATTCTTTACATTAATGATATTGTCAGCATAGATCCATCTGCAAAATACATTATTTACGCCGACGATACCAGTCTGTTTTTCTCTGGTCATTCAGGTATTGATCTATCGAGCCGTGCTAACACGACCTTAGGCAAAATTGATCAATGGGCATCTAAGAACAGTTTAAAACTTAATGTAAATAAAACAAAAGCTGTACTCTTCCACCCCAAAAACTGATTATTCGAGTTATCCCCACTCATACTCAACGACAGTCAAATAGAAGTTAGCAAATCTGTCAAAACTTTATGCGTCTATTTTTCAGACAATATGTCATGGGATGCCCATGTAGAATACTTAGCCACAAAGCTCTCACGCACTATAGGTTCTATACGTCGCCATCTTTCAGTATTTCCTCTCTCGATTAATATTCTCCTATACAATGCACTTTTTTCCTCTATTTTAAACTATTGCTCACTAGTGTGGGCAACCACAACTGGAGAAAATATCACTAAGTTATTACTGCTGCAAAAAAGAGCAATCAGACTAATTTCTAAAGCTCCTTTCACCGCACACACAGGGCCATTATTTGAGCAACTAAAAATTGTTAAAATGACATCTTTGTATAATTAGACTTTCCCTACTTTATAGACTAGGCATCACCAAGAAGGACGGCACGCTAACATTATTAGCGGTGCTTCAACAAAACATCAATACACATAACATCCGAAATCCAGAACGTTGGCATATCACTGGCTGTCGCACAAACTATGGCAAGCAGATGCTTCGTTACAGGCTTCCTGTTTTACTCAATCAGCACTCACGCAATAGTCGCAAAGACTTTAGTTGTTTCCCTGAAACAATTCCGTCAAATGTTTTTGTGAACAGTTTGTCCATGTCCTCATTTAGTGCTATGTACATGACGTACTTTGATTTTTTTTTTGTGCTTTTTAACTCAAATATCTTTCAATTTTGATTTATTGATGTAAAAATTCAATCAGTTCATTCGCTGCCAAATGCCGTCAGAAAGGGGGCAGTCGCCCCGTCAAGCTGCTCTCTGAAGCAGCTTTTTCGTGGCTGCTCCTTTCCTTTGTAAAAGAGGAAAAATAAACTATTATTATTATTATTGCAATGGATTGAATTGAGTGGAATGAATTGGATTGGGTTGGATTCGAACGGATTGCATTGGAGTGGATTGAATTGGATTGGAGTGGATTGAATTGGATTGGAGTGGATTGAATTGGATTGGGATTGGTTTGGATTGGATGGGATTGGTTTGGATTGGATTGCATTAGATCGGATCGGATTGGAGTGGAATGGATTGGTTCGGATTGGATTGGATTGCAGTGCAATGAATTGGATTGGATGGGATGGGATTGCATTGGATTCAATTGGATTGCATTGTATAACCGATGCATCACCACAAGTCTAACCACAAGCACCACCACCAGCTACACTACGAGCTGTACCATGGCGTACGTACGGATATTGCTTTCGCAATTACCGGGCTTAACCAAGCTAACCCTATTGAAAATATTGAGCGTGAATTCTGCGTGCCTATCTTTGCGTGTTTATTGCCATGCAAAATGCGACGATTGAACGAGGTCGCAGAACGCGAGACATATTTCACATAATTTGCGCAAGCTGAGCAAGCTCGCAAACGCGAGACATCTCTCACATAACTGCGCAAGCCGCGTAAGGCTCGTACAGCAGGAGACATCCTCACGTAATATGCGCAAGCCGGGTGAGGCTTCCAGAATGTCCGAGAGCCAAGGGTGAGTCCCAGAATGTTCAAGAGGCGAGTCTGGCTCACAGAGCACTAGGCAGTGTCTAATGGAGTTACCATCATGATGCCGATAATACCTTGCATGGCTGCAAAGCTCCTACATCACTGCTCAACACGGTACGCTAATGTACTGCATTAAGGTCTCCTCATCTGTCTGTCACTGCCTCATTCAGCATGCATGTTGTGAGATAACAAGCTTTGCAGAAACGGTGCTTCGTGGGATGGCTCTCATATGTGTAGCATGCTTGCAAAAGGACATAGATAAGGTCACCTTAACTGGCTTTATTAATGCCACATCCCTCATGATGGGTGCCACACAGTGGCTAAACAATTTCTTCAGTTTCTCCAAGTCCAGCAGGTTGGCGTCTTGATACAGGTTCTCACTATGCAGCACCTGCAAAAAGGTAGGAGTATATGCAAAAAAATTCAGTTAATCTGTTTTCTGGAAATTCCAGAAAAGGGCACAAGTACTTCTTCCATTAATGAACTAACGATGATTTCGAAAAGTTTCAGGTTTGAAATACAGACACTGGAAAACCCGACTCAAGCACGCAGACTGCTCAGCATCAAACCTGCACAAAATCTAATAACCGTGTCACACAGGCATTTTGAAGGCTTTCAAATGGCTATTAACTCAGTGGCACTTGAATACAGCTAAATGGGCATTTCCAATAGCCACTGAGTCCCTAGAACAGTGTGGACATCTATTAAGATTTTGAAGGCTTTTCAGTGGTAGAAATTTGCACTCAGACATGGAGCACTCGCAACTATACACTAAGCAATAAAATCAAAGCAATTTAATCGCTGAAAGAATACTCAACATGAAATTTACAACTTATTTCACTAAAAAAAAAAGAAGGCTAGCCAGAAAACACTGCAGCAAGCATATTATCACTGTTGCCAATAGCACAAAAACAATGAATACCACCTTTTCAAAACTGTGTGAGCACTACAACAGCTTCCCAGCAAAATTATCAACTGTGACAGTGGCGCCACAGCAGCTTGGTGCGAGATGATGAAATATCTCTACGGCGATCAAGTATTCTGTGTAGCAGTGGCATAACTCCCGAGTTGAAGTGCAAATCTCAAAGCTCAATCTCCCACCTCAACTGTTATCTTTAAATACATATTTAAATTCATTGGAGCGTGCTGCAGAAGTAGGTGGTCAGATCATTCGAGAGGATATCTGCAAGGTATCTCAGGAGACGAAAGGTCTGATGAAGAAACGCCAAAGCATGAGGACGTCTAACTTCAGAGATAGAATAGAACTAGGAGAGCTATCGAAGTTATTTATAAGTGCAAGGAAGCCAACATAAGAAAGTTTAACATGGAGAAGACCTAGCATGCTCTAAAGCATGGAGGTAGCCTAAAATCAGTGAAGAGAAAACTAATCACAGGTAAAAACCAGATGTATGCGCTAAAAGACAAAGAGGGCAATGTCATAAGCAATATGGATAAGATAGTTAAAGTAGCCGAAGAGTTCTGCACAAATCTCTACAGTAGTGAATGTAACCAGAACGTTACGGAGAGAGGCAGTAGAGCATAGCAATGGGACATCCCGCCAGTAACGAGGGAGGAAGTAGAGAAAGCCTCAGGAGCAATGCAAAGGGGTAAAGCAGCTGGTGAGGATCAGGTAACAGCAGATTTGTTGAAGGACGGAGGAGAGATTGTGCTAGAGAAACTAGCCACCCTGTACACGCTTGCCTCGTGACCATGAGCGTATCAGGAGCTTGGAAGAATGCGAACATTATTTTAATTCATAAGAAAGAAGATGTCAAGGACTTGAAGATTTACAGACCGATCAGCTTACTATCCATTGTCTACAAGGTATTTACTAAGGTAATCACTAATAGAGTCAGGACAACCTTCGAATTCAATCAACCAAATGATCAGGCAGGCTTTCGTAAAGGATACTCAACAAGAGACCACATTCATGCAATCAATCAGGTGATAGAGAAATGGGCAGAATATAACCAACCCCAATATATAGCCTTCATTGACTACCAGACAGCAATTGACTCGGTGGAACCACAGCTGTCATGCAGGCATTGTGGAATCAGGGTGTAGAAGAGTGTTATGTGAAAATATTGGAGGATATTTAAACGACTGCACAGCTACCATAGTTCTCCATAAGGTCAGCAATAAAATTCCTCTATATTCCGAGTTTTCTAACACCACCATCATTTTTTGGCACCGTGACCATATCATACAAGAATGTGAGACCTACTGCATACCTAAAGAAAATATGTGTGTAAGCCAAGCATCAGCCGTTGTATGCAATAAGAAGTCTAAGTGAAAAAGATTCTATGTAAATTAGAGAAAGCCTTGCCATTTTTGCACTTCTGCTTCTATGACTGCTTGCTGGATTTTTTTCTTTAGTTGGAAGCATTCTTCCATCCCTTATCTCTATACACTATTCCTCTGCCAATTGACTGAGTAACCCAAATAGCAATTCCTAAGTAGGGAGGGGGCCTTCCACAGTGACCACACAGGGGCCTTCAAGTTCTTGCAGCAATCAAAACATCCCTTTGTAACACTGGCCTTGAATGCACCACTATACGTTTGTGGCAGGCCAAATACGTATACAATTTATGTTTTAAAACCACACAGAAATCCACAACTGCCATTATGAAAACAACCTAGTAATGTAACCATAAGCGTACCTGGCCAGCATGATCAGCATGGAAAGGCGCACAGCTTGTGTGCAGCTCCTAAAATGAAAGCAAATTCACATGATTAATTGCAATTTCCACAAACACATTCTTGAAAAATCATGTTTTTGCACCACTCAGCCTCAAGCCTGCCTTATTGCTCCTGCAGCAATGAGGCAAATCTGAGCACAGCTTGGGGTGAGCTGGTGGTATCACATTACGCACCTGACACTACATGCATCAATCCATTTGTATGATAGAATTTCAGAATGGCGAAAAGACACACACACAGGAAAAAATGGTGGGTGGATGAGATTAAGAAGTTTGTGGGGATACAGTGGCCGCAAGTGGCAAAGGACAGGGTTAATTTGAGAGACATGGGAGAGGCTTTGCCCTGCAGTGGGTGTAGGCAGGCTGCTGCTGCTGCTGATGATGATGATGATGACAGCCTGAGCACACCTACAAAGTAAAACTGTGATCTCGACCCAGCAGCACTTTACTGTGTTGAAAGAGAACAGGTACAATTGAATTACTGCATTACCTTGTTATTATCATTAAAAAGTACAGGGCTCTAAGGACTTCCTAATTTACATTGAAACGAATGGGTTACAGTGAACTTTCACGGATTACACTAACAGGCACTGAAAATCCAACACAGCTGCCCAAGAGAATATTAGGCAGCCGCGCTAGCCTTCTTTTGCGCTATGCTACCTGATACCAGATTAAAATTCCAGAGCAATTTACTCATACTCTAGCACTGGGATACGTTATGCCCCAGACTGATGCAGCTGTCTTACTAAAGGCAGAGAAGCTTTCAGTGTGGGTCATGTGTGCTGTGGCGTGAACACATGCACAGCATCGCCTGCTACCATTCAAGTCCTCTGTGTACACAAATGCAGGTGCAATAGAAAACCCACATCACAAATTTGGCTAGTCTGGTCGGCCAAGCATGGGCCAGCTGATAGCACGAAGCAGCAGGTGCGCCACATACCATCATCATCAGCCTGACTATGCCCACTGCAGGGCAAAGGACTCACCCATGTCTCCACATTAACCCTGTCCTTTGCTAGGTGTGGCCACCATATCCCCGCGAACTTCTTAATCTCATCCGCCCATCAAACTTTCTGCCGCCCCCTGCTATGCTTGCATTCTTTTGGAATCCACTCCATTACCCTTAAGGACCAGCGGTTATGTTGCCTTCCCATTACAAGCTCCGCCCAGGCCCATTTCTTCCTCTTAATTTCAAGTAGCATGTCATTAACCCGCGTTTGTTCCCTCACCCACTCCGCCCCCTTTTGGTCTCTTAATGTTAGACTTATCATTTTTCTTTCCATAGCTCACTTTGCTGTCCTTATCGTTTGGCACGTGTTTTTTTCTTTGTAATAAGGCATAAAGTATTATACACGGATTACCACATGGCATCCTCCTATGACCGTTAAATAATTTATAATCAAATTTCTTTCTCCTGCTGTATTTGTTTCGGTTTCGACAGCTGAATGATGGCTGTGACGTCAAAGCGAGGTTATTGGTCATGTGAGGCATGAAAAACTGCAATACAATTGGTACTTCTGGCTCTTAAGGAATGCTGGCGTCAGCGCTGTAGCGAATTAAAATGATGAAGCAGCGATTATAAGTGCAGTTTTTCCACGCCTCACGTGACCTATAACCTCTCTTTGATGTCATAGCCATAGTCAAATTGTTCACCGAAACAGGATGGCAGAAAAAGTTGATTATAAATTATTTAGCGGTCTCACGCGAATACCAGATGGTGATTCATGCATAGTAGTGTCTTCCGCATCACTATAGAGAAGAAAACATGCCACCAAGATTAGGTGTCTATACTCTTTTAAGCTGAACTCTCTTCATTAGCCTCCACGTTTCTGTCCCAAAAGTGAGAAACATGCAGGCTAAAGAAAAAGATTTCAGCTTAAGTACCAAAGTGGCTCTAATCACACGATGAAGCGGAAAAACTCTCGACACTTGAACAGAGAACAAATAGGAATTCCAACAAAATTTTAGATTCTTGTCAGGCTGTCAAGCATTTCTGAATATTGTAAACTGCACTTTCACACATACAGTACGCATGTATGCAAAGCTCACATTCAGTAGCCCTGTTTACCGGCTGTAATTATCACGGTCTGAGCTCAGTTACAGATTTAAAACCAGCCAAAAGATGCAACACAGGAAAAGAGAAGAAAACAGGTTGGACTATCAATTGAATTTTTTGTAAAGGAAAAGAAGGCTCGCATGAAGATGCGCCACACATGACCCACACCAGCGAAGGGCAGGACAACAAATAACTGTCACTGATATACAAGCACGTCATCTAAAAGAGAAAATTCTTTCTGTTGAAGATTGACTAATGGCTTCGCTACTCATAGAGCCGTTGCCTTGGAGATATGCATCAAATACCTTACAGATTTGTTTACCACTTCTATACACCACTGAAGTGTCACAGAAATCAGGCGTACACACTGATGGGTCATCTTATGATTTACACTCACGACATTGGCACTGTAGTGCCAGATTAGTGCCAGATTAGTGCTCACTCAGGAACACATTAAAGACACCTGCACATATCCCTGAAGTAGTTTCTTGCACAAGCTAGCGGAATGTGATAAACCACTTTCCTGCAAGTCCTGAACCTAGTTTTATGGGATACCATACTGCTATCCCGGTTTTTAACAGCAGCGGAAAGGCCATCAACACAATGATTGGTGCAAAAAACATTTAAAAATTTTCCCGCCACTCGATTTGAACTCATGAAGTCTACACAAAGGACTCCATGATAACCGTTCTGAGGTGAATGGCAGTTCAGCCTAGCCTCTGGAATCTGTGCCAAAAAAAAAAAAACGGAGTCAGCGCATCGCAATTTACTTCCGAAATAAGCCGGTGCTGATGAAAATTGTATGTTTTGCTTTCTCTGGCTTATAAAGCTCCACTTTCAGAAAAAGTGTCGTCTTTGTGGTTAGGATGCGGAACTTCATCATCACAAGTCAACTTCAGCTTGCCATCAGTGTCCCTTTAATGCCTCAAAGTTGAACAATAGCTCCATTCATAGAGGAGGGCTGTGCATAAATTTCGACCACCAAAGATTCTTTAACATGCACTGACATTGCATAACACACGAGCAAATATGCATTTCGCCTTGTCGAAACGAAGCCACCACCATTCAATCCCGCGTCTTTGGGCTCAGTAGCCGAACACCAATGCAGTAGGCCACAGCAGCAGGTGAAAAACAAGAGAGCCCTTAATAGGCAACCTAACTTGCCAAAATCAACATAACGAGGGGTCACACAAGTAGCAGTGGACTAGGAAAATAAAAGCTACTTGTGTCGGAAGATGTCTTCAGTGTTTACCTCAAAAGCCTGCTTGCTTGCTGGGCATCCTAGCACCAAGTGAAAGGCTGGCACAGCTATACTGGACAGCTTGGAAGAGGCATTGCTGGTAAAGCTATGTGGAGATTGCTGCAAGGTAAAAAGACACATTTAACAGCAGCACAGTGCAAAAAATGGACTAGAATCAAGCATGTAAGGCAAAATGCAAGGCACAAAAAGGAGCCGGTCGCAGAATGGAACACAAATGTTTAACCACATTTCGAAGTGGGCCAGGCAACAAGAAATTCATAACCACGGCAGTCATTCACAAGCTAGCCTCAGACGAGACATCACTTGCATATCGATATCCAGCATCGTTTCTACAATACATGCCACCATTCAAAAGAACAGACCCACAGCAGAACGATATTTTCAGTAGAAGGCTGGTTTGCTTCAAATTTTGTATGCGTCCCTCAATTTGAAATCTGGCATGATTAGCACTGATTTCACATTCTCACAGGTATGATGAATTAATAGTGCCAATTGCAGAAAAACCACACTTTTTCCTTTAACATCAAATAAGGTATTGGAGAGGTACCTCAGCATATTTAAGTCAAAGTCAGATTTATTTGCGCCATTGGTTATAATCATGAAACAATCAAGTTTATTCTTCGTACATATTAAAGGCTCAATTACCCTTAAATTTCACTGCAACTTCGGGATTTAGGGCAAATGGAGCTTGGGCACCTGTGTGCATTTTGCTGTTGTTTGTACCATTTCAGCTCCGAGCCAAAGTATGAAAAAGCGAATGCCAAAATAGAGGCGAAAAACTTCAGAGCAATTTGTTTTTATCTCACCGTTCTGCTATTCAAGGCTCGACTACACTGGCTCGGCTATAAGTACGAACGCAGCTGGATCATATGGAGCTTCGTACCTTAAATACACAATTTATAAAAGTACAAGTGAAATACAAGTGAAAGAGGAGGAAGCTCAATCCTAACGCATACAGCTGAATCGCAGTCTACGTAGTTAAACTGGTCGAGCGCTGTTACTTCAATTACAGCGTAACATGCGGCGAGAATGTAAAGCCCGGGCCGAAGATCTATTGGTGGGCACATATTCCATTCTCGGCGAGAGATGAATGGCAGTACGGCGGCAGTACGGCGCCGATATCGTGCACCCCGCGATCGGATCAGCTGTGCATATTTGCATGGCATACTGACCATGACCGTGTGACCACTGACACTACACGCGCATTCATGCCCGTGTGCCGCCAGCAAACAACCTTTCAGCGCTGCGTGCTGCCGCGATAGGCACTGCGTCTTCGCGTCTCTGTACTAGCTGTGTTGACGTGGCCAGTTGTGCGCAAAGGCTTTGAAATAATGAACAGGTTCGAAGAAAATTAACTTACCCCCAAGATGCGAGATGTCACCCGGGTAGTGGTCTCCCACCAGCTGCTCCGCCATGGAGGAAATGAGCCCCACCGTCAGCATAGCGTTTCAAGTGAAGGCGCGCAAAGGACGACGCGCTATCCGTCGAGCCCGCTGACGCACGCTATAAACACAGGTTTACTCAGCACCTTACCACGTTTTCGTACATCGCACCAGCGAATTTCACTGCTGTCGGCACATCACATATCGGAAGAGTGACAAATGCTCATGCCAGCGATGGTTCACTCCCTCGGCACCACAAAGACCACGACAAACGTAGCAACGCTGTCCGCCATGCTGTCCCTTCCCAGACGCTGCATTCGTTGGCTAGCGCTTCGGCCAGTTCCGGCTTCCTTCGGCCCGTTTAGAAAGGCATCGCCTCCAGGCATTCCTCCAGGTCGTCTCTTTCGGGCTCTATGCTTTTGGGCAGTGCGATAGGAAAGGATTAAAACCAAATGAAACTTTCGTTACAAAAATAATTAAGTTCTTGTGCACATATTAGCATTAAAAACTTGAGAAATTTGTGACGCATGGACGCATTAATATGCGTGTCGGTACATTCGTGCGTGCGTGCGTGCGTGCGTGAGTGGGCATGGTCTAGCGCGTCAAATCCAAAGCCTATCCGACATGCCAACGTTGCGACATGCTGCATGGTTTCTGAGATCACCGCCGTAGCATACTCGACCGCAGATAATTTGAACTTTGCGGTGTAGCTCTTGCGCAACTTCGGTGGCATACTGTAGTAAGACCGAGCACCACAGGTGTAGGTAGTGGAAAAAACACGCCGAAGTCATCAATACAGACGTAATACGTACACGGTTGCGAAGTTGCAAAGAATGACTAAAAAAGAATAGTCGGCTTGGCTTGTTTTGACAATGGCGAGAAACGCGACTGTCACCATCTTTTGATTTCACATTACTTTTGCTTGCGCCTCCGAAACGACCGCGTGTTTGCGATTCTGGAAGTCGTCATCCCCGCCGTTTCATGATAAAGTTCACCTAAAAAAAGTTGCGCACGGCGGTCCCCGTATATAAGTATTAACCGTGTTACTACCGCATCATTGGTAGTGATATTTTTTAGGTGAAGAAAGCTTGAGCATGAACCTGAGAAATTTCTGAACTCGCAAAAAAAAAAAACGAAAAATTCGCATATAAGACGCACCCTTGTATAAGACGCACCAGCAAGATTTTTGACAAAAAACCGCGTCTTATACACCGGAAAATACGGTACCTGACGCCTTACAAGCGTTCCTTACTGTGCACAGTTGTCCCAGTGCATTATATCCACTCATGTGCAGCACACTGTTGTGTTGCTCTTGGTCTCCGAATGTGACTCTCAGCAATATGATGGAATCATAGTCCATCCAGGTGGTCTTTGTGGTAGTGCAAATTTCAAAACAGATTGAAGAAGAAAGAGTGTGATACTTCGTCATGCATCATGCAATGCTGGTGCTAATCAGGCAACATGTGTGGTATATATACTTCGCACATTTGAGATTCATTGGATTTGTTCTGGAGCCATACTGGGAATTAATTAATCGATCTGTGATTTGTCACTGAAATTGAGAGAGGGCACTAATTTCTGAACTTTTGACACCAACTATGAATTCAAAACTGTCTTTTCATGTAGGCTTACATGGCCTTTTTATGTGTATGTAAATTTATGCTAATGACTTTGGAAATTGCTTTGGAAATGGTTTTGGAAATTGCCTCGTAACATTCCTGTTACAGCTCACAATTCGCTTTCTGCACGTCATGTTTGATTGAGGAAAAACACAGCGCACTCCTAAGACACGGACAAAGAAAGGCAAGACGATACAGCGATAAGGCAAGCGCTGTATCGTCTTGCCTTTCTTTGTCCGTGTCTTAGGAGTGCGCTGTGTTTTTCCTCAAGATGAACTACCAACTAGCCCGCTCTTCCACCCTTGCATGTTTGATTGAACCTGATTATATCCCCAAGCTTGTTTGTTGCACCTAAGAAACACTGTTGCCCTTTCAGAGTTATTCCATTGGTTGACTCCTTTCGAGTGCAAGCAACAAATGGTTGTGTTGCTTCTGATTTCGAAATATGGCTGTCTGCATGACGGGCAACAACATAAGTGCTCTGGATGGCTTTCATCATGCATCTATAAGATATCTGTAACTTTCAGAATTGGTTAAAGGAAGAACTGAAGGATGCTGTAAGAGTCATCAGCAGCTTGTTTTTTACATTATTTTACAATGAACTTGCAATGTTGACAAGTTCTTGCTCAGTGTGCATGTTGTCATGTACAGGTCCCTGCAGTATCGAAGGGAACCATTTTGCACTAAAAGATAATTTTTTGGTTATTTGTTTGCTGAAGTTGAAAAATGATTAATGGGTACTTACGCCAAGACGAAAATTATAAAAAAGCAAAACGTGAGCTTATGGCTCATTATTGAGAAGTAATCATTAACTGAATGCTCGAACTTTGTTTGCTTTCACCCTAAATGGGCCTTTACAGCCTCGACAAGTTGCTACTAAGCAAGCAAACGCACACATGGCCACACGCAGCCTCACTGAGCTTGCTCAGTATGCACATAAGCACGCACAGCTTCGGCAAGCCCCCTCTCAGCACGCAGATGTCCACGTACAGAGAGTTCTCCACGAGAGTCCACGATTTCTTACACGCAAAGAGTGTGCGTGAACGTCTATCAGCTCACAGTACGCTCATATGTACACACAGGACGCACAGAATGCGTACAAGTAACGCACAATTTCTGCGCATTCGTGTGCAAAATGAACGTGATCGTACAAAATCACTGTTCTCGTGCAAACTCACGCAGAGTTTTTTCAATAGGGAAGCCACGGATTTTGCTACTTTTCGCTATGGCTTACCTTGCTTTGTGGATCAAGTTTAGGGAGGCTTCGGCCGCTTATCTGTTTTTTCAGCCAGCGTCCGCTTCGGCGGACGCGGTTGTTGCGACGCGCGTCTTTCCTTTCTTTTCTCTCATCTTTGAACTCTCCTCTATCTGCACGTGGCAGCAGTGGTGGTTTGGCTTGAGCCAGTCGGCAGGCCCGTGCACTTTCCCTTCAATCCTTCTCTCAGTCGCAACTAACGTTGTCGCTACAACAACAACAACAACACGATCAAGTTTAAGCTGCAATTCAGCCGAGTTTTTGAGATACGCTCTCGATTCTGGAGAGCGGAAGCCTAATGGGACCTCAAGCTGCACTGCTGCTGTCTGCAATCAACGTTCTTAGATCCCTTCAGGGATCTGAAAACGTTGGTCTGCAACGACCCGGAGCGTAACACAAACGTTCGGAACGAAACAAAAATATATTTCGAGCTATGTCGCGGTGTTTTATGTACTTAAATGTAGTAACACAAGTTATAATAAATTTACAAAAGTTTTTTGAACTTTACACGCTATGCGATGGAAAATATATTTGCAAGGTTTAAAGAGCGGGCTAGTTGGTAGTTCATCTTCAGGGAAAAAACACAGCGCACTCCTAGGACACGGACGAAGAAAGGCAAGACGATACAGCGTATCGTCTGCTTATCGTCTGCTTATCGTCTGCTTATCGTCTGCTTATCGTCTGCTTATCGTCTGCTTATCGTCTGCTTATCGTCTGCTTATCGTCTGCTTATCGTCTGCTTATCGCTGCTTATCGCTGCTTATCGGCGCTGTATCGTCCTGCCTTTCTGCGCCCGTGTCTTAGGAGTGCGCTGTGTCTTTTCCGCAAAAATATTTTTGCTTCATCAGCTTGTAGTTAACATTCGGTTGTCTAGATGGCGCCACTGCTACACAATTTTTATTTCATTTATTTCAATTTCTTGGTCATATCCTGGCAAAAAGAAGCGCTGCTGTAATAATTGGCTTAAAAGACTCTGAAATATGATATTTTGGCAAGTAAGCGGCAGTAGCGACCATTTTAGAAGGACCTTTCGCCTCCATGTAAAGCAGATTGCGTTTAACGTTTTCACATCGCTATACTAAAACTGACATTGGGGATAAGTTTCTTGCGGCACGCTAGCGTAATTTACCTGAGGTGCGCTATCACGCTAACGCTATACTAAAGGTCTCTAATATTATCTTGCGATAGGCTGCAGGTAATCACGAAATTCATGAAAGATCTCAGGCAGAAGATGTGCAAAAGAGGTCCTGGCTTGCAAAAGAGCCATCCAGAGTTTAAACACCTCAAGTCGCCCGTAGACTTATATAGCCTGCAGTGTGACGCCATGGCCACAGGCTGCACCTGGATTGAAGGAAGAATTGTGCGGTGAAGAAAGGAAATGCAGCAAGCAATTATAAGTGCGAAAAATGCTTGGAGCTTCCGCATAGCTTAGAACAGAAAGCTAGCGGTCGCAGACAATAATCTAGAAAGTAAAGGTCGAGCTGAAAGACATTCGTTGCACTGCAAATCGAGACATTGCGGACTTGCTAAAGAAAATTGGCAAAAGCACGCAGTAAGCGAATCTTTGTCTCTGGCGTTGGTCTTTATGGCAAGTCACCCGTGTACATCCATCAGGAATTGTGTCGAGCCGTCAGTAATTCTCGCCCATAAACTCTTACAGAAAGGTGCGGAGGTATACGTTAAAGAGTCTCTTCAATAGCTGGGGGGACCTCTTAGTGTGCGAAGTGGTAAGTGTGTGCTTGACAGCTGCCGCCATCTGTCGCATGCACTTGTAACTAACGTGAGCTGCGCATGCGCAGTAAGAGCTGGGGGTTTTATTTTCAACCATTGGAGCTTGAGGTGAAGAGGCACGTTTGCGCAGAGCGGCCTTGTGAAAAAGGCGGATTGCTGGAATTCTTGTGCAGACTATGCCTCAATATCATACAGGATGGTGATGAGCTCACACGTAAATGAGTCCTATTATGATATTATCACGTGCCCTTGTTTACAGCTAGGAAAGTGGAAGATAGAAGACCGCCGTGCAATTCAGACTCTTTAGTGCGTTGATCTGCACTTGCAATGAACTGAATGGTTCGGTGACGGCGATTGCAGTTAATGCGCTGAGCTGTCGGCGAACTGTACAGAATCCGCGTCGTTTCGGGCCGCGCTTCATGTGAACGCGTCGTTGGCATTCGGAAAAAATGCGCGAAAATCACGTACGATTATCTGGTATGTTGTAGAAGCGATTTCACGTGACTATAGTCTTACCAGATAAATATGGTAGCCAATCTCGGGACATTTTAGAGCGCAGCTCTTTGGCGTCCGTTCCTGGGTTTCGCGTCGTCGTCGGCGTTGTCGTCGGCCTCGTAACCAGCTCCGCCCTCCTTTCATCCCCCCAGCGCTAGCAGCGACCGACTGATACCGCTGGATGCCGCTGACGCCGCTAGAGAGTCAAGATAACGTGATTGCGTAGAACACCGTCGCCGCCATGCAGAAAGAGGAGGAATAGGGTGGCGGATAGGGTGCTCTTCAGTTGCCGACGCGCCGGTTGCCGACGCGCAGTTGTCGACGCACCGACGATTACGTTACTTTACGTTCTGTGATAGCGCCGACGCGCAGTTGTCGACGCGCCGAGGATTACGTTACTTTACGTTCTGTGATAGCGCATACATGTGTTGCTCGATTTCTTTGCCTCAATCTATCGAAAAGGTGAAACAGCTTATTTGCTGCGCTCAAATTTCGCATTAGTAAGTAACGTAATCGTCGGTATTTTTTTTTATTCGATGGCAGAGTGCAGGAGGCTCCACGCGCGAAAGCTTGTTTTGCGAGCATTAATGGGAATATGGGCCGTACTCTTCATGGTCTGGAAATGATTGTTGGTAGGGGTGTGCGAATATTC
Organism: Amblyomma mixtum; assembly: GCF_055824585.1. Classification (NCBI taxonomy): domain Eukaryota; kingdom Metazoa; phylum Arthropoda; class Arachnida; order Ixodida; family Ixodidae; genus Amblyomma; species Amblyomma mixtum. The sequence continues at coordinate 56,649,069 of NC_143012.1, forward strand.
GAAATTTTCGAATACAATTCGAATATTATACTTTTAATATTCGAATTCGATTCGAAATCCAAGTATTCGTGTTGTTTCGAATATTCAATCCGGAGCGAATATTCAGATTTGACCGATATTCTATTGCGAGCACCGGTGTCCATTTCGGCCCGCAAGTCTTATCAACATAGACATTGCAACAAGGCGGCACCCAGAGCCATGCGTAACGTTGGGCCATGCCGTAGCTGACTGTGCTAGTGAGGTTCCTTGTGGCTTTGCCTGCGAAGCTGGCATAGTCAAAGGTGTGCACGAAGTACCTCGCAATACCTGCCACTTCAGTGCCAAGTGAGAGGGCATTTTCTGTCGCTGGAGAAGTCGTTCCAGCTCGAAGGGAACGACTTCGGTCTGACCATGTGGAGCAGCCGGTTTTCCTTCACAACCTTTAATGTTCATCCCAGTGACGTGCTTTTGCTTTTATGGCAAGCTAGCCTTAATCAATGCTGTGTACTAGTCATTTTCTTTGATATTGCCACGCGCCTAACGCGCCGCGCGGCCTCCGCGCTGGGTCGAGGAAGACGACGAAGCGGCGGTGGGCTCTCGAGGCGCGCTGTTCTGTTCGGTGTCGTGGAACCTGGCTCGATAATTAAAAGAAGGCTCCCAGTCTTGGGTTCTTCCCGACGTCTACCTTCACGGCTACTGTGGTCGTGACACTGGTGGAGGTGCGACCGATGCTCCCTACTCCTGAGGACGACTCGACGCGCCCGCCTCTTGTGACCACCCCTGTCCATCGTGCCAGCCGGAGGATCCGAGGCCTGTCCCCCGAGGCCCTCCATATTGTCAGCGCGCCTTCAAATACCACTCCACTTATGGCGACGCCACTACCCGCCCTGCCTACGCCTGTCCCTGCAGCGAGCCCCACCTATCTCACCCTGCAGACCCCACGCTCGCCTACGCCCTTTCACGGTGACCTGTTTGAAGATGCCGACGACTGGTTGGCTCACTACGAACGGGTGGCCACCTTTAACTGCTGGGACGACGCTACAAAGCTGCGTAACGTGTACTTCAGCCTTGAAGACTCTGCACGCACGTGGTTCGAAAACCATGAGACTACTTTCTCTACGTGGCCGGACTTTCGACGTCAGCTCCTGAGTACCTACGCCAACAGCGACCACCGGGAGAGCGCAGAGCGTACCCTTTCCTCTAGAATTCAGCTCCCCAACGAGGGCGTTGCCATGTACGTCGAGGATGTGACGCGTCTTTGCCATCGCGCCGATCCGGCCATGCCTGAAGAAAAAATTACCGACGATTACGTTACTTCCTAATGCGAAATTTGAGCGCAGCAAATAAGCTGTTTCACCTTTTCGATAGATTGAGGCAAAGAAATCGAGCAACACATGTATGCGCTATCACAGAATTTTTTTTTATTTTTCACACGTATTCCTTTAACAAAGACTCCACTAACAGTTCTTGACAGTCATGAAGGAAGCTTTGTGGTCGGAGAAATAGACTGATATATGTTCGACTTGGTACACCAATGCTTGATTCTCAAAGACGAGATCTATACAAGTGCCTCGCGAGGTTGTTACAGCCGTGGGACGCGTTACGAGCGAGAGGAACGGGATGTTCTCCCGCATAAGTGTTATGAAATTGCTGTTTGTCTTTATGTCAACATTAAAGTCCCCCACTTCTAACATCGGTGTGGATCGATGGACGGTTAATGCGAGTTGCAGGAAGTGCACGACGTCTTTCGTGAGTGCGGTAGGGGCGAAGTAGGCAAGCCGTTGGGCAACTTTGCGGCGCACAGTTCGCCAACTTCATGTGACGTGCCAAACATTTCGACTGGTATTGCAGAGAGACCTGTGCGCAAGTAGACAGCGACTCCCGCCGCTCTGTTGTGGTCTCTGCGAGTACCACAGCAGTATAGGAAATCTATGATTTCGAGAGGCTCTTCGGGATCCATCCAGGTTTCAGCAAAGCAAAGTACAGAGAAATGGCGCAGAATGTGATCGTGGTGTACGTCCTTGGCATGTGCGGCAAGGGAGCGTACGTTAAGAATGTGGTTGTGAATGATGAATCAAGTGCTGCCAGCGAATGACGCGTCCATTGGCTGTCTGCGTGTGTTACTGATGTGTGGTTAACATGTTAAGCTTCGCCTGTAAGAGTGGAACGCGACAGCGTCTTGCAACGCTGCCAGGGAGTCCACAGAACGCCATCGCCAATTCGGCTGTACGCCTTGCTGGACGGTAAATTTATTTTTTGAGGAAAGGAAATGTATCTCTCTCGCATATCTGGGTGGACGCCTGCACCTCGCCGTAAGGGAAAGGGGGAAGATGGGAGTGAACGAAGACGCCGTATTAGCTAGACGCGCCTTTGTTCATTCCAAACCATTCAGCTGGCATTACGGAGTGGCTAGCGTGCTCGTATCGCACTCCGGAGACCCTGGTTCGATTCCCCAACTCGACCAATTTCGTTCTCGGTTTTATTGATTTATGCGGTCTAACTAGAAAGGTTAATTAGGCTATTTCATATTTATATTCTTGTATTTCTATCCATCGTGTTCTGTCATTAACCTGTCAATTGTTGGAACTGTCTAGGATTTTCGACACAACGTATATGAAACGAGCAACGTCTTACTGAGTGGGGAAGTGCGTGGTGGTGGTGGAGGGAACGCGGCTTCGTACTTATCTGTTTTTTTCAGCAGCGTCTCCTTACGCGGACGCTGTTGTCGCTGCGGCGCGCGTCTTTCTTTTCTTTTCTTTTCTTCTGACCTCTTCGTTCTCCTCTATATTAATTAGGCTAATTGATTAATTAAGCAATTAACTAAACTCAGTCCAACTTAGTTGCAGCATCACTATACGATCCCTTTGATTGGTTGCATGGTTACTAGCCAAAGTACAATTGACCCCATTTGAAATTCGCGCACTGTGACGTCACGAGCATTTCGACCAATTGAAAAGCGTGACATTGGGGGCGGAGCTGGTTACGAGGCCGACGCCGACGACGACGCGAAACCCAGGAACGGACGCCAAAGAGCTGCGCTCTAAAAAAGCTGCGGCACCTGATGCGCGGCGTAAAAGACCAGCTCTTTTCCGGCCTCGTGCGGAACCCGCCCAACACCGTCGCGGAGTTTCTGGCCGACGCCGTGCACATGGAGAAATTGCTGCAGCAGAGATACCATCAGTACGACCGGCAACTGCGTCCAACGTCGACTCTATCAACGTTGGAGCGGTTCGACCATGATCCCAGGATGAATCCGGCCTCCCTTCGCGAAATTATCCGTTCCGTGGTCCGCGAGGAGCTGCAGCACCTTCAAGCAACCTTTGCCCCTCGCGTCGATTCCGTCACCAGCGTCATCCGCGAAGAAGTCCGGCAGGCACTCAGGGCACAAGACGCTGCAGTTGCGCCGACGTCGCAACCGACTCCATACGTTCCCTCGCCGTACCCGACTCCTGTCCAGCCTGTCACGTACGCGGACGTCGTGCGGCGCGCGGCCCCACCTCCTGGGCCTTCGCCTTACACCGCACCATTGGTCGCGGTGCACTCTGCCCAGCCGACTCCTTACTGGGCGGATCGGCGCCAGGCACCGCGGAAGACTGACCTCTGGCGCACTCCGGATCAACGACTGCTCTGCTACCACTGTGGTGAGGCCGGCCATCTGTACCGGTGGTGCCCCTATCGCGAAATGGAACTACGCGGCTTTTCTATCGACAGCCCCCGTCCACGCCCTGGAGAGCGCCCTCAAGATATCGCCGAGTATGTGAGCCGTCAGCGTAGTTCACCGTCTCCTCCGCGCCGCGAGTCGCGATCGCCTTCTCCACGCCGGTCTTCGCTCTCTGGGTCCCGTTTCGCCTCAGGACAACGTGGTTCCTCGAGCCCTCGTCGGGAAAACTAGCTCCGGCGGCCTTTGGAGGCGAGGCCGCCGAACGCCGTTCCGACGCAAAGCTTCCACCGCAGCAGCAACTGAATCGCCCCGACGTCGCACGCCGCATCACTGCACAGTTTTCCCCGACGCGTCTCTCGTATCGCCGCGATGCCGCAAACCCAATCGCCGACCCGGTTCCGCCGCCGCACCGACCCAATCGCCCCGACGCCGGACGCCGCATCGCCGAGGAGTTTCCCCCAACGCGCCGCTTGAATCGCTCCGAGAACGCAACCCCAGTCGCCGACCAGCCTCCGCCGCCGCACCGACTGAATCATCCACAACAGCCATCGACGGGCCGCGCCGAAGGCAGGGTCTCCTTGGATATCCCTGTTCTAGTCGACACAAAGGAGGTCAGCGCGTTGGTCGATACGGGCGCAGATTACTCTATCCAGCGGACGGCTTGCGACGGCCCTGAAAAAAGTGACGACACCCTGGGACGGTCCCGACATGCGTACGGCAGGCGGACATCTTGTCGCACCACTCGGTATGTGTGCGGCCCGGGTTACGGTTTGAGGCTGCACATTCGTTGCCACTTTTCTCGTTCTGCGCGAATGTTCTCGCGATGTCATCCTTGGCATCGACTTTCTTCGCGAGCACGGTGCTATCATAGACCTCCCGAATCGCTTGGTGACGTTTTCTACCGCCATGGCCACAGAAGAACCTGCGCACCAGGGTTCTCGGCCCGCCCTGCGAGTCGCCGACGATAACGTTACGGTGCCACCACGTGCCAGCATTCTCGCTAAAGTTACCTGTGACGAGCCACATAGGGGACTGCGGGTTGTCGAGCCTAATGTCTCCCTCGTACTAACTAAGGGAGTTGCGGTGGCACGGGGCCTTGGATCCCTTCATGACGGTTGTACAGAGGTCCTTGTCACCAACTTCTCCAATGAGCATCGACACCTGTTTCGTGGCACAGCCATTGCTTATGTCGACCATGTCCAGGAAGTGGCCGAATGCTTTGCTTGCGAGGAGGGCACACCTAGAGCTGACGCTGAAGCGGTCACCAACGTAGACATCAATTCAGGCCTTCCACCCGCTGAAAAGAGGCAACTCCAGGACCTCTTGCGCGAGTTTGGTGCGTGTTTCACGTCATCGTCTAAAGTGCGACAAACGTCGATAGTCAAACACCGCATTATCACGCATGGTGGAGCCCGACCCATCCATCAGCAGCCCTATCATGTGTCTCCTCGTGAGAGGGATGCTATCCAAACACAGGTCGAAGAGATGCTCACAGACGGCGTCATCCAACCGTCAAGCAGTCCGTGGTCGTCTCCTGTCGTCCTCGTGAAGAAGAAAGACGGGACACTACGATTCTGTGTCGACTACAGGAAGCTCAACAGTGTGACTAAGAAAGACGTGTATCCGCTCCCGCGTATCGACGACTCCCTCGACCGACTTCGTCAAGCCAAGTACTTCTCTTCGGTCGACCTCAGAAGTGGTTACTGGCAGATAGAAGTTGATGAGAGGGACCGTGAGAAAACCGCCTTCATCACACCGGACGGGCTGTATGAATTTCGCGTCCTCCCATTCGGGCTATGCTGTGCTCCCGCCACGTTCCAAAGAATGATGGACACCGTTCTCACAGGTTTGAAGTGGCAGACCTGTCTTGTTTATCTTGATGATGTCATCATTTTTTCCGCAACGTTCACAGAACATCTGCACCGCCTCAGGAGTGTCCTCGAAGCCGTTCGATCCGCCAACCTCTCGCTCAAACCAGAAAAATGCCACTTTGGGTTCACCGAATTGAAGTTCCTCGGGCACGTCATTAGTGCTGACGGAATCCGAGCTGACCCAGAGAAGCTTGCTGCCGTTGCTGCCTTTCCGGTCCCCGCCCACAAAAAAGAAGTCCGACGTTTTCTGGGCCTGCGTTCCTATTATCGCCGGTTCATTAGAAACTTCGCCCAGCTCGCCAGCCCTCTGACGCTCCTAACCCGTGATGACACGTCATTTTCCTGGGGCAACGAACAACAGACTGCCTTCGACGAGTTACGACGCCTACTCGAATCACCGCCCATCCTGGCACATTTCAACGAAGATGCCGACACGGAGGTGCACACGGATGCGAGCAACGTCGGTCTTGGCGCCGTTCTAGTTCAGCGGCAAAACGGTGTCGACAAAGTAATTGCCTACGCCAGCCGCGCACTGTCGCGTGCTGAGTTGAACTACTCTACAACGGAAAAGGAATGCTTAGCGGTAGTCTGGGCCGCCGCCAAGTTCCGCCCATACCTGTATGGCAGACCGTTTTGTATCGTCACCGACCACCACTCGCTGTGCTGGCTGAAGAATTTAAAGGACCCTTGCGGCCGCCTAGCACGTTGGGCATTACGCCTGCAGGAATTCGATTTCACCGTCACCTACAAGTCAGGCCGGAAACACACCGACGCTGATAGTTTGTCACGCGCTCCCGTCGAACCTCCTCCGCAAGACACCACCGACGATGATAGCTTCCTTGGAGCGGTCAGCACGTCTGAGCTCGTTTCCAGACAGCGTGCCGACGCCGAGCTGAGTCTGCTCATCGAACATCTCGAAGGTGGGTGCCCTGAAATACCACGATACCTAGCTCGTGGACTATCATCGTTCTGCCTGCGGAGAGGCGTGCTTTATAAAAAGAACTCTACTTCAAGTCCGACAACTTACCTGCTCGTCGTACCGTCTGATCTGCGGGATGAAGTCCTCCTTGCCTGCCATGACGAACCGACTTCCGGCCACCTTGGAGTTACACGCACCTTATCCCGAATCCGGCAGAACTATTACTGGCCGAACCTAATTTCAAGTGTCAAGCATTATGTCCGGACATGCCGGCAATGCCAGCGGCGTAAAAAACCCGCGCTCAAGCCTCCTGGACTGCTTCAGTGCATCGAGCCGCCACAAATACCATTCGACAAAGTCGGCATGGACCTTCTGGGGCCATTTCCCCTCTCGTCGTCCGGCCACAAGTGGATCGTAGTCGCCACAGACTACTTGACCCGCTACGCTGAAACGAAGGCCCTTGCGCGAGGTACTGCCGACGAAGTTGCCCACTTCTTTATGCACGACATCGTGCTTAGACACGGCGCCCCATCGGCCATCATTACTGACCGAGGCAAGGCGTTTACAGCCCGACTCCTCCGAGACATCTTAACGCTTAGCCATACTGCTCATCGACCAACAACAGCGTATCATCCCCAAACCAATGGTCTCACGGAACGGCTCAACAAAACATTGGCGGACATGATCTCGATGTACGTCGACGTTGAACACAAAACCTGGGATGAGGTCTTGCCGTACGTCACCTTCGCATATAATACCGCGACGCAGGAAACCACCCAGTTCACCCCGTTCCGTCTTGTGTATGGTAGAGATGTCCGCATGATGCTAGACGCCATGCTGCCGTACGGCGATGCAGACCTCCCCCCTGAAGCAGGCCACTTCGTGGAACAAGCAGAGCAGGCCCGCCAGCTGGCCCGCTTGCACATCAAGGACCAGCAATCCGCCGATGCCCGACACTATAACCTTCGGCACAGGGACGTGCACTACGAGCCGGGCGACCACGTGCGGGTGTGGACACCAGTGCGCCGCAAGGGATTGTGCGAAAAGCTCATAAATAGGTATTTTGGCCCGTACAGAGTCCTGCGCCGCCTGAACAGCGTCAACTACGAAGTTGTCCCCCATGGAACTGTGGTCGTCGGCCCTCAGCGTCAACGGCCTGAAATCGTGCATGTAGTGCGCTTAAAGCCGTACTTTTCGCGTGACTGAGCGCTGTGTTCACGCTGTGTTTCCTACCTTTTTCCCCTTGCCCCACGTGTGAACTTGACTCTTCCCGCATGTCATCTAGCGCGCATTGTATAGTTCCCCTCACCCCTATTTTTCTTCTTTTTTTTGCTCCTCCTCCCCTCACTGTATATACCCCATTCCACATCGAGACGATGTTTGCTTTCGCGGGAGGGAGTAATGCCACGCGCCTAACGCGCCGCGCGGCCTCCGCGCTGGGTCGAGGAAGACGACGAAGCGGCGGTGGGCTCTCGAGGCGCGCTGTTCTGTTCGGTGTCGTGGAAGCTGGCTCGATAATTAAAAGAAGGCTCCCAGTCTTGGGTTCTTCCCGACGTCTACCTTCACGGCTACTGTGGTCGTGACAATATTTCCACTCCTCTAAGAAATATGTTCTAGATTTTGATACTTTTTGTTCAGCCACACACACCTTTTGTGTTCATTTACTCATTTATAGTTGAACTGTGATGTTCTTGGATGCTCAAATAAATGTTTCGTAGTGGTTAAATGCGTCTGTCCTTGATTATTGGATATTCGATTCAATATTTCGGAACTAAATATTCGTATTCGATTCGTATTCTAAAAATTTGATATTCGCGCAACCCTAATTGTTGGCTCACGCTGAATTGAAAGTGCTGCTTAGGAAAAAGATCGTTTATTTGCTGGTATATTAGTGGTGCGTTTTTTTTAGCGGCATGCTGGTGCAGGTGGCTCAGGCGGGTTTGGAGAATCTCTGAAAATATAGACAGCGTTCTATTAATGCATGTTCTCGTAACTCACATTATAGGGGCTAAAAAAACACAATCTTAACAACCTTGCATTACCAAAGGCGCGACCGAAAGACAGCTGGCACTCGTTAGGGAACCTGACAATGATACAGGGGCTTTCCTATTAAACTGAGCAGCATATTTTAAAATAGTGCAGGAAACTGGAGCTTGGTGATATCAAAAACACATTGTTCGCTTTCATGTTACGCTCTTCGGAGTGGTTTTATAATCCGTTTAATTTGTATTTGATCAGGATGAATTATAAACATCTTTAAAATCACTTTTCGGCCAAGTACGTTTCGTTAAGTTGTTGTAGAGGGGGTACGCAAAACTTAGTCTGGCTTTTCAAGGCTACCTTCCTCCTGCGTGGTACTTTTTTTCGGTGTTTTCAGAAACCAGGCGAAATACAAAAAGAAAACAAACCTCATGACTGCGCTCATGTGCTATCAGATTGCAGCGCTCGTAACCGCTGTTTAGAACGAACGAAACCTGAGCGCTGACCGTATCCAAGTAAGAGGTCACCGCTAAATTTGACGGGTAACACAATGATAAAAATGAAAAAGTGCTGGCTACTATGAACTACACAGCTTCACTGCTTTCCATTTCTTTTTGTTTTGTCGCTGTCATTGCTATACAATAGCTCCGGCGGTGACCTGCCATCAATTATCGCAGGTGACTGTCCGGGCTTTCCATGTTCAGGAAGAATGCGCAAAAGCACATTCAAGAATGCGATGATAGTGGCGCCAGCCGCTCATATCGACGCGATGAGCGGTCAACATTCTTTCATTCAAAACGCGTTTGACAGCGCTACTATACGGACGAACAAGAGCGCAATAACATGTTTGGTTTTGCAATTTTATTTCGCGCGCTTTCATTAACAATTAAAAAAAGGACGTTTCTATAATACGCAGCTTATTTCCAGGACCAACCATATTTTTTTTCGCTCCTACCTACGCGACTTTTGTGAAACCTTTGTTGAAAACTTCAATTTCGATCATGAAGTTATTCGAAGCTGGAAGCCCTATGATTTCGGTGATCTCATTGCGCGTTCAAGACTTACAATGTCCTTTACTCTGCATACAAAGAATAAAGACCCCATGCTTTATCTACGTCGCAGGGCACCTTTAAGGAAAGGAAGGCGAGAGCGCGCGGCGAGGCACGCCAGATATTCGTCGTGACGTCTTTTGCTCCTCGCGCATGCGCAGTACGGCCCTCCAGAAGGCACGCGAAACTACTCAACCTCGGCCAGTATACCTCACGCTAAACTAAATGGGGCACCGGCTATAGGGAGTTCCGTATAGGAATTCTTCACCTTGCTAGAATCGTGACTCCGGAGAAGTGTTCGAGGCCGGTGTAGATCTTGGGGAGAGCAGTGGAACTTTCTGGGACTAAAACGTAGTAGCGCCAATAATTCTGCACTACCACTGCTTGGAACTTCTTTGCACGTTAGCATTGAAAGAAGTTTATTTTTTTCGAAAGCAACAAAAATACAAAACAAAACGGTTGAACTCAAAGGTCTGATCATTCAAGCACATGCGCAGTGCCGCTGCACTGGGCACGTCAGTAGGGCAGTAATGAGGCCGACACTCGACCGCCGCACAGGACGATGAAGTATGTCGACCATTTGCGCAAAAACTCAGCCTCGCTCATTGAGAGTGCGTCCACGCATGCTTGCTCAAAGAGGCGAGTGCGGAGGCGATGCAACATTGGAAACATGGTTCTTTGCGGACGCCCATTTAAGGAAGCCACTCCACGCTGTCGCCACAAAACGAACATGCACGTTAGCGTAACCTCTTGCAAGACGAGGTCCTGCGTGATTGTAGCGGTCTGTTTTAGGCTGCAGTTTATCGTAGGCCGTTATGTGCTTTGAGTTTGAAACCACGTGACGGTCGCCACTTTCAAGCTTCGATTCATGCAAAGGGGAAGTATATGATAGCAAGATATCGCAGCAGGTGTGATGCAGGGATGACCACCAGGTGGCTGGCATGTCTTCACAGCGTCAGCAAATCGGTGATTGAAGGGCGTTGTTATCAGATCCCAAACGGAACTACAAATACCGAAATTTTATCCTGAAAACTTATCTTTCTGTGAAGTAAGTGGTGCGTTGCCATTGAGCTCTTAGCAGATAATGCCAATCTCATTTAGATCTGTTATTTTGCAGCAGTGAAAAGCGCAGCACTTTATCAAGTGCGAGACTCAGACCACAGCAGAAAGTGATCACTATCGAGTGTCGCGTGTGTGTTCCACTGCGGTAGCCATCAAATGCCGATTCCTTGAAAGTTTACAACGCAAGCCCATTTCTTTCAGCACTTAAAACGCGTCTTACCGTCCTTCCAGCAACACACGAAGCTCGTCCTCAGCAACGTGCTAGACCACGGGAATTTCAGTGCTGTGAGTTTGACGCTGTTTCCTCGTACTTCAGTATGGAACCTGAACGGAGCTTCCTACTTGCCGCCAACGCTCCCGCATTGGCGCTGGCAAGGCACCTCGACGCCCATGCGGCGACGCTCGTGGAACTGGAACTCACGAACAACCGCATCGTGGGTGGAGATGAGCTGTACAGCTTGGCCATCCGCGCCCAGAACCTACAAACCCTCAAATGCCTCGCCTCCTCTGTGGAGGCGCGTAACATCATACGTCTCATCCTGGTGCCTTTAAGCAACCTGACCCGCCTGGAGCTCTCGATGGTTGGCGAGGACGACTACACGCGCACACAGATCGAGCAAATTGGCAAGCCGACCGGGAGTGAATTCCGGAAAACCGTGTCCTACAGCATCCTCCACCTTTATGTCGAGATCGCCGGCGACGCCAACTTCGACCTTCTCGATTTGTTCCTCGAGTACTGCCCGAACGTGACCGATCTTCACGTGCACTTGGTGCGCGGTCCCTTCGACAGCGCCGTCCTGCGGTGCGCCAGGATCTTGGTCAATCGACCCAACATGGAGACGTTCGCGTTCACTTCTGAGCTGCCGTCGCCACATCCCCTCGAACTGCCGGAGGCGTTCGACTTCGGACACATCGCGCGCGCGTGCGCCAACGTGCTGCACCGGCGTGAGGGACAAAGGTGGAACTGCAAGCGTCTCTGCGACTTGGCGACGTCCACCAAACCGGCACTGCCCGAGCCCCTGACCGTGGTCGCCGTCGAGGAGGGCGACCTCGACGAACAGATTCACCAGGCCGGCTTGCTAAACAACTGGGGTGCTGTGCACTCCCTCTGCCTCGTCCTGCTGTCGCCGCGAGCCCGTGGCGGATATCGACATGCGGCCGTATCAGGCTACTTCAACTGGGACGCCCTTAGCGACCTGTTCTTTCTATTCAAGAACCTCACTGAGCTGAACGTTAACTCTTTCCACTTCGCCTATGACGTCGACTTTACAATACTGCTGGAAGATTCCCCGTGTAGTCTCCGGGCGCTCTCACTTCCCCCCTGCGCCCTGCGCCCTGAATATGCACTCGAGCGACTGGCGAAGTGCACAACTATCTATGACCTGGACATTCGTTCCGGCTACGACGGCCCCAGTAGAGCTTGCCACCGTTGTTTGTCTAGGATAGACTTGAGGCCCTTTCCGTTTGAAAGTTTGAGTGTGAGCACTTTGCACGGCCGCCTGACGATCTACAACGCACCGTTGCGGTACCTAAATTTCCTCACAGGCAGCCAGATGGCTGAGCTGCGCATTGTTGACGACTCTCCCAATCCGTGTAAAGCCTACACCCAGATAGGGTGGTTCCTGCAATTCAATACGTCTCTGCGTACGCTCGTCCTCTCGTACACGGGTCTCTGCTTCACTACAAGCTCATTCCAGGTATTCTGCAATGCGGAAAGCATTATTTAGTCGCACTGTAGATGCATGAACCTTAAAGAACTCGGTGTCTTTATTACATGTGTAGATGTGTTGCACGTAGATCCACGTGCCCCAACGTTCTTGATCACTGATAGCTTCCAAGGAGCCAATAAGTGAATTAAATGAGCGGGCTGCCTTTTAGCGCACACCTGATCCATCAGCAAGGCGATGTCTATGGCGGTAGTGACGACCTGCAATTCCCCCCCCCCCCCCCCCCCACCCGCCCCCCGTAAAATTAGTCCTTGTTTTGATTTTATATGCGCATGCTCTGTAAAAACGTGTTTGCTGGCCGCACGATGTTCAGGTTACTTTTTTTCTCACTTTCGTCGCCCAGTGCTGAACTCGAAGCTTAAAAAACTTCACGCAGTAGAACGCTTCATAGTTGGCGCGCTCCGATAACCTGTTTACTGGGGATATAAAAATGCTTGGTTGCTCTCACCTATGTGCGCCTGCAAGCATTCAGTCACCTGTAAAGGTGCATCCCGTGCAATTTGAGATAGTACTGCTGCCGGAAAATATGCCGACCAATCTAAGCTGCGTGGCCTGATAATGATGGATATTTGAGGGACGTCGAGCGGAAGGGCTTCTGTGGCCAAAGAACGCCATGGCACAAACTGGTACACATTCTAGTCGAGGTGGAGAAAAAGACAAATTTCCGAAAGCATTTCGCCTGAAAGAAACTGGGCATCAGGTCAGGGAAACGCTTGTACCCATTTTATCGCAAGTGGTTACTCGGATCCACTGGGGTTCGAGCCTGGCCTCATAGTCATGCGACCTGTGCCTGACGTTCTGGGCACTAAGTATACAGCAGTCTTCATCATAATTCTGTGTTTCCGAATGTAAAGAATGTTTCTGCAAGACTCTAGGAAGCAAGGCTACTCTTTGAAACGGCACATTTCGTGCAATGCAACCGTAATCCTGCTCAATTCAACCAGAATACCATTAGGGACGTTAGTACCGGCAGAGACAGTATAAAATTTAATTCGTGGCCTTACGAATGGTCTTTAGTAAGCCAGTTATCTGATTCCAAATACCAAGAATAGTTGACTGGTTTGAGCTGCATTCAAAGAGAGGGAGCACATCCAGTGGAAAAATTATTTTTATGACAGCATGTTAAAGGCTATCTACGTGAAGATTAAGCTTGCAGAGCATTAATACTTACGGAAAATGGCGCTTCGTAACAGTTTTCGGGTGTTTTTGCACATGCTTGAAGGCGGACAGGAAAAACTGGAGAAAAGACGCACCTGCAGATCCAAACGGAGACGGTAACTGTGTGTTTGGGCGGGTGCTTTCGTAGTGATGCGATTTTTTTTTAGCGAAAGAATATGAAACATAAAAATGACGCGATCACGTAACAAAAGAGTGAGGGTGGGACGAGCCGCAACATGCATTCGTTGGGTATGTTAATGAATTTTGCTTTGCGCTTCGCCAGTCCTTCCGCTCTATATGATGATAGTTCAACCGGTGTACGGATTATAGCTCTAATGCTTTATTGTTGATTATTGCTCGTCTTGCTAGGCGTGATAGAATCTCAGCGCACGAGGACACACACAAAACGGCACTGATCAACTTTATTTTAGGCATGGTTTTCATCTGCGCATTATATTTTACAGGATAGTGCATGGTGTTTACAAGAATTATTTAGGCCCGTAACATTCCTGCATTGTTCTGTTGTTTGTTCATGACAGCCGCCGCGATGTCTCAGTGGTTGCGGGGCTTGGCTGCTGACCCGAAAAACGCGGGCTCGAACCGAGCTCCGGGGGTGGAATTTCGATGAAGACGAAACTCTAGAGGCCCGTGTACTGTGCGATGTGGGTGCACGTTAAAGGACCCCAGGTGGTCGAAATTTCCGGAGCCCTTCACTACGGCACCCCTCATAGCCTGACGCTTTGGGAAGTTAAACACCACAGAACATATTTGTTCATGATCTATCGACGGTCCCGAAAGGCGCAGATTACATGAGCAATGGAGCCTCCACTCCCTGATGTTGAAGACATGGTGCGATAGACATATACAGCGCCAGGATTGCGATCGAAAACGCGTGCGTCCGGCTCCAGGTGACTCAAACATTTGGGCGGCAAGACAACTTCGCATGCACCCTCCAAGTGATTCAGTCGAATCCACGCTCGACTGCTGATCTCAGGGGTGTGGGTATCAAATTTTGTCCAGGACGGCCACATGTCGAATGGGATAGAATGAAAAAGGTCCCCATGCTTTCCCCTTTCGACGCACGATAAAGTATTGCAGGTGGCATAAATCATTTCACAGCCCTCCACTGCGGCATCCCTTTAGCCGACGTGTCGCATCGGGGTGTTAAGGGCCGCGTGCCATTACTAGCGAGCATGCAGTGGTGCTCTTTCTAAGGAGCGCGATTTCCGCAGCCTACGGTAAAAATTCTTTTTTTTTTCACCCAGGACAACATCTTAAAGGCGAAGACCCTTCGTTACCTGTGCATCCTGTCCGACGCGCATGAGCCGGACGAGCTCGTCGAGAATGTCGTCGAAAGGACGGCCAGCAGATTCGAATATCTCGAGGCAATGCACGTTCACTACCGTAACGAACACGACGTGCCGCAGCAACTGACCTGGCTTCTTGCATGGGAGAACCCGGAAGTGCTGCATGGACTCGTCGCCCCTCCCCCCCCTTTGCCGGAAGGTTTAAGGGATGGCCACATGTACCGCGGAAAGCCTTGCGTCCTCTGCTCGACGCAGACGTTCATCGGACTGACGAAGCCGCACAACCGCGGGAGCAGGTCTTGCGTGTAGCGTCATTTCCGCCGCCACGCTTTCTTGCTTTCGAAACAGTAAACGCTTTCGAAACAGTAAATCCGAGCCGCGGATTTTCTGTTCGCTTCCGAAATATCTTATGTTTTTATGTTACCTTATATGCTTGCTACTGCATACTTGTGAGTTACATCGGGATACTGCTGCACAGGTATCTGTGCTCATGGCTGGAAATGATCGCGAATGCTTTTCTCCTTGAAAGTTTTGTTCGTGTTTAATGCGGCGCTGTGTTTTGCAACTACTCTCCTCACTGGCTTATGGGTGTGAATGATTGGGTTCGCTGATTTTTACGCTTTTTTGTTATCCCGAGCCGTATTCTCTGGAAATATCTTGATTGTACCCGGGAAAGTGACCACTCAAATAAAACCTTCCCTTTTTATGTGCACCGTTTAAGAAGCGTTACTCGACGTTCACGCTAATTCTCGCAGCTGCATCTATCAAGTCTAAAGTTGCTGTGAAATAAATTGCCTTTTCCGGCATTGCATTGTTCCCTCTACTGTAGAAATATGAACGCACTGACTCAGCAAGGTAGTCCTCGCTGGCTGAGGATTTTAGCAATGTCCTCGTATGCAAGAAAGGCAGGGATCTGCACCTGGCGCCGCTGGGTAGCTGCGAGTTATCGACATGGTGCGAGGTCTCTCCTGCATGGCCTTGTGTTCGCTTTTGCCTTTTAGCGCACACCTCTGCCTGCAGCGGTCTGCCTTTTAGCGCAGACCTGATGCATCAGCAAGGCGATGCTTGTAACGTTAATGACGCCCCCGCCCCCCTTTCCCCGTAGAACTTGTCCTCGCTCTGATATTGAATGCACATGCTCTAAAAAATGGTGTTTTGCGTGCCGCACGATCTTGAGGATACTTTTTTTCTTTCTTTCGTCGCCCAGTGCTGAATTCGCAGCTTAAAAACACCTTACGCAGTAGAAGGCTTCATAGAAGGCGCACTCCGATAACCTGTTTACTGGAGATATAAAATTGCGGGATTGTTTGCACTTAGGTGCGCCTGTATGCATGTAGTTACCTGTAAAGGTCCATCACTTGCAATTTTACTAGTAATGGTGCCGAAAAATATGCCGACCCATAAAAGTTGCGTGGCCTGATAATGACATATATTTGGGGGAGGTCGAGCGGAAGGGCTTATGTGTCCAAAGAACGGCATTGCACAACCTGCTACACATTCTATTCGAGGTGGAGTCAAAGAGAAATTTCCGAAAGCATTTCGCCTGAATGAAACCGGGCATCAGGTCAGGGAAAGGCTTGTACCCATTTTATCACAATTCAGTGTTTTCGAGCGTAAAGAAAGTTTCAGCATGAATCTAGTAAGCAAGGCTACTCTTTGAACGGCACATTTCGTGTAACGCAACCCCAATCTGGTTCAATACAACCAGAATACCTTTAGAGACTGTACTACCGGCGGAAACGTTTCACAATTTAAGGCGCTGCCTCAGTAATGGTCGTTAGTAGCCAGTTATCTGATTAAAAAATACCTTGAATAGTTGACTGGTTTGGGCAGCATCCAAAGAGAGGCAGCATAACCGGTGAAAAAATTATGATGAACGCATGTTAAAGGCTATTTACCTCAAGATTAAGCTTGTAACGCATTAATACTTTCGGAAAATGGTGGTTCGTAAAAGTTTTCGCGAGTTTTTGCAAATGCTTGCAGCCGGGCAGGAGAAATTAGGTGGAATACGCGCCTTCAGATCCGAACGGCAAGGGTAACGGTGTGTTTCGGCGGGTGGTTTCGTAGTGATGCGATGTTTAACGAAATAATATAAAACACAAAAAGGACGCGATCACGTAAGAAAAGTCAGGGGGGGGGGGGACCAGCCGCTGAATGCATTCGTAGGGCGTGTTAATGAATATCGCTTGAGTTTCGCCAGTCCTTCCGCTCTATATGATGATAGTGCAACCTTTGTAC
This sequence comes from Amblyomma mixtum, assembly GCF_055824585.1. Lineage (NCBI taxonomy): Eukaryota > Metazoa > Arthropoda > Arachnida > Ixodida > Ixodidae > Amblyomma > Amblyomma mixtum. The sequence continues at coordinate 56,666,020 of NC_143012.1, forward strand.
GGAATATAGCTGTAATGCTTTATTGTTGATTATTGCTCCTTTTGCTAGGAATTTTAGAATCTCAGCGCAAGAGGAAACACACGAAACTGCGCTGATCTATCAACTTTATGTTATGCATGGCTTTCATCTGCGCATTATATTTTACAAAATATTCCATGGTGTGTGACAAAAACCATTTAGCCTCGTAACATCCCTGCATTGTTCTGTTGTTTGTTGATGACAGCCGCCGCGGTGTCCCAGTTGTTGCGGGGCTTGGCTGCTGACCCGAAAAACGCGGGCTCGAACCCAGCCGCGGCGGCCAAATTTCGATGAAGGCGAAATTCTAGAGGCAGGAGTACTGTGCGATGTGAGTGCACGTTAAAGGACCCCAGGTGGTCGAAATTTTCGGAGCCCTTCACTACAGCGTCCCTCAGAGCCTGAGTCGCTTTGGGAAGTTAAACACTCAAGAAAATATTTATTCAAGATCTCTCTAGGGTCGTGAATGGCGCAAATTACGTGAGGAACGGAGCCTCCACTCCCTGAGGTCGAAATCATGGTCCAAAAGACATGGACAGCGCCAGCCTTGCGATCGAAAACGCGCGCGTTCAGCTCCAGGTGATTCAAATATGTGGGCGACAAGACAACTGCGCATGCACTCTTCCAAGTGATTCAGTCGAATCCACGCTCGACTGCTGATCTCAGGGGTGTGGGATAGAATTTTGACCACGACGGCCACATGTCGAAGGGGATACAATGAAAAACGTCCCCGTACTTTCCCCTTTCCACGCACGATAAGGTAATCCAGGTGGCATAAATCCATTTACAGCCCTCCACTCTGGCATCCCTGTAGCCGACGTGTCGCTTCGTGGTGTTAAGTGCCACGTGCCATTACTAGCGAGCATGCAATTGTGCTCTTTCTAAGGAGCGCGATTTCCACAGCCTACCGTAAAAACGCATTTTGTTTTCACCCAGGCCAACATCTCAGAAGCGAAGCTCCTTCGTTACCTGTGCATCCTGTCCGACTTGGTTGAGCGGGACGATGTCGTCGAGAATGCCGTCCAAAGGACGGCCAGCAGATTCGAATATCTCGAGGCAATGCACGTTCACTACCATAACGAACACGACGTGCCGCAGCAACTGACCTGGCTTCTTGCATGGGAGAACCCGGAAGTGCTGCATGGACTCGTCGCCCCTCCCCCCCCTTTGCCGGATGGTTTAAGGGATGGCCATGTGTACCGCGGAAAGCCTTGCATCCTCTGCTCGACGCAGACGTTCATCGGACTGACGAAGCCGCACAACCGCGGGAGCAAGTCTTGCGTGTAGCGTCATTTCCGCCGCCACTCTTTCTTGCTCTCGAAACAGTAAATCCGAGCCGCGAATTTTCTGTTCGCTTCCGAAATATCTTATGTTTTTATGTTACCTTATATGCTTGCTACTACATACTTGTGAGTTACATCGGGATACTGCTGCACAGGTATCTGTGCTCATGGCTGGAAATGATCGCGAATGCTTTTCTCCTTGAAAGTTTTGTTCGTGTTTAATGCGGCGCTGTGTTTTGCAACTACTCTCGTCACTGGCTTATGGGTGTGAATGATTGGGTTCGCTGATTTTTACGCTTTTTTGTTATCCCGAGCCGTATTCTCTGCAAATATCTTATTGTACCCGGGAAAGTGACCACTCAAATAAAACCTTCCCTTTTTATGTGCACCATTTAAGAAGCGTTACTCGACATTCACGGTAATTCTCGCAGCTGCATCTATCAAGTCTAAAGTTGCTGTGAAATAAATTGCCTTTTCCGGCATTGCATTGTTCCCTCTACTGTAGAAATATGAACGCACTGACTCAGCAAGGTAGTCCTCGCTGGCTGAGGATTTTAGCAATGTCCTCGTATGCAAGAAAGGTAGGGATCTGCACCTGGCGCCGCTGGGTAGCCGTGAGTTATCGATATGGTGCGAGGTCTCTCCTGCATGGCCTTGTGTTAGCTTTCTGTAGTGATTTATTTCTCGGAGAAAGGTAATCGACAAGAGATCAAATGTATGTTAGCTCGTGTCTGAGCAGTCTTTTAGTAAACTAAACTTATTACCGAAGGTCGTCTTTGCCCAATTGATCCTTTTGCGCAATTGAAATCAATGTGAACTTACTGGCGCACCCGAACCTTTTCACAGGAAGGAATCGTCCATCGCACTATTGTTTTAGGGTCGTTGAGTGTGTTTGGCTCAAGCAAGAACAGCGGCGACCATGCACAAGGATACCATCTCTAAGAAAAATTTCTTAAGAAAAATGCCACATCAAAGAAAGGGTAGCGGGGAGAACTTTGCTGGTAATGGATATACAAAATGAATAATGCCAATTGTGTTCCGCCGTGAAGAAGTATATAGACTTATCAGGCAGCTTGTTCTGCCGACCGTGTCTTATGATTAAGTGGTTCTTGTGCGATTATCGGCATTGCGACCACCGAAAAACCGATAACAGCTGTGATAAGATATGTGGAATGCAGACCAGAAAGCTGCTTTGTTACTTAATTGGTTCAGACGGCCAAATTCAATACACATAATTCACAAAAGTAAAAACGAAACTATGGCAAATTCAATGCCACCGTTAAGGTAACTATCGTTTTTGACAGCTGGGAGCGCCTATGCTCAAAGTGTCAAGCTCTCTTATTGGATGTTGTTCTCTGTAGATCTCTGAACAACTGGACAAAATATGACCTCATTTAGCGCAGCGAGTAATTTGTAACTGAATTTGTAAACATTCTCCGAACCTTGTGCCAGTCAGGCAACACTGCCGCGCTCGCGAGTGGTGACGAAATAAGCCGACGGTCACGTGCTTGTTTCCCACTGACCGGCGTGTAGTGAGCAGAGTGGCATGGGTTCTTCGTTGTTAATGATAGGGATGCAAAGGGGTGAAAGAGAAAGTTGGAGAGGCGGCTGCTGTAGAGTTTGATTGCTGAGGAGCCCACGCTCCCCGCCAGGGGGACAGAGGCCATCAACCGGTTCTGCCCCTTCTCGGCGACTTCAACGCAGTGTGCCACGTCCGGACTCAAGTAGGCGTGCGCTCTGCTCTGCATCGACTTTGGGCGCGGCAGTTTTTCGGTGGGTAATCACGGTCATGACGTCATCGAGGCTGCTTCAGTATGTCCGTACCTGCCAGGGGGAGGGGCTTTGAGCGGATAACTTCAAATCGCAATTTTTTATCTCGAATGGCCACACAAAGGCCTAATTCTTTTTGAAGTGCGCATAATAACATCTCGGTTAGTAGCTGCAACGTAAAAGAACGATTTGTTGGAAGATCATGTCATTACCCTTTAACCTGTGCTTACAACACCGGTTCCTACCAGAGACCTGCACGACCGATGTGTGGCGCTCGAAAGAGCTCCGCTTTGGCGAATGTGGCCACCCGCGATGCTGAGGTGTTGTCTGGATGATATCTGGGACTGCGGAAATGCTGAAATTTGCTGCGTGAAGTACGCACGCACTTTGAACCACTGCTGCAGATTCAACTAGCATCACTGTGACAACAGCGGTGGCAGTGAGCGACCACACTTGGCAGTGCATAAAACCCAGGTTGGTGCGTTAATATTAACCTTGTTTTTAGATACTCGTTCCTGCAGCTGCTGCCTAAAGCGAAACCTGTGCTTGTCAATTCAGAGCTTTAGTATAGCGGGCTTTGCGTAATTGCGTGCATAGCGGAATAGCGGGTCCAGAGTGCGTATGCGCAGAACGCTAACGGGGAAATAGCGGTAGCGTACGCACGCAATTTACAAAGTTAGCGTTGCGGCTTTTGCGCCCTTAGCGCGAAAACATGGCGGTGTCCTTGCAAGCCAGAGCCGCCCGCTTCAGCCGATTCAGCAGTCCTTGCGATTCTTGTCGGCATGTTTACCGGCAACTACTGGTATTTTTGCTTTTCGCTAAGGCTTACCTTGCTTTGACGATAAAGTTTATGCTGCAATTCAGGCGAGTTTTTGAGATACGCTCTCCATTCTGGAGAGCGATAGCCTAATGGTACCTCAAGCTACAGTGCTACCGTCTGCAACGTCCCGGAACGTAACACAAACATCCGAACGAAACAAAAATAAATTTCGAGCTTTGTCGCGGTGTTTTATGTACTTATATGACGTAACACAACAAGTTATAATAAATTTACATAAGTTTTTGAACATTACACGCTATGCGATGGAAAACATTTTTGCTCGATCTGCTTGTACTTAGCATTCCCTTGACCAGATGGCGCCATTGCTATACATTTTTATTTCTTTTTATTTCAATTTCTTTGTCATTTTGCTGGCGAAAATAAGCGCTGCTGTAATAATTGGCCTAACAGACTGTGAAAAAAAACCTGTTCCTGCGCTGTTTTTTTTTCTCAAGATGCACCAACTCGCTCAACTCGCCGTTTTACTGAAGACTGTGAAATATGATATTTTGTCAAGTTAACAGCAGTGGCGACCATTTTAGAAGGACCTTTCGCCTCCATGTAAAGCAGACTGCGTTTAACGTTTTCTCAACGCTATACTAAAACTGTCTTTGGGGATAAGTTGCTTGAGGCCCGTTCACGCAATTTTTCTGAGGTGCGCTATCACGCTAACGCTATAATAAAGCTCACTAATATTATCTCGCCGATAGGCTGCAGGTAATGACGAAATTCATGAAAGATCTCAGGTAGAAGATGTGCAAAATAGGTCCTGGCTTGCAAAAGAGCTACCTAGAGTTCAAACACGTCAAATCACCCATATACTTATTTAGCCTGCAGTGTGGTACCATCGTAAAAGGCTGTACCTAGATTGAAGGAAGAATTGTGCAGTGAAAAAAGGAAAGACAGCAAGCAATTATAAGTGCGAAAAATGTTTGGAGCTTCCGCATCGCTTAGAACAGAAAGCTAGCAGTCGCAAACAATAATCTAGAAGCTAAAGTTCGAGCTGAAATACATTCCTTGCAGTGCAAATGGAGACATTGAGGACTTGATAATGAACACTATAGCCAAACGGGCGAGTTGGTGGTACATATTGAATGCCAGCAGCGCAAACGACGCAAACAAAGTAGAAGAAAACACAGGACAAGCGCTGACTCACAACTGAGTCAGTTGTGAGTCAGCGCTTGTCCTGTGTTTTCTTCTACTTTGTCTGCGTCGTTTGCGCTGTTGGCATTCAATTGATAATGAAAATCGGGTATACTTGTTAATAGAGAGTTTTAGTGTTGCGGGCTTTTCGTAATTGCGTGCATAGCGGAATAGCGGTTCCAGAGTGCGCATGCGCAGAACGCTAACGGGGAAATAGCGTTAGCGTACGCACGCAATTTTCAGAATTTAGCTTTGCGGCAGTTGCGGCTTTTGCGCCCTTCGCGTGGAAGCATGGCGGCGTCCTTTCAAGTGACAGCCGCCCGCTTCAGCCCATTCAGCAGCTCTTGCGATTCCGGTCGGCATGTTTACCGGCAACTACTGGTGTTTTTGATTTTCGCTGTGACTTACCTTGCTTCGACGATAAAGTTTAAGCTACAATTCAGTCCAGTTTTTGAGATACGCTCTCGATTCTGGAGCGCGCAAGCCTAATGGAACCTCAAGCTGCACTGCTACCGTCTGCAACGGCCCGAAACTCAGCAGAAACCTAGCAAAAACGTCTGGAACGAGACAAAAATAGATTTGGAGGTTTTTCGCGGTGTTTTATCGACTTGAATTATGTAAAGAGAGTTTATATTCAATTTTCCCCAAGTTTTTGAGCATTAGACGTCATGTGATGGCAAATATCCTTGCTCCAACGGCTTGTAGTTAACATTGCCTTTACTAGATGGCGCCACTATTTTACGTTTTTATTTCATTTTATTTCAATTTCGGGGTCATTTTGCAGACGAAAATGAACGCTGCACTAATAATTCGTTTAAAAAAACTCGGAAATATTATACTTTGCCAAGTTAGCGGCAATGTCGACCATTTTAGAAGGACCGTTGGCATCCATGTCAAGCAGATGGCGTTTAGCGGTTTTCAAAACGCTACACTAAAACTGTCTGTGGGGATAAGTTGCTAGCTGCACGCTAACGTAATTTCCCTTAGGTTCGCTATCACGCTGACCCTATACTAAAACTCTCTAATAAAAAATCACAGAAAATGACAGTGAAGTTTGCAATGGTGTCACCAGGAAAGATAGAAAAATATTGCGCAGTGTCGGACACGGGCTAAACGCGTTGCACTTCTTGGCAAAGCACGCAATAAGCGAATCTTTATCTCTGACGATGGTTTTTATGGAGAGTCACCAGTGTGCGTCCATTAGCAATTATGTCGAGCCGTCAATAATCCTCGCCCATAAACTCTTGCAGAAAGATGTAAAGCTATACATTAAAGGAACTCTTCAGTGGCGGGAGGTCCCCTTAGTCTGCGCAGTGGGAAGTGTGTGCTTGACAGCTGCCGCCATCTGTCGCATGCACTTGTCACTAATGTGAGCTGCGCATTCGCGGTAGGAGCTGGCGGTTTTATTTTAAACCAGTGGAGGTTGAGGTGAAGAGGCGCGCTTGCGCAGAGCGGCCTTGTGAAAAAGGCGGTTACCTGGACTCTTTGTGCAGACGGTGCCTCAATATCATACAGGATGGCGATGAGCTCACATGTAAATCACTGCTATTGTAATATTGTCACGCGGCTTTGTTTACAGCCAGAAAAGAGGAATACAGAAGGCCGCCGTGCAATTCAGACTCCTTAGTGCGTTCATCTCTCTTACAATGAAGTGAATGGTTCGGTGACGGCGATGGCAGTAACTGCGCTGAGCTGTCGGCGAACTGTACAGAATCCGCGTCGTTTCGTACTGCGCTACATGTAAACGCGTCGGAGACATTCGGAACTAATGCGCGCAAATCACGCACACTTATCGAGTATGTTGTAGAAGCAATTCAACGTGACTACAGTGTTACCCGATAAATTTGGTAGCCAATCTCGGCACATCTTTATTCGATGGCAGAGTGCAGGAGGCTGCGAGCGCAAAAGCCTGTTTTGCAAAAATTGATGGGAATATGGGCCGTACTCTTCATGGACTGAAAAGGATTGTTGGCGCACACTGAATTAGAAGTGCTGCTTAGGAAAAATATGGTTTATTTGCTGGTATAGTAGTGGTGCGCTCTTTTTAGCGACATGACGGTACAGGTGGCTGAGGCGGTTTTGGAGAATCTCTGAAAATGTAGACAGCATTTTTTTATTCCATGTTCTTGTAACAGACATTATAGGGGCTAAAAAAAACACAATCTTAACAACCTTGCATTACCAAAGGCGCGACCGAAAGACAGCTGGTACTCGTTCGGGAACCTGACAATGATACAAGGGCTTTCGTATTAAACTGAGCAGCATATTTTAAAATAGTGCAGGAAACTGGAGCTTGGTGATATCAAAGACACATTGTTCGCTTTCATGTTACGCTCTTCGGAGTGGTTTTATAAACCGTTTAATTTGTATTTGATCAGGATGAATTATAAACATCTTTAAAATCACTTTTCGGCCAAGTACGTTTCGTTAAGTTGTTGTAGAGGGGGTACGCAAAAATTAGCCTGGCTTTTCAAGGCTACTTTCCTCCTGCGTGGTACTTTTTTTCGGTGTTTTCAGAAACCAGGCGAAATACAAAAAGAAAACAAACCTCATGACTGCGCTCATGTGCTATCAGATTGCAGCGCTCGCAACCGCTGTTTAGAAAGAACGAAACCTGAGCGCTGACCGTATCCAAGTAAGAGGTCACCGCTAAATTTGACGGGCAACACAATGATAAAAATGAAAAAGTGCTGGCTACTATGAACTACACAGCTTCACTGCTTTCCATTTCTTTTTGTTTTGTCACCGTCAGTGCTATACAATAGCTCCGGCGGTGACCTGCCATCAATTATCGCAGGTGACTGTCCGGGGTTTTCCATGTTCAGGAAGAATGCGCAAAAGCACATTCAAGAATGCGATGATAGTGGCGCCAGCCGCTCATATCGACGTGATGAGCGGTCAACATTCTTTCATTCAAAACGCGTTTGACAGCGCTACTATACGGACGAACAAGAGCGCAATAACATGTTTGGTTTTGTAATTTTATTTCGCGCGCTTTCATTAACAATTAAAGAAAGGACGTTTCTATAATACGCAGCTTATTTCCAGGACCAACCATATTTTTTTTTCGCTCCTACCTACGCGACTTTTGTGAAACCTTTGTTGAAAACTTCAATTTCGATCATGAAGTTATTCGAAGCTGGAAGCCCTATGATTTCGGTGATCTCATTGCGCGTTCAAGACTTACAATGTCCTTTACTCTGCATACAAAGAATAAAGACCCCATGCTTTATCTACGTCGCAGGGCACCTTTAAGGAAAGGAAGGCGAGAGCGCGCGGCGAGGCACGCCAGATATTCGTCGTGACGTCTTTTGCTCCTCGCGCATGCGCAGTACGGCCCTCCAGAAGCCACGCGAAACTACTCAACCTCGGCCAGTGTACCTCACGCTAAACTAAATGGGGCACCGGCTATAGGGAGTTCCGTATAGGAATTATTCACCTTGCTAGAATCGTGACTCCGGAGAAGTGTTCGAGGCCGGTGTAGATCTTGGGGAGAGCAGTGGAACTTTCTGGGACTAAAACGTAGTAGCGCCAATAATTCTGCACTACCACTGCTTGGAACTTCTTTGCACGTTAGCGTTGAAAGAGAAGTTTATTTTTTTCGAAAGCAACAAAAATACAAAACAAAACGGTTGAACTCACAGGTCTGATCATTCAAGCACATGCGCAGTGCCGCTGCACTGGGCACGTCAGTAGGGCAGTAATGAGGCCGACACTCGACCGCCGCACAGGACGATGAAGTATGTCGACCATTTGCGCAAAAACTCAGCCTCGCTCATTGAGAGTGCGTCCACGCATGCTTGCTCAAAGAGGCGAGTGCGGAGGCGCTGCAACATTGGAAACATGGTTCTTTGCGGACGCCCATTTAAGGAAGCCACTCCACGCTGTCGCCACAAAACGAACAGGCACGTTAGCGTAACCTCTTGCAAGACGAGGTCCTGCGTGATTGTAGCGGTCTGTTTTAGGCTGCAGTTTATCGTAGGCCGTTATGTGCTTTGAGTTTGAAACCACGTGACGGTCGCCACTTTCAAGCTTCGATTCATGCAAAGGGGAAGTATATGATAGCAAGATATCGCAGCAGGTGTGATGCAGGGATGACCACCAGGTGGCTGGCATGTCTTCACAGCGTCAGCAAATCGGTGATTGAAGGGCGTTGTTATCAGATCCCAAACGGAACTACAAATACCGAAATTTTATCCTGAAAACTTATCTTTCTGTCATCCCCAGGATTCCGGCCCATGCGCCTCGGAAAACCGGTCGCGCCATCTCGCGACAGCCGGCGGCGCGGCGGCGCGTAACTGAATGGCGATGAAAAATAAAAAATCAATATCTCGTCACGCATAAGTTACAAGCGAGCTCTGACCCTGAGGGGTTAAATACCTCATAAAGTTTCTTTTAATAAAGTTTCATCACTGTGGCTTAAATATTGCGTTTACCCTGCGCGATGAGATATGGTCGCATGATGCCTATGACGAGGTCGCGAAAAAAACCCCACTTGTCCTCATTTGATCACTCACCGCTGCCATGATTTGCAATGGGCTTCTTCGATTAACAGCGCTCGGGCAGCCCGCTGGCGGCCCGCAAGTTCGTCTCTGACAGGAAAACGCATCATGGTCACGTGTGCTGGCGGCCACCGGAACCAGCTTGTCGGCAATCACGGGGGCAAGCAAGTCGCGGATCACGGAGGGCAGATGCTCTCTCTAGCTTCGCGTTCTGCGTCTCATTGCTACGCACGCGTACGGTAGAAATAGGCTGCTTGGTATCGAAAACAACGACTTGCAGTTATTGAGGGCTGCGTGCCGCAGACTGCAGAACATGCAGCTGATCAAGCTCGCAAATCGGCAGCGACAACGCGAGCGTGTGCCTTCGGTGCACTGTGTAAGCTTCAAGAAATCCTCAAAAGCATGCGATGAGCAATCGCAATCTAACGTGTTTCAGTCGACACCACATAGGACGGAAAAACTGCCCGTGCGTTGTTTATAAAACGTACGACAAGCCGTACTCTCGGATTATTGCGTGTTTGCTTACTACGCAGTAAATATATATGACTGGTATGACCGCCGACGATCGACCCTGGTGTACTCTGCTGTGGTCGTTGCGATTTCTACGCTCGTAACCTGCTTCCTGTAAGCTGTAAGCAGAAAAGAATCGGGATACGTTCGTTCAACTGTAGTCTGTCGGCCGCCGGCTTTTGCTGCGGGCAAGGAACGCATAATCTCGGCAAAATTTGCGCATATCAGCTTGTTGAACGCCCACCTAGAACAAGCGGGTGCGCTGCATAAATTTAGCTGCGTATCGTTTCTGTAATAATACAGCTTTATAGCAGAGAACTGGCACTGAAATGAAAGGCGCTACAATAAAGCCCTGCGTGTCGGCGCCTCACGTTCCGCGTGTGTTTACACACGGGGAACGTCATGCAAATTTGCATGACGATCAGCGCTAGAGCTCATTTTTATCTATATTTTTAAAATGAGCCAAACGCGAGGAGGTGCATGCCTGCGGTACTTCTAAGATATTTTGAGCATATGTAGCAGAAGGCCCGACCATGAAGCTATACAACACTTGGCCGTGACGACAGAATCAGCACTTGGTCGGCGCGACAGTTCTGTGTGGCCACATATATATGCGCGCAGAGATGTCTCGAGCAATGTGCTCGTGAGGGCTTTTAATAAAGGACATGTTTCAGTCAAGCGTTTTTCAAAGCATATCCACTTTTGCACTGCGCCAAACGCAATGAAGACCATACGCTCCCGTACCGCGCTCAACCAACACTTCGTAAAACACGGTCAGCGTCTGAACACGTACTCGGAACTGGAATCCGGCTGCTCTCGTGAAAGGCCTCGAACACCATCGCAATATCCGCCGGGCGCACGAAATTAACAGCCGAAATATTTTGTGAATCAGAAGTATGCGATCGTAATATGAAGCGAGCAATTGTGCTTTCGAGGTGGTGAGACGATCGAAATATGATCGCGCATACGCACGCAAAACGTATCAATAAACAGCGAGAACTACCGCAAAAGGTATCATTGCAGGCGACACAGTCGATATGCACCGTGGCCTAGTCGAAACAAGCGCCTGCATCGCGCAAAACATCGCATGAAGAACCGCGGTCCTTCTAGTCCTCATAAAAATGGCCGCGCGAGCTTCCCGCGACCATACACCTCTCTGTCGTCTGCTAGTTGCCCGAGAGCTGCCAGCACAAAATCGTCCTGGCGAGTCTGGCCGCCGGCTGGCAGCCCGAAACCGCCCAGCCAGAGAAAAACGAACGCGTTCCGGGCAGCCACCGGAAGTGGGCGGAGCAACCCGAGAAAATCGAGCGCGCTCGGGCAGCCCGCAAGCAACCCGCGGGCTGCCAGAGGCGGATAATCGAAGAAGCCCAATATATCGGACTGCTCTAGTAGCTTTAGGTAGCGAAATGTCCCATCTTTTAATAGATGTAAAGTATTTTACATTTGAAAGAGGCAGAATTTTTCCCTGGCTGTTTTTCTATTCATCATGCATCCTCAGCATCGGCAAGAAACGTGTGGCGCCCTCTCTTGGTGCGTTTGGCTAGGCGCACGTCTACGCTTTTTTTTGCTTGCTTTAAGGAGATCAAGTCACGCCTTGTGAATGCGCGCTTTTATTAAAAGTGTCCCCATCGGATGTAGGCACACAAACATGGGCCGCTACAAGAAAGTGCTCGCCATGTATGGGTATTATAGAGGATTATAAGCAAACTCCGGAGCTTTACAGACACATTTACTATTGCAAACGCATACAGTGGCTACTTGAGGATGAGTGATAGTGGAAATGCGTGCGCATTAACGATACAAAGCCACGAAACTTAGGTATTAGCGCATTAATCGCTACATCTTAAAGCTCAATAGCGTTCAGCTCTTCGAAAGTTTAGGCGATGCGGTCAAAATGCAGCAGGGATGCGTTGAAATCAGTGTACCTCTGTAGTCTCTTTATTGAATACAAAGCTATTTCTGTAAGGGTACAAGCCCAATCAAGCCGAATTCGTTTGGCTTCTTGCTGTACTCCTGTCATCTGTACATATATAGATGCCCATAAGCTTGTACGTTGCAAGTACTGCAGGACTCTATGCAAGAAACCTGGTGCTCCGTTTCGTGCCTGTTTCACTAACTGATTGTGCGCATTAGGCAATTTGTCCAGTGTAACAATTCGTAGTGTGGTAATTCACAGCATTTCTTCTAGGTTGTTAAAGTGCCTCCAGTTATTCGATCATTCGCCGTCGCTAAGGGCTTTGCCATTGACGTAATCGCTGCTAATTTCCGCGTTCATGTCAAAAGTGTGTGCAAACTATGAAGCGATAACGAAGAGTTCATAGAACGGCATGTTGTGAGCTATTCTGACAAATCTGCCATTTGCTGTGCAGGAAGCTACGCCTTTTCCCAAAGCTGCAACCCAGAGGCAAATCCAATTAAAATTTTATGTCTATAATTTGCATTTATTGGAGAAGTAAACGCCAGCCAAATAAGTTCTTGTAGGATAACACGACGTTTCAAAGCCGGCTCTGTTTCTGCTTTAAGGCGGCAGCTGGGCGCTCCATCCGGGCCACTTGCGCAATGCGCCGCTCGCGCTGTCCATTAGCGACAGGACGCTACGTGCACGCGGCCTAGAATATGCAGTTAATTTACACGCGTTGTAAATGTGTACAACAAAGCTTAGGCACTAGCTTTCGAGCGGCGCGAACTTGATACTTTTTTGTATTTTTTGAATTGTGTACAAAGCTCCCCCGTCTTTTCTGCCGGTCGCTTTCCTCCGTACTTTTCCTCGCTATCCTCTCCCTGTGACTTCCGCCGGCTCTGAATTCCGTGAATTCCACCGGCTGCAGCTCTCGTGCTTCCTTTTTGTATTTTTTTGTCAGTAAACGATTACTACTAATTCTTGAAGGTGCGACTGCGGGCGCGTTGCGGAGCCTTTTTTAAGCCCACATAAGGTCGACCGCAGGGTCACGGAGCTTAAACCGTGGATGTAGGAAAAGGGAGTGGTTCCCAGAAAACATTCAACATTCTCCTCCGTCATGACTCAAGTAGAATGCTTCTGCGCAGTTTGGTTCGGTTTCCACCACAATAGTGCCGTCAAAGTTACCCCTGTGGTGGCATGGCTGGGAAGTACGGCCACTGCGCTTCTGTTCATTTGCTTGACATAAGCTTTGTGCTGCTTCACTCTTTCCGTCATATTGTTGGTGTCCCCAGCCTAAGCCTCGTTTACATGAACCGGACTGCGGTAGATCGAATCGGGGGGTCAAGTTGTGTAAGGTCAGCCCGACTCGACGATTGCGTGTTTACATGAACTAGATTTTAGCGAGTCGAGACCGGTTCAACTGCAGCGACACCAAGCGTCGAGCAGCGTAGCGGGTGAGGGCAGTGGCAGCCTCCAAGATTGCGGAACGGCACCGCTGTCTCGCAGGCGAGATGGCGCAAGCGTAAAAACAGGATCGTAATTTATGATCTCCACTCCCGCTAAACCGACTCTTCGTCTGTATCCGGTTTACGTGCTATCTTCCGTTGGGATTGAGCGAGTCAACCCCCCCCCCCCCCCCCGCCCCCCCTGCAGCGGAGTTGACTGGACTCACTTCCTCGACTCCCGGAACCGACTGTGCGGTGTTTACATGAAACCAGTAACCGGTTTTCAACTGAATTCCTCAACTAAACCCCTTCAAGTAAACGCCGCTCTAGACACCATGCACTCGAGCAGGGTTTTTGCGTACCACGCCTTGCATCTTTTCTGTAGGACGATGGGTCTTCGGGACAGGGGAGGAGGCACCTGATAATGATGTCCGGCTGGTACCCAGTTTCCACCGCTTCCTTTCCGCGAATGCTGGCCAAGGTTTTGCTGACGCCTTTTACGTACAGATTGCATACGCGTTTTTGCTCCTGGCGTGTACTTAGCCTACGCGTAGAATTGTTTTCGTTGCGTTTTTTCCCATAAGGATGTTTTCTTTTGTTGACAAGTTTTAATGGTGCAAGGGCCGCCTTGCACCAAAGAGCGCAATGGAACAGTGTTTTCTTCTACATAAGGTTAGGTGAAAGACATTTTTCGAGTCAATTCACCTCAGAGAAACCACAAAAAAAAATTTGTATGCATTGGAAAGCGATAGGTATTCGGGGGGCACTGGGAATCGAACAACCGAACCGCCCGCGAACCGCATGCTAAAAGCACTGCTATCGCTGATTTTAAAATAAATAAGGAAGAATTGGGCATCACTTTCAACCTAAACTTGCTTGAATTTCACGCTACCCTTCCGACACAACTCTTTGACAATATGTTCCTCTCAGAAAGGCTATGACAACGCGACACACGATTCGCAGAATTAAATGGATGACGAACACAGGGAGAAATGGGCGTTATTTTCAAGAGGTACGTAGGTGACCGGTTGCGGGGGTAAGGGGGAGGAGAGAGCAAAGGGCAGTAGGGAGAGGGTGCTGTCTCCTGCTGTACCTTTGTGAGCGCCTTTCTCTTTTTCCCCTTTTACTTCTCCTCGAGCCGTGGACCGCAGGCCGCGAATTCTTCTAAAGTGCGCTGTTTTTTTTACTTCCGACGCTGAAGACCGACAAAGCTGGCGCGTCTGCCAAACCGGTCCTGAAAGGCCTCATGCATTAACGCATCCTTGCCGGCTCACGTAAAAAAAAAAAAAAAAAAAACTTACAGCTGCTAATGTGCCACTCCTGACTGAAGCGGTCAAACATTTCCCAAAAATCCCATCAGAGTTTTTGGAGAGAATCAGTTGCATTCTCTGACGTCCTGGTTACGCAGGACTGCCACCAGCTTTGCGAAGAGCGCAGTGCAAGGCACAAAGAGTGGTACAAAAAGAAATTTTGGTCCATTTGTCGTGGCTACGGCAAATGCGAATTAGATGTGTTAGCACTGCGGTTTCGATATTCGAATCCACTGATCACGGCTGCAAGTTGATGCAGAAGATACCCAAAGCACAGCGCGAGAGACGGGTAGTTAAGGGCACGGGATGTTCGGCTGCGGTGATGTAAGAGCGAGTGCTGTGCTGCTGAGGTGTGTCGTATTACGTGTCATGTCGATCTGCTACTGTTTTCCATATGGTTTGAACACGGTTCATGTACATAGAACAAAAGGCAGTGATGCAGTGGTCTGATGCAGTGGCCAGCAAAACTAATCTATACGCGCCGTCCGGATTCGCAACCCACTCGGTCCGTAAGGTATTTTCGTTTAGTTAATTTTGTTTAAGGTCAAGAAAACTCCAGACATACAGACGGACCTAGGCGAACACTAAGCCTCAGCACCGGGTAAAAAAAAAAAAAAAATTGATCGCATCAGGTCGCTGTTGTTCCACTGCCATGTGGAGCAAGACCTTTCTGCGGCCACGTAATTGGTGGAAGCTTCGGAAACCACGTGTCCTCAGCCTGTGTGTCAAGAAACCAGCCGCATTGCGTTTATTTTTTCTTTTCTCACCCAGCGTGTTCAAGGCGGGCTGACTGTGCGGCTGCCCTCCGTGCTCCCTTTGTTGGCGTGCAAGAAAAGGAAAAGTCGGGTCGCGGCTAACAGGGCTTTGTGCCTTCTTCGTGCGACTTCGAGCGATGATTTGTCAAAAATTACTGCAAGTATACACATAACATAAGACATGACTAAACGTCCCATAAGCCGCACAGAACTTTTTCGAGACAACGGGACAAGATTTTGCTGCGATAATCAGAGAGCGAAGCCCTAAAAGCCTGACAGTTGCTATCATTAACAACATGGTCGGGAAGGTATCTAAACTGTGAAGGATGAGGTAAATGGGATAGTTGGTTGAGAAGCAACAAAACTTTCAACCACACCAGCACTTCTCAGCATGAGGGGTTGTTTTAATAAATATTTTGTGTATTGGAGCTCCACAATACTGGTATTACTGCAACAAAATGGCGATATTTCTACTTCACAGCTGCATCAGAATGCACATTTTCCGTTCTATAGTTGCCCCAGAACGCCCATTTTCGTTCTCCAAAAGCTTTTTTTTTAAAAAAAGAACATATTTTGGCCATTCCAGCACTGTTGTCAGCGCTCCGTCACTCAGTCGCTAGCTTTCGTTGCAAGCAGTCACCGGAAGCAGGACTCCGAAAGTTCGCGAACAATGCTGAAACGGTGAGCGCAAGCGGCGCCTATGTGTTGATCCTGCGTGAACTGAACGAAGCCTTCAACGGTGGGCAGAGTCACGCGCGATCTTGCGATGCCACCATTATTAGGAAGTGCGCGCCCACGAAGTCAAAACCGCCAGACGCAAGAAACAGCAAAAACAAAGAAGGTGCCATTTGGGCATTCGAATGCCAGTTCAGCGTCAATACATTCGGCTTTACGTGTTTGGCCAGTGAAATGCAGACTAAGACGCTGCCAGGTAAGATGTAGGTACTCAGAGCAGCTCCGTTTTTCATAGTGAGGCGGGGCTAACCAAAGTGCAAGCGCAGAATAGAAGGCTTGATGATCGATACAACTCATGAACGGTACGACGAATGCACCCTATGGCTTCACCGATTGGCATGACGCCGTGACATCTTGTACCTGTCAGCCTGTCATCACGAGTTTTTGCACGTTAAATGGGATTACTGAGGATTAGGCAGATTAAACACGACGATAGCGAAACCCGGTAGACGGCATTTGACGGAAGGCCTCCTTTCAGCGGAATTTGCCGATTACGGTTCTTGAGTTCTATTCGACAATTTTGACTTTTTCAGCTTCTCAGATTATCGGCTCTTGAAAAAAAGTATAGTATGTGATTAACGTAAATTAAACCAAGGATAAAAAAATGGAGTTCCAGAGCTACGTGAAACCACCCACAGAGTGTTTCCCGTCGTATGGTCCTCCTGAGAGTATTTTATAAATTCCGATCAATTAGTTAATTAGGTAAGATTAATTATGCTAAATTTTAAACATTCAGTTTAGGTTAACGTGCTTTTTGTTAAGTTGTAGAGGAGCGTTACGAAAGAACCGATCAAGTTTTTTTGTAGGAGCGTGTCTTCCACGTGGTTCTTTCTTCAAGTTTTTTTTTAAAAAGCCCGCGAAATATGAAAACACCACGTGTTTTCTCTCTTGCGCTACTGTACTGTCGCGTTGCAAGCCAGCTCTGAATGAACGAAGCGTGTGCGCTCACCGTGGCCAAGTAAGCGGCCGGGGCGTAGTTCGACAGGCTGCCAAATCATGAACAAAAAAAAAAAAAAAACGAAGACTACACTAGAATACACGACTTCACTACTTTCACTTCATTTTTTGGTTTGCCTGCGCGATGTCTCATAAAAGCCCTATCGCAATTGGCAGATCACGCCGTGCGCTTTCCATGCTGGAAGAATGTGCTGATCGCACTTTCAAGATTATGCTAAGAGCGGCGTCGACTGCTCACTTCCAGAAGGTGAGCGCGCACGCTTCATTCAGAACGCGCTTGGCAGCGCTACAATGCAGTAGCGCAAGAGCGCAATGAAGTGTTTTTTCTTTTTCATATTTAGCGAGCATTCCATGAAAACTCGAAAAAAGGGCCACGTACGTTGCTACAAAACACTGGATCGGTTCTTTCGTAACGCCCCTGTACCACTTAACAAAATGCACGTTCCCTTACAGTAAACGTTAAAATTATGTATAATTGATCTTAAATAAGTAACTAATTAAGCGAAAATAAGAAATACTCTCAGGAGCGCCACACAGTGAGCAACAACATGTCGTTGGTTTCACCTAGCTACGCAGCAACCCTTTTTTTTTTTGTAATCTTTGGTTCAAGTTCCGTGAAACACCCTGAATAGATTTGGCCTGCAATTGCGCCCATCTCGAATGAGGCAGGGGGCCTTGTGCTTGCCTCGTCCTCTGGAATAATGACACACGCACCATATGGCGCCTCTTGGAAAGCGCTTGGGTGCTTTATTTCGTTGCTAAGGCGTTTCACTAAAAAACCTAGGGTTCCGTGTTTTCAGTATTTCTTTTTTTTTTCCATTTGCGGGTTATATGGCGTTTATTTTTTCTCTTTGGTTCGATGATTTTCGCTTTCTACTTTCAATGCCGGAGCGAAACCGGCGTTTATCGGGATAGGTGTTGTAAAGCGGCTGTATAGTTACTGGAGAAAATATAGCGCACCAGCTGAATTTTTTTATTAAACACATACCAAACACCCTACCCAATGAATTAATGCCCAAACGAGTAAAAATAAAATAGAAATGCTATGACAGCAACGGAACGCTGTACGACGTAAGGTTATTCAAAATTTTGGCACGAATGTAGTTGGGAATACTGCCACCGCATTGAGCCCCTGCCAGTGATGGCATCGCTTGGATTGTCTGTAGTGTATGTGGTACATACACACGCAAATACTTGGAACGACGAACGCACGGCGCCGGATTTTCTCGTAATGGAACTATAATGCTTTAAAGAGTATAAAATGTTATATTTACACGTAGTGAAAAAAAATGGACACGTACATTGAGAGATTTGTCAGCCATCGGAGGAATGCGGTCAGAAAGCACACGTTTTACATTTGCACTTGATGGGGGGATGGCAAGAAAATCAAGAGATGGTTTTAACAAGACCGGCCATTCTTTACAGCGCGCTCTCCATAAGCTGTGAAAGCAAACGTCAGCAGATGTAATTTTGAACAGCGATTATTCTGAGATCCTTCTTTCAAAAACGGGTGGTCTGCAGAGCTCACAACAGGCGAAAATAATCCATTAAAGACTCCTTTGTCATCAATTCCTGCTCTATGGACGGGTCCACAACTTGCACTTGATGCCAGAAGTCATCGCTATCAAGTGAGTTTTCGCGGAAGCTGCGCATATATTTCTCGCGGACTTCATAGCTTGTCGAGTAGCGAATATATCGGTCTTCGCACCAAACGCTGACCATTCAGGAAGGTATTGACCAGTGAAGGTGCAGGCTAGATGAACCAGGATTGAGTACACGCGGCAGACAAGTGCCTCCTCTGATTCCAATGATTTTATTGCTGTGTTTATTGCCTCGATGTTCTATACCACGCGATTACACTTCACAAAAACTATATATACAGTCATGTCTTCGGGGATAGCGAGTACTGCTAGCAGGCTCTCGAGCTTTTCACCTTTTGTTTGATTGCTCTCCAGAAACCAAGAACATGAATGAACGCTAAAAAAAAAAGTACCAGCTCTCAGGGGAGCCACAGTGGCAAGTTGCCAAACTGGCAATGAGAGAGACGTGCAGGCAATGTGAAAATCCCGCCGTATTCCCCTGGAGCCTGTAAGCACTGCTGAGCCGAAAGAGCAGAAGATTTTGTCGGGTGGGGAGCTTGTCCTGGGTACTCTCGTGTCCTGTTGCGGTCCTCGTTACAGGAAACTTATGCCTGACCTACACACTTGAAAACCGTCACGCTGGTAAAGAGAAGACAAAGGAACGCGACAACAGAATTTGGTTTCGATTGAAAGGAATAGCACCAAGGACAGTTCAGTGCGGCTGTGTTCCGGGTGAACTAGAGAAAAAAAAGTAGAGTACATTTCTTCACTGGAAACTGGCATTCTTTTCTTCAAGGACCGCTGAAAATCAGTGTTCATTGGTTTTCCAGCATTCATATCAAAATGCCGCGGGGGTCATTTTTCGGAGTTTAAAGGAGTTTAACGAATACCGAAAACACGGCATCTCTACTTGTAACAGGGTTAGTTGGTGCGATTGCAATGTTAGAACTACGCTCTCTTCAATAAACCGGCCTACACGGATTCGTGTACTACCAGTACGTGTGGGTCTTTGTTCTGTACAGTCCAGCCAGCGCAGCTCTAACGCAATATGTTTTCCTCTTTCCGACTTTCTACGGGAGCCAGATCAATTTCAGCTTAACTTCCACACTTTCACGCAGCTACTGCGCGGCTTCTAGAACGGATATGATAAAACGTTCCGCTGACAAACCACTTGCCCGAGTGCCTGGCATACCGAAGTTTACCAAACATGAACCGATGCTGCAAGCAGTAAAGCGACGGCGTACGCCGAACGGGCGCCGAAAAAGGGCATTCACCTCCATGTTCTTGGTGCTGGCTGGCTCCCCCTCTGAAGCCGACGAAAGTAATTTGGAGCCGTGAAGAAAAGAGGTTGGGTGCTCTGAAGGGCAACTCGAACCGCGAAAAGTTCTGGGAACCTGATAGAGCTTCAAGCCATAAAGAAAAGAGTCGCCGAGAGCCCCGCTGTCCTCCGAATGTCGTAAACCGGACCCCGCTTCCTACGCGTGCGCGAGCGCCCGTGCGTTCCGGTGGTGGTCCGGTGACGTCTCCTATAGTGCGCATGCTTATACCGGTTCTGTGGTATTCCAAGAGCGCCCACCTTGAGCGCGTACGCCAAAGAAGGGCCCTTGGAGCACACTTTCAGCATATCGAGTGCCCTCAACAATTTTTCAACCGAACATTCTCGTTCGAAAAATGAGGGGGGAGATGTCCCTTTGTCAATATAAGACAGAAGTTGTGGAAAGGATGTGAGGAGCGGGTCGGGACAGGTACTTGTCAAGAGAACGCATCATGGTAACCTTTCGGCAACTTCTTTTTACACTATCTCGATGGCTGGAGGCGTGCGTCGAGGCTTCAGGTTCCGGCATATTAGGGAGCAGCCCCCCTCACCTTCTTCCAAGAACGATACAATGGAGGGCTACTGACTCATCCCCCTTCACGCTAACCGCTTGAGCCAGCCGAGCAGGAAGTGGAAACGCGGTTTGTGAACGAGGGTTCTTGGTTTGAAGAGACCTTCATGAAAATAAGCTTTCCTGCAATTCTGCAAGTTGTCCATTTACTTCAGACACAATGAATGCCGGCACGTCGAGAGTATGCTAGGGTGCGTCAGCGGACATCAAGGCCGCCAAGCGACCCACAGCGAAAGCGGGTATCTTCCAGGGAGCTGCCTTCGTTGTCGGCATTCTCAGTGCACGCTCTGCGACGTATTAACATCGACAGCTGTTGAGGGCATGTTTCTCGGTTGTGCATCGTCGGTGTTGGCGTTGATGTCTGAGAGGTACGAGCACAGTTACATCACGAGTGAAAGAGTGGTGAGGCCATGCGTATTGAAAGCAATATGAAAATAAATGGCAATAAGAAATACGAATTTCATCACCTGAAATCTCGCGTTCTACAGTGGTAATCACGTCCTGTGATTTTTGTGTTCTACTGTGAGCGTTTTCTTTTTGTTTTTGATATAGTGACATTGGAGCCTCGACGCTTTGTCGTCGCCAGATGACCTCTGGAGAAACGGAAAGTTTGCTACATTCGACTGGTTTCTAGCCACACAAGGCGAGAACACGCGGTTTTTGAAGCTTTCACCAATTACGTGGCCGCTGAAAGGTCACGTCCGTTCCCAATGGTTTGTTTTATTTGATACTGCACACAAGCCATAATAACACAGTGCACGCACGTTTAATGAGAAGGAACGAAGTAAAGGCTCTAGGAAAAGCCTTTCAGCATGCCGTATTTTACAGTAAGTGAGCAGACGAGAACCACGTACGGCCACTCGGTGATGCGGTTCCATCGAGCGGCCGTTTTTTTGTCAACCGCCACCTCCACAAACTGGTAAAAGAACAGCCAGCTGACGGGGTCGCATTTTTTGGTGCGGCACTAAGGCTTGAATTCTCGATTTCGACGTGGTCTGTTTGTATGTCTGAAGCCTGCTTCACCTGAAATAAAATAATCGAAAATGTTTTACGGCCGCGAGTGGGTTTCGAACCCGGGCCAGCGCGAACAGATCAATTTTAGACAACTACATCGCCGCAACCGAGCATCCGGCATCCTAAACTACCAGTCTCTTGCGCTGTGTCTTGGATATCATTTCTTCAACAGCATCCGTGCGCAATGGATCCGAACACCGCAACCGCAGTGAAAACCGGAGTGCGGGCGCACCTGCGCATGTGGAGTAACCGCGCTAAATCGTCCGAAATTTGTTTTTGTGCAACTCTTCGTACCACGCCATGACCACGCGCTCTGGTTTTAACAAAGCTGGTGGAAGTCCTTAAGCTGGTGGAAGGCATTAAAGAATGTAACTGATCCTCTGCGAAAGCTCTGATGTCATTTTTGGGAGATTTCTTTCGCGCATGGAGTGACCCTTCGCCAGGACTGACACATTACGGGTTGTAAGTTTTTTTTTTTATGACAGCCTACAGACAAGAGTGCGTTCATGTATGAGACCTTTCCGAGCTGTTTTCGCAGAGGCGCTGACTCCGTCCTGTTTCACTGTAAGGAGCAGAAAAACAGCGCACTCCAGAAGCAACCACGGTCTGCGCTCTACGACTCGAGGAAAAGTAAAAGGGGGAAAAAAGAAAGGCAGGCAAAGGCACAACAGGAGACCCCCCTACTGTCATTTTCTCTCCCGCCCCCTTACCACCCACGACCGATCCCCCGTTGCAAAATAACCGCTCTTAAAAAATAACACCAATTTCTCCCTACTTATGCAACAGCTCACATGAGTCACATCATCCTTCGCCCTTCATGATACTACACCTCCCCGTTCTTCATCAGTTCCCCGCTGGAAAAAGTTGTATGATGCAATAAACTAATACAGTTTGTCATACAAATATCATTTACTTATCATAGAAATGTCATACATTTCTGTAAAATCACACAGTCATCATAGAGATGTCACAGAATATCATACAAATTGTATGATATATCATAAAAATTGCACGATATTCTATGATGAAGTCTCTATGTGGTTATTGCATCATAGACCTTTTTTTCAGTAGGGTTTGATGTTGCCAACAGTGCGTCTTGTTCTTGTAGCCTTTGTGGGAAGAACACTGCCAAAAAGTCATGTCCGAAGGGTACAGTGAAATGCAAGCAAGTTTTGATTAAGACGAAGTTAGCGAAACCTTGGCCAGTATTCTCAAAAAGGAAGGGATGTAAACTACACACAAGCCGGTCACCATTATCGGACGCCTCCTCCACCGTCCCAAAGACAGTCATCCTAAAGAAAAGGCCTAAGGCGTGGTATGTAATACCTTGCTTCAAGAGCTTGGTGTCGTAGGCTGTGAAATATGGCGGTAAAGTGAAGCAGCACAATGCTTACGTCAAACAAATGAACGTATAGAGCGAAGCGCGGTGGCCTAGCCCTTCGAGGCGTCTGTCAACAGGACTGACTTCAACAGAACCATTGTGCTCTAGTCCGAGCCAGATTTGCGCAGAACGAAAATAGTCGGCCCAGTCGGTGACGCCGCAGTGCGATTTTCGCACAGTGCTTTCACATGCAACGCGTACCCAGCGAATTCGGTCGGAGGGACACGCAAGGTTGGTCGATGTTTTCATACGCAACCCACGATTAGACCCGAGACAAAGGCTGCACGGAATGTGTTGACGATGTTATGGCCAGCGCGTTTTTAGATGCAAGGCAATATTTCGTATGTTGTGATTAGAATAAACAGTTTTGATTACGCCGCGGGAACAGCTCCCACGTGACCCCATGCCGAGACGGCGCGTGACGTGTCTCCGCACTCGAGCACGCCGTGGCGGCGCGGCAGGTAGCACTGCTCTTGCTGCTCGACGTCTCGAGTGCGTTTGACAACGTCCACCGTGCGGTAATTCTCGCGAGGCTGGAAGAGGCGGGCGTGGCCGGTCGTCTGTTGCGTTATGTGCAGGGGTTCCTTAACGCTCGCACTATTCGCGTGCGCGTGGGAGCGGCTCTCTCTCAGCCCCGCCCGGTGGATCTAGGCGTGCCGCAGGGGTCGGTGTTGTCCCCGTTCCTGTTCAATGTGGCGATGTCGGCGGTGCCGGGCTGTCTGCCCACAGGCAACCGGCACCGCGTGTACATCTCCATATACGCGGACGACATCGCTCTGTGGTGCTTGGGACCTCCGGGCGAGGCTTCCCGCGTGAGAGACTGCCTCCAGGGTTCCCTTGACGCTATCGGCGACCGATTGCGGGGCCTCGGTCTGGCGCTTTGCGCGCAGAAGTCTGCAGCCATGGCCTGCGGAGCTCGCAGATGCGCCTGCCTGGCGCCGCTGACGTTGGCTGGGACGCCGCTGCCGTGGAAGAGCTCCGTGCGGTACCTCGGCCTGGATATCGACCAGCGCCTCTCCTTTCGCCCCGCGGCGACCAGGGCCTGCCAGCAGATGAAGAGGACTACAGCCGCCGTGCACAAGCTCACCGCCCGGGGCCAGGGGATTTCTCAGCAGGCTGCGCTGCGCCTCTACAACGCCGCAGCCTTAGGGGCGATACTCTACGCGCTGCCCCTCGTCACGGTGCGCAAACCATCATGGAAGGCACTGGAGGTGCAGCATCGCAAAGCGCTGCGGACCTGCCTCGGCCTACCCGGCAACTCGCAATGCGAGGCCACACTGGCCGAGGCGGGCGCGTGGCCGCTGCAGCTACAGGCCACGCAGCGCTCGCTGCACCACATCGACCGCCTTCACCGCGCTCCGGACGGCGGGGAACTCCTGCAGCGCCTTCGTCAATACCCGCGCTCAAGAATGGGCGCGGCACTGCAGGAATATGACCAGCTGACGCGCGCCACGCCCCCCTACGGCCTCTGCTCCCCCTGGCCCCTCACGACGGAGGTACAGCGAGAGATCGTCGGCATCGCGGGAAAACGCAGCACACCACTATGTGCGGTGCAGCAGCTAGCCGGAGCCGTCATCTACGAGCAACTGCGCGACCATCTGCTTGTGTTCACTGACGGCTCCGTGGTGAGCGAAAACTGCTCGCTCGCTGCAGCGGCCACCATCCCCGCCCTGCAGCTGCACCGCCAGCAAAGAGTGGTTTACCTGGGCTCTTCGACCACGGTGGAGCTACTGGGTCTTCGCCTGGGCTTGGACCTGGTGCTCACCCTTACTCCGCCGCCACCCAGGTGTGCTCTGCTGTGTGATTCCCGTGCCGCCCTCAGCCGCCTGCAGACTCCCGGCCGTGGCACCCCGTTGCTGTGCGCGTTACGCGAGCGCATTGAGCGCCTCGCGGAGCGCAGATGCAGTATTCGCGTGCAGTGGGTGCCCGGTCACTGCGGCATCCGCGGCAACGAGCAAGCCGACGAGCTCGCCACCGCCGCACATCAGCTTCTTCCCAGCGACGAACCGCTCGCCCTGGAAGACGTGCGTGCGGTGATCCACGACCACCTCCGTCAGCAACACCCGGACCCTCGCATCGCGCGAGGAGAGCGCATTTCTCTCGTCGGCGCGCGCTCACTGTCGTGCCTCCAGCGGGCGATGATCATCCGAGTGCGCGTCGGCTGCGTGTGGCCCGGGGTAAGACGGGTGCGCCACGGACTTTCGTCGAGCGACGCGTGCGCTGACTGCGGCGCAGTGGAGACATTGGAGCACATGCTCCTTCGCTGTACCGCTTCTGCAGTGCCGCGTCGCGAGATGCTCGCGGCCTACAGGGCGCTGGGAATCATCCCAGACAGTCTCGAAGCGCTCCTGTGGCCGCGCGGCAGTGCGCGCACCCGCGACAGAACAATGGTGAGCCTCTGTGTGTTCATCGAGCAGGCAGGCTTGACTTCCCGCTTGCTCTTCGCCAGGTAGTGCACGCGTGACAGGAACGCTCCGTTGGTGCTACCTCGGACGGTATACGCGGCCGGGCGCCCCACCCCGGCCGCTAGTGCAGTGTGTCGCGCGCGCGATTAGTCCGTGACAGGACGCTATGTGTGCGCGCGGCTATGTACATTGTGTTTACATCTTTTGTGATTGTGCGCAGTGGTCGCTCGCGCGCACTTATTTTCGGACAATGTTTGGACATTAGCGCGCGAGCGGCGCGAACTTGATTACTTTTGTATTTTGTAAATAGTGTACAAAGCTCTCCCCTATCCTTTCTTGCTGTCGCTCCCGTCTATACTTCTCCTCACTATCCTCTCCCTTTCCCTTTCATTTCCGCCGGCTGCAGCTCGGGTGCTTAAGATATTAGATAGCAATTGCCGCGGCCGGCAACACTCTTTTGCTTCACTTTTTATTTATTTATTTATTTATCTTTTTTTAAATAAACCACTACCACCACCAGCTCCCACGTGACCCCATGCCGAGACGGCGCGTGACGTGATGTCACGTGGGAGCTGTTGCCGCGGCGGTCTCGACACGCGCGCCTCGAGACCGGCCGTGGCCGCGGCAACAGCTCCCACGTGACACGCGCCGTCTCGGCGCTGCCCATTGGTCAGTCGCAGAGCGAACACACCGACGCTGCGACTGAATTCCAACCGGACGGAACTTGGTCGCAGGCCGTCTGCGGCTAGACCGACGGCCCTCCCCAATCACAGCGTCGCAGGCGAGAATCGCATGCATGTGAAACGGCCCTAAGTCATGGCACAGTTAATTTTTTTTGTGTGTGTGTGATGGAACAGAGTAAAACACCGGGACACAGGTTTCTGCGCTGTTCCATCACAAATGCAAATGAGTAACCAACATGCCCAACCTGCTGCCCTGGCTGATTTAAAAGTCGCGGGGGAATGTTAATCGTTCCCTGGAAATGGCTCCCTCTTCTTAACCCGCGTTTGTGGGCTTAAAAAGAACCTGCAACTCCTCTGCAGTCCCTCCTTGAAGAAGTAGTAGTAGTAGTAGTGGTTTGCCAGAGGCAATAAAAGCTGACAAAAATAAAATAACGAAATTAAAAATGTTGCCGGCCGCGGTGATTGCTATCTAATACCTTTGCCCTGCAGTGGGTGTAGTCAGGCTGATGATGATGATGATGATGATGACCTCAAACATTGGAGCTGCGCCGGTGTAATTAAAGGCAAAGGGAGAGGATAGCGAGAAGTACGTAGCGGAGTGACAGAGAAAAAAGGCAGGGGTAGCTTTGCACAACATTCCAAAATGAAAAAAAAAAAATTATATGTTCGCGCCACTCGCGTGCGAGCGCCTAGGTATTGTTGCACGTATTCGCATCCGTGACGGGTAAATTCACTGCATATTCAGGGCCGCGCGCACGTAGCGTCCTCTCGCTAATGAATCGCGCGAGCGGCCCACTGCACAAGCGGGCGGGGTGGAGCGCCAAGCCG
Source organism: Amblyomma mixtum (assembly GCF_055824585.1). Lineage (NCBI taxonomy): Eukaryota > Metazoa > Arthropoda > Arachnida > Ixodida > Ixodidae > Amblyomma > Amblyomma mixtum. Next base: position 56,692,942 of record NC_143012.1, read on the forward strand.
CCGCGCTTGAGAAACCCAGTCAGCTTTTAAACGTCGTGTTATCTAAAAATAACTTCTCTTCATTTCTCAAGAAATTTCAATCATAATCAACAACATTTAACTAAGGTATGACTCTTGAGTGCTGCTCTGGGTAAAGGCGTAGTTTCTTGCCGAACAGACGGGAAACGCTTCGGAATAGTTCCTAGCATGCCGTTCTATGAAGTCTTCTTTAGCTCTTCATAGTTTGCGTACACCACTGGAATATTTTCCAAAACTAGCATCGCTTGCAGCAGTGGTAAAGCCCTTATCGACGGTGAACGAATAATCATCGGAGGCACTTTACCAACCTAGAAAAAATGTGAACTACCACACTACTAATTGTTACATTGGATAAATCACGTACCGCGCACAATGAGTCAGTGAAACAAGCATGAAGCGCAGCATCAGGTGTTGCCGCTTATTATACTGCAGCACTTGCTCACTCAACGCATTCGTACTGCATTTTCACCACATCGACAGAAGTTTCGAAGAGCTGACTGCTATCGAGGCCAATAACATGAGTGTTGAAATGCAGTGAATAATACGCGATTTTAATATTTTTAATGCACAGAGTAAGAGCCACATACAAGTATTCGTGAGTGAGCTCTAAGTATGAGCGTCGGGAATTAAGCATTTCACTGCTTGAACGAGTGTCCCTGGAAGTTTCATTGCTTTTGTATTGTTAATGCGTACGCAATATCAGTGTCATTATGCATATGTGGTCACTGTACGCGCTTAATAAAAAATGTACCTATCACGCAAAGGAGTCCTTGTAATCTCCTCTATCCACCCCGGGCGCGCTTTCTTGTCGCACTTTATGCAGCAAGCGCACCTGAAGTTTTCACCCACTGCACCAGCGCCACTTCTCCCCTGCCGGTCATTTTGGCGTTGCTGTCCGGGCACGTCGCCGGCGGAGCGCATTGAGCCAGCAGCCTGTCGGCTGGTACGCGCGTGCTGCTCGCGCAGCTGGCACTCTCTCTTTCATTGTGAGCACGTGCCGTCCTGCTCGCGGGCGCACAAAAGTGGTGTTGCCGCTCGCTGTGAATTCCGCGACGTTCTAAGAGTGGAGAAACTGGTTGTGTGTGCGGCTGTCACAATAGTTCTGTGAACATCAACGGCCAAGGAATGCCCGTGTAATTCTACAGATTTCCTGGTGATGTCCTACATTCTTGGGAAAAAAAAAATTAATATTGGAAAATTGTAACGTACAGTAACGGAAATATTGAAGGTAATGGTCCACCCTTTCTATATGCAGCAAAATCTTAAATATTTTTCATCGCTCGTATCGAGCAGTTGACGATAGGAAAAACGTTAATACGAAAAAAAAATGCAAGCCTATCGATGGGAGATTGCTATAGTCAAATCTTCCAGTATATGAAAAAAAAAAAATGCGGTCATACATTTTTTACTATTCAAAAATGTTTTTGTCCGGAATTGTTGCGTATGAAATGGATCAGAACGAGAAACGGCAGGCCTCGATAACTGCTATGGGCAGGGTGAAGTAAGCTTTTTCCTGTTACTAAACACGTTTGGTATGTCGCACGCGTAATATTATTTCTGCGCAGTTTTTGCTGTAATTCACTAAGCATGCAGTGTTTAGTAAAGCTCGCGCTAACGAAACTCATTTTTTTTACCGTTTTTTATTTTGGAGACTGACTGCAGCTAGCGGCATTATGCAGACGCGTGTGAGGCAAGGTCAGTGATCGCCTGAATGTTCCGACTTGTGACGCCGGGCTCAATTTTCGAAGTTTCTTTACATGTAAAAAATTTCAAAAAATAAAAATAATCAAAATGTTTGCTTGAACATGAATGAGCGTTTGCATATGAGCGATGGCTCTGCAAATAATTGTTTTGGGGATGCGCGTGCCCTGTAATCGGAATTAAAATAAATATACGAACCGCTTATCTCCGTTGTAGCGATTGACAAACTAGAGCATTTTTTCTCTTAGCCGTATATAGCAAGCAGCTGGTAGGCGCATTTCGTGCGTGTTTTCGTTTTTCTCCTCAGCCTCGCGTGTCGCCTTAAAGGGAAACTGCGTAGGTTTTATAAATCAACGAGCTTAATAGGGTCGAATGTGTGAAACTTGGAGGTAAAGCATGCGAAGTCTTTTCGGGCTAGCACTTGAAATAGTGAAGTAATCGCCGATTAGAATCCGGGCGCCCTTCAAGCTTCTCCGCAGCGCACAACGCCAAGTGGGGGACGCATGATGACGTCATCGAAGGTATCGCTACATTTACAAGGCACGAACGCCTGCTTTGAAGGAAAAAAACCAACGCCACCGAAGGCGAACCCTGCCGAGAGTTGTTCGGCAGCGTCTAACGGGTCAGGGCAGGGTGTACCTGATGACAGCGGTATTTTGAAATCATACCTTTCGTCACGTCACGCTGAGTTTTTCTGCACTGCTCCGGTGCATTGAGGAGAAGCGCAAATTTCAATCGTCTATTACGTCGCTATTTTAAATGCTAGAGCTAAAACACTTGGCATGCTTTACCTACAGCTTATACAGATTTGAATCCTTGAATATCACAAAATTCTCAAAAAAGTGCTGCAGCTGCCCTTTAAGGCCACTTTATTTTAAGTTAAAATAAAAATTATTTCCATCATTATTCATCGAAACACGTAACAAAATCCTTATTATTTGGCCAACAAACCTGCATGCACCGAAGTGCTCAGTCACCCAACGAAATTAAGCATCTTGCGAAGATGGCCGTGCCAAAAAAAAAAATGGTATTTACCTCGAATTCCACGTCTTAAATGATCTCGTAATTTACTTGCGATACACATTTCGCCGTTACAGTACCGGCTTTTTCGTCAACAATCTGCTTCACGTAGTGGGCCTGATCCACTAGCAGTTCTTTTTCAAGTTCGCAGCGAAAAAAAAAAATTCACTGTGCACTATTTCTCTTAACCTACATCTCAGAGCGTACTGCCGCGACCGAAAGAAATGCGAACAGCGGAGTGCCTAGGCTCTCCGCTGTTGGAATTTATTTTCGTCACGCTTATACTTGGCTCGCAACACAAATACGCTAGAGACATCCGTGATACAATTCGTAAGTTCCGTAGACGCTCCCGCCACCGCGCGGCCGACGAGCGAAACGGTCGAGTGGTGGTGGCTGCCGGCAGCGGGAGGCAGCTCGCGGCAGCGTGTCCATTATAACCACGCTATGTTTGCTTCGCTTGGGATGGACAGAAAGTCTGGAAGCAAGCTAATGTGCAGTGTGCCGCAGTGCACAAATAGTGGTGTTAGTAATCAGATTAGTGTGCACTCATTTCTTAGTGACGAACGATTGAAAAAAGAATGGATTGTAAAACTCCGGATCGGAAAGGCTGTGACGCGGGAAATGAAAGTCTGCAGCGTGAATTTCGTCGACGGCGACTTCCTCTGGAGCCGTACTGGGAATATGCTTTTTTGTTAATGTCTTCCGTCCAATGCAGATATGTCTGCTTGCGAGATGTGATTTTTTTGCGAGTAGTGCACGTACAGTTTGTCACACACGACGTGCCGGCAAGCGTGCAATGTTGATGTGCGGAAACTATCCAGCCGGGCTGTGTTTGGTTTGGTTTGGTTTATAGGGTTTAACGTCCCAAAGCGACTAAGGCTATGAGAGACGCCGTAGTGGAGGGCTCCGGAAATTTCGACCACCTGGGGTTCTTTAACGTGCACTGACATCGCACAGTACACGGGCCTCTAGAATTTCTCCTCCAAAGAAATTCAACCGCCGCGGCCGGGATCGAACCCGCGTCTTTCGGGTCAGCAGCCGAGCACCATAGCCACTGAGCCACCGCGGCGGCTCCAGCCGGGCTTTGTGTGCATGCTATTGACAGCGCATAACTATTTCTGCTTATTCCTTGAAACAAATGATACAATAGGCAATTCTGGCGGCAGCCGACTCACCAGGGTGAAATTTTCCCGGCAGTCGCCTCCGATTAGCTCCTTATTACTTCAGGACAATTTATTAATTTGGTTTTCTTTCATGGCTTGTAACTGCCCTACACTTTATAGTACTCTAGTGGCAAGTTCGCAAGTGATTATTGTTCGAGTTCGGGTGCTGTGTAGAGCGCCTGGCTTTTATTTGGGACTTGCAGTTGATCAGCTGCTCAGTGTGCCATGAGAATAATTCCTGTATTACTTTCGTCACTTTTCTGTGCTATGTGGAGATTTGGAGTTCCCTCACGCGTTTCGGCGCAACAAAAAGCACAAGTAGTGACCGGTAATTTTTCCCTAAGTGCGCAGAAGATCTGGAGCGGCCTGCGTGAAAGCCAGTTTCCAACCGGAAAGCCGCGCTACTATCCTGCTTCCAATTCCGAGGTTTCCTACTGTTAAGGGTATTCAGGAGGAGCGTAAGCAGGGAACAAAAAAACGGCTCATCACTTCGCCAAAAGCAGCCAGTCTGAGGTGAATGCCGGGAGAATTACAGCGGACAGTTTATCGCCTGCCGGCAAAATGCACGCTGCCAGTAATGCTCGCTATTTCTTTTCATGCTATTTTTGGTAGTCGACAGTTTATGATACGTTTTGTTTAACGTAACAGAATCAGTTATGTGAGACTGTTTGACAAGTAGCACACTAGTGACACATGTGGATAGTATCACATTTGAACAATGTCTTCACCAAATGTGTCGAGCACTTCTTTACCTTCGAGTAGGCACCTAACTCTTTTTTCGCGCGATCCTGTGTTCCAGTATATCCCCTAACGCTGGAGCCTGCGAGAATGGCAAAGGCATTTTCCACAGGCCCCTTTCCTCTACGGCAAGCAACGGCGAAAAAGCATGTAAACATCGGGTCTCGGCTAGCTTGACCACCACTAAGGCAGCCATATTGAATGGCTCGTCGCGCCACCTATAGGTCGCGGAACTTGCGAATAATGTACCCCTCTAGCGTCTTTTTGTTACTACCGAGATAAAAACGCATTGAAGATAAATTCCGTCTGCGCAGCGCGTGGGCGCCGTGCTGTTCGCATTTTTTTCTAGCGCCCCTGTACATTTTGCTAATCCTCTGAAGCTCGCCAGCGTTCAAGCACGAGGGAAAAATCTCGGGACTGCACAAAGAGATTTGCAGGCTGGCCAACACGTGCAAAGTACGTGCAGAACTGGCTTTTTTTCAGGGGAAAGCGCGCTGCTCGCGCAGCTACTCAATGGGAGGGGTGACCGGTTTGCCCGGACAAAGTACGGAGTCGGTCGGAGAGGGCGCTTTTCACTGGCGTCCGCAGCGCCCCCCTGCGAAGCTGCGGTCCCCTTGCAAACAACCAAAGCATAGCACGGCCGGTCTCGACGCGCTCGCTCACGAGCGAGCGCGTCGGGACGACATAAAAAACTTGCTTTCGAAAAATATTTCGTAGTTAGCAGGGCTAAACCGCCCCCAAATTTTTTGACGAAGTTGGCATGCGTACACCGCACTAGCCACGGTCCGGCTTCTTTTCTTTCACCCCAGCAAAGAAGGGAGCGAGTAGGGGAGCGACACAGTCAGCGCGCCTTGAATACGCTGGGTGACAAAAGAATAAAGAGAATCTCTGCCGGGGCCCCGAAAAGCTGGGTTCACGTGAGGGGAGCGCACACGAAGTGGAGAATGCGGGAAGGTGAAGGCATCTCTCCCCCAACCCAGGAAGGAGGAATGTAAGAGGAGAAGGAGGAGCTCAACTTCATGCGGCGCGTGGTGGCAGATTTGTGAACTAGGGGCGCATGAACCAGAATCCTGGCCATGGAAGTAAGTGGTGCGTTGCCATTGAGCTCTTAGCAGATAATGCCAATCTCATTTAGATCTGTTATTTTGCAGCAGTGAAAAGCGCAGCACTTTATCAAGTGCGAGACTCAGACCACAGCAGAAAGTGATCACTATCGAGTGTCGCGTGTGTGTTCCACTGGGGTAGCCATCAAATGCCGATTCCTTGAAAGTTTACAACGACAGCCCATTTCTTTCAGCACTTAAGGTGGCGGTCCCACTCTGACGGTGAGCGGGAACCATTTTTGGCGATATTTGTACGTCGACTGTACCTGGCTCGTTCGCTTCATAAATATGGTTCAGATATCTCCGAAAAGCTAGTTTTCTCTGCTTTTAAAAGATGCATTTGGTTTAACGGTAGCTGCAAATTTGTTTCAACTGTAAAAGAAAACGCAAAGATGAAAACTGGCAGTTGAGCTCAACTTGTCTCAGGAAATGCAAAATTGTGAAAAACCTCTTGCACCTAGAGAAATATCTTTCGAGATACTTTGAGATGTGATGATAGTGCGCATATTTAAGCATGTAGAAGTACGTGTATAGATTAGTTTACTAGCCACGCTTGTTTGAAAAGCATAGAAAACAGAACAATGTAATCTACAATAACTTTTGGGATATGCATTGCATTGCGGCGACTTTTTGTACAGTTTGAGATCGTCTAATTGCTCATCCATTCTGAAAATTTCATGCATTCGCCTTGTTTAGTTTAAAAGTTATTCCTTATCAAAGTTAGCGTTTTTTCGAAATAGTTAAAAACGGAATGCAATACTGTTCACGTAACCAGCACGTGGCAGTTCTGATATTTTGCGTGAAGAAACTTAATACTTCGCTCTACGCGGCTAAGCATCGCCTTTACTCTACGGCTTTTGGGGAATGCGCAATGTGTAGTTGATTTTAGCTACCTTTTTTGTTCTCCTTATGAAGGGCACAAGCTCTTGAAACGTTCCGCGGCTTTTTTTTTTCTGGCAAATATACTCTTAAAATGTCGGTCTCTCATTCTTTTAATCAACTTGTAACAATTTCCAACAACAAAGTCCACAGAATACAAACAATAATAGCAATAACGCAGCGACATGCGATAAATGCAGATAAATGTAGTAAGTAGCGCCATCTACACACATGCACGTGTACTAAATAATCACAGTTAAAAAAAATAACGAGGGTGGCGCTGCTAAACATTTACAATCAAGAGGTGTTCACGAGAGGGAACGATATCTCTACGATGTTTGCACGTTTCCCTCGATTTTGCCCTATGTAGTGTGTGTCGAACTTCCAAGCAGATTTTCGCCATATTGCTTTGCTGGATTGTTTTGTAGCGTAAAGCTAGTAAAGCCACACTACGCGGGTCAGAGCCGAGTTTTGCGCGAGTGTGCGCCGCCTGTTATGCGCATGCGCGAGAACCGCGTGACGTCACGAGAGGCGCAGGTCCGCAGGTGCGTCCCTTCCTCGCCACAGCCGGTGCGAGCTCCTCGCTGCCGGCGCCACCGGCGTGCGCTCCTCTCCGACGCGTGACCTCGTGTTTATGACAGTTGCGCCGCCCGCTACTGCGCATGCGCGAGGAAGGTGCGCAGAGAAATGACGGTCGCGCTCAACCTGTAAGCTCTGGTGAGCTAAGGAGAGTCGAGCAGCTGCCAAACGGCGCAGAAGACTGGAAAATGTAAATTCTTCCGATCCCGAGGTTGTCGCCTGGCAGTTCGCCGTCGAGCAGCCAAGGCGAAACGTGCGGCCGAAACACCGGAGCGCTTTACGCTACGTATATCCAGGCATAGCAGAGCTAAGCCACTGCTAATTTTTTTCGCCTGACGCTACGAAACGCATTCTGGACGTCGTATTATTTTTCGAGGACAGCTTTGGCATTGCTAAAGCGACAGGAAAGGGAAGAGACAGGCTTTCGCTTCGTGCTGCCGGTTGTTCGTTGTTCCGGCTAGCGCTGTGGAGGGGAAGTTGGAGAGCGCTCGATTCGCCTGCACTCACTGCACCAGTTCGGCAAAGTTCTGCGGCAGCGGCGGTGCGGCGGGTGTGTACCGCTAGTTCCGGCACTTTGAGCGCAGTTTAGCACTGTCTGCTTCCAAAACGGATGGTCGAGTGCAGGCCTGGTCGTCGCTAGCCTTTGCGATGCCAATGAATTGCAGCCAGCTGTTCACAGCCTACATCAGCGGCAGCCAACATCTCGTATCTCATGAAGAAATGTGCAAACAGCACATCACAATAACATGTTGCCATGAACCAGCCTCGATCCGTTTCTTCGGAGAACTCGAGCAGCGTTCTAGCTTGTCGACGAGAGAAAGTTACTTGAGTCTCCGCCGTTTATCACAACCCGCAAACCATCATCTGCTTCCATGGCGGCTGCAGCTGCACTATTTCAGCACTAACCATAGAGCAGGTGCAGTTTTCCTGAACTAGACTCGCACTTCTTTCAAACGAATGCCGTGGTTCAGAGGGCGCCATGTTCCTCCGCTGAAATGAATCCATGTGGTATATAAGTCGGGTACAACTCAAGAACGAAGCAGCACATGCCCATCAAAGGAGACCGCCCAGCCAAGCGCGTCGACCGAACAGTTTTCTGTTCGGTCTCCATAGGTGCGCCGCGACAGCACCGGTGGAGACTGAAGCCGCCACGACCGTCTGTTGCCGAAAATGACCCCACCTGTAACATTCAGCGCTTTTGCGCAAAAGACGCTCTCGCGCGGACATATGAGAAAGGTGAGCACCCCAGCCCTCTCCCCCCCCCCTCCACCTTTAGTGGCCAGCGCAGCTGAGACAATAAACGGGGGCACCACACCTTCGCCTTTCTCCCTGTCTTTTCCCCTGCTCCAGCTCAGGTGCTCCTAGAGACGATGGCAGATGCCGGGGCAGCAAAATATTTTCCTTTCTTTTTGGGTTATTATTCTTTTGGCCTTATCCCGAACAAATGACATCCACCCTCAGCGACACGGGGACAAAGCGCCGACTCCTTCGCTCTCTTTCGCAGGCTTGGCTGCATGCACAGCCACACAAATCGACCCGATTGGCTGAAGAGCTCCCTCTGAGTTGCGTGTGCCGCTTCGTTCTTTTGTTGTAATCGACTATAGTGCTGAGAAGTCCCCTTTTCGGGAACTGGCACAAAGGACCGCCCCCTCCCCTTGCTGCGCGCCCCTCCTGCAGGCGGGGTAGACTAGCGCCGCAGGAAAAGGAATTCTCGGAAAATGATTACAAGCACGTTATAAGCGGTGTTTACATGACGGGTTGAGTTGAGGATTTGAGCTGAAAACCGGTTACTGGGTTCATGTAAACGAGTCGGTTCCGGGAGTCGAGGGGGCGAGTCCAGTCAACTCCGCTGCAGGGGGTGGGTTGACTCACTCGACCCCAACAGCAGATAGGACGTAAACCGGTCGGAGTCTGGTTAGTGGAAGGGGAGGGGATAAATGCGAATCTGTTATTCGCTTGCGCCGTAGCGCCTCCGAGGCAGCCGTGCATGCCGCAATCTTCCAGGCTGTCACTGCCCTTTCCCGCTGCGCCGCTCGACGCTTGGTGCCGCTGCTGTTGAACCGGTCGCGACTCGCTAAAATCGAGTTCATGTAAACATGCAGTCAAGTTGGGCTGACCTTGCTCAACTCGATCTCCTGGCTCGACCCGCCGAAGTCGAGTTCATGTAAACGAGGCTATAGTTGCCTGACAATAGACGGTGTGAAAATAGCAGCTGTTCCTTCAGTTTCCAGGTACGCGCGCGTGGACACGCACGCATACACACACACATACGCGGGCGCACTTTTTCAATCTTTGATCCAACCAAATCGAGTCAAATCGACGCAAGGCAAGAAAGATATACATATCAGCACGCGATGGAAAATTCTGGAGGGAATAAGCAACCTAATGATGCAAACTGTATGCAAGAAAGACGTACGTCTAAAATGAATAAGGGCACGCAGTTAAGGGTCCAAACGAGAGAGGGGAGGGGGTCGCCCTAAGTGCCTACAGAACTATCGCTTTGTAGCCGACCCCCCCCCCCTTTTTTTTTTGGCAGCGTTCCTGCACCCCCCCCCCCCCCCCCCCCCCGTTTTCGTACAATGTCTATAAAAAAGTCTCGAGTCCGCCTTGTGAATGGCATGCATCTAGCTGTATACTGCATTTTTGTGAACCTTGGCAATATTCTGTCTTAGTTGATCGGAATTGGTTGCAAGGTGCCGCCGCATGTACGACGAATATTTGCTTCTGAGGTAAACATATTCCGACACTCTGCGGTGCTAACCCTCTCAATAGCAATTTCACGTCTCTTGCGCAATGTCGATTCATCTCAAAGGTAAACAGAAATTGACAATTGCCCACTTCTCTCTGCCTTTTTCTTTACCAACCATAGTTTATAAGGTTGGACAGGCATCCGCTGAGCGTTGACTAAATTGTATAGCTGTCTTTGTTTCAGCGCTAGAGTTTGCAGGTTACGCTCTAGACCAGGAGTGTTCCGACTACTACTAATATTACTATGCATCAACAGTGACGAAGTAATTGCACGCGCAAAGGACGAGGGCAGAAGGAAGGACGCAAGAAAGGCGCCGATTTCAACTATAAGGTTCATTGAAAAAAAAAACAAAAACAGAAACGCTAGAAATATATACATGGGACATAAACATAAATAATTTGCTTTATATCACACCTTCCTTATTTTTGGCGTCCGCTTTCTCTTTTCGCTTACTTAGTAATTTGCGCTGTGCAATTATGTCGATAATTATCACTAACTCTCCCAAGTTTCCACTGTATCGACTTTGTGCCCTTTGCGATGCAAGCTGGGCAGCATTATTTTTTTTTCCTTTTCTTTGCTCCCACTAATATATGTCACGACATTGAAAACAGTAAAGTCTGTAGTCGGGTAAAACTCAAGAACGGAACGGCACATTCCTTCAAAGGAGGCCCTCCAGATAGTAACATCGACGGTACAGCTTTCTGTGGCTACTCAGCCAAGGCTAAACAAGACAGGGAAGGAAACGGTCCTCTGTTCCCGTTTGGACAAAGACGGTACCCTCTTTGCCCCGGCTCTCCAACTTTTTCCCTTCACCCTTCCCGAACCATAGACCGAATAAAGGAAGCCCCACTCTCTTTGGCTTTGGCAAGGGACAGGCAGAGAAAGAAGCATGCGGAACCACCCCAGCCAACACCTCCCCCCACGCACGACGGGGACTAGCAGCCGGGTTTGCCATGGTTCGTTTGTAATCCTCTGAAGGCAGGCGCAGCAGCAGAAAAAAAAGGGTCAAGAAAGGACCGGACACGTATCTCAACATCTCAACCAAAACCAGTCTCGGGTCGCTGGCGGCAGTGGAACCGCCACCTTACCGTCCTTCCAGCAACACACGAAGCTCGTCCTCAGCAACGTGCTAGACCACGGGAATTTCAGTGCTGTGAGTTTGACGCTGTTTCCTCCTACTTCAGTATGGAACCTGAACGGAGCTTCCTACTTGCCGCCAACGCTCCCGCATTGGCGCTGGCAAGGCACCTCGACGCCCATGCGGCGACGCTCGTGGAACTGGAACTCACGAACAACCGCATCGTGGGTGGAGATGAGCTGTGCAGCTTGACCATCCGCGCCCAGAACCTACAAACCCTCAAATGCCTCGCCTCCTCTGTGGAGGCGCGTAACATCATACGTCTCATCCTGGTGCCTTTAAGCCACCTGACCCGCCTGGAGCTCTCGATGGTTGGCGAGGACGACTACACGCGCACACAGATCGAGGAAATTGGCAAGCCGACCGGGAGTGAATTCCGGAAAACCGTGTCCTACAGCATCCTCCACCTTTATGTCGAGATCGCCGGCGACGCCAACTTCGACCTTCTCGATTTGTTCCTCGAGTACTGCCCGAACGTGACCGATCTTCACGTGCACTTGGTGCGCGGTCCCTTCGACAGCGCCGTCCTGCGGTGCGCCAGGATCTTGGTCAATCGGCCCAACATGGAGACGTTCGCGTTCACTTCTGAGCTGCCGTCGCCACATCCCCTCGAACTGCCGGAGGCGTTCGACTTCGGACACATCGCGCGCGCGTGCGCCAACGTGCTGCACCGGCGCGAGGGACAACGGTGGAACTGCAAGCGTCTCCGCGACTTGGCGACGTCCAATCAACCGGCACTGCCCGAGCCCCTGACCGTGGTCGCCGTCGAGGAGGGCGACCTCGACGAACAGATTCACCAGACCGGCTTGCTAAACAACTGGGGTGCTGTGCACTCCCTCTGCCTCGTCCTGCTGTCGCCGACAGCCCATGGCGGATATCGACATGCGGCCGTATCCGGCTACTTCAACTGGGACGCCCTTAGCGACCTGTTCTTTCTATTCAAGAACCTCACTGAGCTGAACGTTAACTCTTTCCACTTCGCATATGACGTCGACTTTACAATACTGCTGGAAGATTCCCCGTGTAGTCTCCGGGCGCTCTCACTTCCCCCCTGCGCCCTGCGCCCTGAATATGCACTCGAGCGACTGGCGAAGTGCACAACTATCTATGACCTGGACATTCGTTCCGGCTACGACGGCCCCAGTAGAGCTTGCCTCCGTTGTTTGTCTAGGATAGACTTGAGGCCCTTTCCGTTTGAAAGTTTGAGTGTGAGCACTTTGCACGGCCGCCTGACGATCTACAACGCACCGTTGACGTACCTAAATTTCCTCACAGGCAGCCAGATGGCTGAGCTGCGCATTGTTGACGACTCTCCCAATCCGTGTAAAGCCTACACCCAGATAGGGTGGTTCCTGCAATTCAATACGTCTCTGCGTACGCTCGTCCTCTCGTACACGGGTCTCTGCTTCACTACAAGCTCATTCCAGGTATTCTGCAATGCGGAAAGCATTATTTAGTCGCACTGTAGATGCATGAACCTTAAAAGAACTCGGTGTCTTTATTACATGTGTAGATGTGTTGCACGTAGATCCACGTGCCCCAACGTTCTTGATCACTAATAGCTTCCAAGGAGCCAATAAGTGAATTAGATGAGCGGGCTGCCTTTTAGCGCGCACCTGATGCATCAGCAAGGCGATGTCTATGGCGGTAGTGACGACCTGCAATTCCCCCCCCCCCCCCCCCCCGCCCCCCGTAAAATTAGTCCTTGTTTTGATTTTATATGCGCATGCTCTGTAAAAACGTGTTTGCTGGCCGCACGATGTTCAGGTTACGTTTTTTATCACTTTCGTCGCCCAGTGCTGAACTCGAAGCTTAAAAAACTTCACGCAGTAGAACGCTTCATAGTTGGCGCGCTCCGATAACCTGTTTACTGGGGATATAAAAATGCTTGGTTGCTCTCGCCTATGTGCGCCTGCAAGCATTCAGTCACCTGTAAAGGTGCATCTTGTGCAATTTGAGCTAGTACTGCTGCCGGAAAATATGCCGACCAATCTAAGCTGCGTGGCCTGATAATGATGGATATTTGAGGGACGTCGAGCGGAAGGGCTTCTGTGGCCAAAGAACGCCATGGCACAAACTGGTACACATTCTAGTCGAGGTGGAGAAAAAGACAAATTTCCGAAAGCATTTCGCCTGAAAGAAACTGGGCATCAGGTCAGGGAAACGCTTGTACCCATTTTATCGCAAGTGGTTACTCGGATCCACTGGGGTTCGAGCCTGGCCTCATAGTCATGCGACCTGTGCCTGACGTTCTGGGCACTAAGTATACAGCAGTCTTCATCATAATTCAGTGTTTCCGAATGTAAAGAATGTTTCTGCAAGACTCTAGGAAGCAAGGCTACTCTTTGAAACGGCACATTTCGTGCAATGCAACCCTAATCCTGCTCAATTCAACCAGAATACCATTAGGGACGTTAGTACCGGCAGAGACACTATAAAATTTAATTCGTGGCCTTACGAATGGTCTTTAGTAAGCCAGTTATCTGATTCCAAATACCAAGAATAGTTGACTAGTTTGAGCTGCATTCAAAGAGAGGGAGCACATCCAGTGGAAAAATTATTTTTATGACAGCATGTTAAAGGCTATCTACGTGAAGATTAAGCTTGCAGAGCATTAATACTTACGGAAAATGGCGCTTCGTAACAGTTTTCGGGTGTTTTTGCACATGCTTGTAGGCGGACAGGAAAAACTGGAGAAAAGACGCACCTGCAGATCCAAACGGAGACGGTAACTGTGTGTTTGGGCGGGTGGTTTCGTAGTGATGCGATTTTTTTTAGCGAAAGAATATGAAACATAAAAATGACGCGATCACGTAACAAAAGAGTCAGGGTGGGACGAGCCGCAACATGCATTCGTTGGGTATGTTAATGAATTTTGCTTTGCGCTTCGCCAGTCCTTTCGCTCTATATGATGATAGTTCAACCGGTGTACGGATTATAGCTCTAATGCTTTATTGTTGATTATTGCTCGTCTTGCTAGGCATGATAGAATCTCAGCGCACGAGGACACACACAAAACGGCACTGATCAACTTTATTTTAGGCATGGTTTTCATCTGCGCATTATATTTTACAGGATAGTGCATGGTGTTTACAAGAATTATTTAGCCCCGTAACATTCCTGCATTGTTCTGTTGTTTGTTCATGACAGCCGCCGCGATGTCTCAGTGGTTGCGGGGCTTGGCTGCTGACCCGAAAAACGCGGGCTCGAACCGAGCTCCGGGGGTGGAATTTCGATGAAGGCAAAACTCTAGAGGCCCGTGTACTGTGCGATGTGAGTGCACGTTAAAGGACCCCAGATGGTCGAAATTTCCGGAGCCCTTCACTACGGCGTCTCTCATAGCCTTAGTCGCTTTGGGACGTTAAACCCCACAAAACCAAACCAAACCCTTCACTACGGCACCCCTTATAGCCTGACGCTTTGGGAAGTTAAACACCACAGAACATATTTGTTCATGATCTATCGACGGTCCCGAATGGCGCAGATTACATGAGCAATGGAGCCTCCACTCCCTGATGTTGAAGACATGGTGCGATAGGCATATACAGCGCCAGGATTGCGATCGAAAACGCGTGCGTCCGGCTCCAGGTGACTCAAACATTTGGGCGGCAAGACAACTTCGCATGCACCCTCCAAGTGATTCAGTCGAATCCACGCTCGACTGCTGATCTCAGGGGTGTGGGTATCAAATTTTGTCCAGGACGGCCACATGTCGAATGGGATAGAATGAAAAAGGTCCCCATGCTTTCCCCTTTCGACGCACGATAAAGTATTGCAGGTGGCATAAATCATTTCACAGCCCTCCACTGCGGCATCCCTTTAGCCGACGTGTCGCATCGGGGTGTTAAGGGCCGCGTGCCATTACTAGCGAGCATGCAATGGTGCTCTTTCTAAGGAGCGCGATTTCCACAGCCTACCGTAAAAATTCTTTTTTTTTTTCACCCAGGACAACATCTTAAAGGCAAAGACCCTTCGTTACCTGTGCATCCTGTCCAACGAGCGTGTGTCGTACGAGGTCGCCCGGTCTGTCGTCCAAAGGACGGCCAGCAGATTCGAACATCTCGAGGCAATGCACGTTCACCACCGTAACGAACACGACGTGCCGCAGCAACTGACCTGGCTTCTTGCATGGGAGGACCCGGAAGTGCTGCATGGACTCGTCGCCCCTCCCCCCCCTTTGCCGGAAGGTTTAAGGGATGGCCACATGTACCGCGGAAAGCCTTGCATCCTCTGCTCGACGCAGACGTTCATCGGACTGACGAAGCCGCACAACCGCGGGAGCAAGTCTTCCGTGTAGCGTCATTTCCGCCGCCACTCTTTCTTGCTCTCGAAACAGTAAATCCGAGCCGCGGATTTTCTGTTCGCTTCCGAAATATCTTATGTTTTTATGTTACCTTATATGCTTGCTACTGCATACTTGTGAGTTACATCGGGATACTGCTGCACAGGTATCTGTGCTCATGGCTGGAAATGATCGCGAATGCTTTTCTCCTTGAAAGTTTTGTTCGTGTTTAATGCGGCGCTGTGTTTTGCAACTACTCTCCTCACTGGCTTATGGGTGTGAATGATTGGGTTCGCTGATTTTTACGCCTTTTTGTTATCCCGAGTCGTATTCTCTGGAAATATCTTATTGTACCCGGGAAAGTGACCACTCAAATAAAACCTTCCCTTTTTATGTGCACCATTTAAGAAGCGTTACTCGACGTTCACGGTAATTCTCGCAGCTGCATCTATCAAGTCTAAAGTTGCTGTGAAATAAATTGCCTTTTCCGGCATTGCATTGTTCCCTCTACTGTAGAAATATGAACGCACTGACTCAGCAAGGTAGTCCTCGCTGGCTGAGGATTTTAGCAATGTCCTCGTATGCAAGAAAGGCAGGGATCTGCACCTGGCGCCGCTGGGTAGCTGCGAGTTATCGACATGGTGCGAGGTCTCTCTTCATGGCCTTGTGTTCGCTTTTGCCTTTTAGCGCACACCTCTGCCTGCAGCGGTCTGCCTTTTAGCGCACACCTGATGCCTCAGCAAGGCGATGCTTGTAACGTTAATGACCCCCCCGCCCCCCCCTTTCCCCGTAGAACTTGTCCTCGCTCTGATATTGAATGCACATGCTCTAAAAAATGGTGTTTGCGTGCCGCACGATCTTGAGGATACTTTTTTTCTTTCTTTCGTCGCCCAGTGCTGAACTCGCAGCTTAAAAACACCTTACGCAGTAGAAGGCTTCATAGAAGGCGCACTCCGATAACCTGTTTACTGGAGATATAAAATTGCGGGATTGTTCGCACTTAGGTGCGCCTGTATGCATGTAGTTACCTGTAAAGGTCCATCATTTGCAATTTTACTAGTAATGGTGCCGAAAAATATGCCGACCCATAAAAGTTGCGTGGCCTGATAATGACATATATTTGGGGGAGGTCGAGCGGAAGGGCTTATGTGTCCAAAGAACGCCATTGCACAACCTGCTACACATTCTATTCGAGGTGGAGTCAAAGAGAAATTTCCGAAAGCATTTCGCCTGAATGAAACCGGGCATCAGGTCAGGGAAAGGCTTGTACCCATTTTATCACAATTCAGTGTTTTCGAGCGTAAAGAAAGTTTCAGCATGAATCTAGTAAGCAAGGCTACTCTTTGAACGGCACATTTCGTGTAACGCAACCCCCATCTGGTTCAATACAACCAGAATACCTTTAGAGACTGTACTACCGGCGGAAACGTTTCACAATTTAAGGCGCTGCCTCAGTAATGGTCGTTAGTAGCCAGTTATCTGATTAAAAAATACCTTGAATAGTTGACTGGTTTGGGCAGCATCCAAAGAGAGGCAGCATAACCGGTGAAAAAATTATGATGAACGCATGTTAAAGGCTATTTACCTCAAGATTAAGCTTGTAACGCATTAATACTTTCGGAAAATGGTGGTTCGTAAAAGTTTTCGCGAGTTCTTGCAAATGCTTGCAGCCGGGCAGGAAAAATTAGGTGGAATACGCGCCTTCAGATCCGAACGGCAAGGGTAACGGTGTGTTTCGGCGGGTGGTTTCGTAGTGATGCTATGTTTAACGAAATAATATAAAACACAAAAAGGACGCGATCACGTAAGAAAAGTCAGGGGGGGGGGGGGGACCAGCCGCTGAATGCATTCGTAGGGCGTGTTAATGAATATCGCTTGAGTTTCGCCAGTCCTTCCGCTCTATATGATGATAGTGCAACCTTTGTACGGAATATAGCTGTAATGCTTTATTGTTGATTATTGCTTCTTTTGCTAGGAACTTTAGAATCTCAGCGCAAGAGGAAACACACGAAACTGCGCTGATCTATCAACTTTATGTTATGCATGGCTTTCATCTGCGCATTATATTTTACAGAATATTCCATGGTGTGTGACAAAAACCCTTTAGCCTCGTAACATCCCTGCATTGTTCTGTTGTTTGTTGATGACAGCCGCCGCGGTGTCCCAGTTGTTGCGGGGCTTGGCTGCTGACCCGAAAAACGCGGGCTCGAACCCAGCCGCGGCGGCCAAATTTCGATGAAGGCGAAATTCTAGAGGCAGGAGTACTGTGCGATGTGAGTGCACGTTAAAGGACCCCAGGTGGTCGAAATTTTCGGAGCCCTTCACTACAGCGTCCCTCAGAGCCTGAGTCGCTTTGGGAAGTTAAACACTCAAGAAAATATTTATTCATGATCTCTCTAGGGTCGTGAATGGCGCAAATTACGTGTGGAACGGAGCCTCCACTCCCTGAGGTCGAAATCATGGTCCAAAAGACATGGACAGCGCCAGCCTTGCGATCGAAAACGCGCGCGTTCAGCTCCAGGTGATTCAAACATGTGGGCGACAAGACAACTGCGCATGCACCCTTCCAAGTGATTCAGTCGAATCCACGCTAGACTGCTGATCTCAGGGGTGTGGGATAGAATTTTGATCACGACGGCCACATGTCGAAGGGGATACAATGAAAAACGTCCCCGTACTTTCCCCTTTCCACGCACGATAAGGTATTCCAGGTGGCATAAATCAATTTACAGCCCTCCGCCTTGGCATCCCTGTAGCCGACGTGTCGCTTCGTGGTGTTAAGTGCCACGTGCCATTACTAGCGAGCATGCAATGGTGCTCTTTCTAAGGAGCGCGATTTCCACAGCCTACCGTAAAAACGCATTTTGTTTTCACCCAGCTCAACATCTCAGCAGCGAAGACCCTTCGTTACCTGTGCATCCTGTCCGACTCGATTGAGCGGGACGATGTCGTCGAGAATGTCGTCGAAAGGACGGCCAGCAGATTCGAACATCTCGAGGCAATGCACGTTCACTACCGTAACGAAAATGGCGTGCCGCAGCAACTGACCTGGCTTCTTGCACCGGAGGACCCGGAAGTGCTGCAAGGACTCGTCGCCCCTGCCCCCCCTTTGCCGGAAGGTTTAAGGGATGCCCACATGTACCGTGGAAAGCCTTGCGTCCTCTGCTCAACGCAGACGTTCATCGGACTGAAGAAGCCGCACAACCGCGGGAGCATGTCTTGCGTATAGTGTCTTTTCCGCCGCCACGATTTCTTGCTCTCGAAACAATGGATCCGAGCCGCTGATCTTCTGCTTCTCTCCGCAATCTCATATCTTTTTATGTTACCTTATACGCTAAGCACTACAGACTTGTGACTTACATCGGAATACTGCTGCACGGGTATCTGTGCTGATGGCTGGAACTGATCGCGAATGCTTTTCTGCTTAAAAGTTGTGTTCGTATTTTATGCGGCATTGCGTTTTGCAACTATTTTCTTAACTGGCTTATGTGTGTGGTTGATTGGGTTCACTGATTTTACGCTTATTTGATATCTCTCGTCGTATTCTCGTCGTATTCTGGTCAGCTGACAAACTACTCTTCATTCTGCGATGTGCCCAGTCAGCATTTTGTCAATCAATTGGCGCAGTAAAAAAAAATAAAGTTGATGACTTTCACTTTCTTCTATGTACCATCCAACCGACCTTTGTTTTAGGAACAGAATCGTGGCTCGATCCGACTATCTCAAGCGCTGAAATATTTCGTGACACGTACGAGTGTTTTCGTCGCGACCGTTGTCCACGTGGCGGAGGAGCATTTATTTTTGTCCATAAAAGTGTCCCATGAGCTCAATTGGAATTCTCTGATAGTGAAACTGAATTGATTGTTTGCAAAGTAAGACTGCCGAACGAGAAAGCAATGGTTCTTGGGTCATTTTATAGGCCTCCTGGTCCTTCTGTAAAGCCGCTAGTTGGCTTATCTAATTTTCTTGAAACTATTAACAATGAATGCCTTGTTTTAGGGGGGCACTTTAGCCTTCCGGACATTGACAACCAAGAGACATAGCTCGAGGGAATCTATACTCAACATTTTTGACTTTTTAGATTCCAACAACTTTTGTCAGTATGTGCATGAGCCATCACGAACGGACAGAACTGGTCACGTACTCGACCTCTTGCTGTGTAACGTGTCTGATGTTGTATGCAATGTAAAAGTGTAACCCGAAAGACGCGGGTTCGATCCCGGCCGCGGCGGCTGGAATTTCTTTGGAGGAGAAATTCTAGAGGCCCGTGTACTGTGCGATGTCAGTGCACGTTAAAGAACCCCAGGTGGTCGAAATTTCCGGAGCCCTTCACTACGGCGTCTCTCATAGCCTTAGTCGCTTTGGGACGTTAAACCCCATAAACCAACCAAACCAACCAACAATATTATTATAGCAGATTTATTAGTTCACTATCTGAAGGTTGCAAAACCACCTAGGTGAAAGATTTACGTCTACAGCAGGGCCAACTACGAGGCGATTAGCGCTGCTTTTGATTCGTTCTTTCCAGTTTTTGATGAACTCGCGAATAACTTACCTCTTGAAATAGATTGCATGCCGGAAGTTACTTTTTGTGTTGACGGTGTGCGTAAATTATTGAAGGATTTGAATCAGGCTAAGACTTGTGGCCCTGATGACATTCCTGCCCCAATTTTAAGGAATTGTGCGGATACATTATGTCTGTATTTCACCCGGCTGTTCCAGAAGTCCCTTAATGAAACCGACTTGCCTGCTGATTGGAAGGTAGCGCGTGTCGTGCCCATACATAAGAGTGGTATGCGAAACTCCGTTCAGAACTACAGACCCGTTCTCTTAACCAGCATAACCTGTAAAATTATGGAGCATGTAATATATAGTTGCGTTATGGCCCATCTCACCAAACACAATCTCCCATGCACTAGTCAACATAGTTTCAGGCGTGGATTTTCCTGCAGTACGCAGCTGGTAGAGTTATTTATTTATTTATTTGTGACGTTGAGTGTGCCGCGCGGCATAAAACGTGGTGTTAGTGACTAGTAGTTGGCTGGTAGAGTTCGTTCATGATTTAGCATCGGCAATTGATAAGCAACAAGTTGTGGACTGCGTTTTCTTGGATTTCCGTAAAGCATTTGATGTTGTCGCGCACAGTCTTCTTCTCTCCAAATTGAAAGCGTATAACCTGGATTGTAAAGTAATTGAGTGTATTGCAGAATATCTCTCGTTACGAAAACAGGCTGTTGTTCTGAACGGTATTTCTTCACAGTATGCACCAGCTACGTCGGGAGTTTCCCAAGGCTCAGTATTGGGACCACTTTTGTTTTTGCTGCACATTAATGACATTTCAGTTGGCATACAGTCTTCATTCAGGATGTTTGCCGATGATTGTGTTGTTTACAGGGTAGTAAATTCCACTTCTGATTCGAAAATCCTGCAAACTTATTTAGATACTGTAGCAGACTGGTGTGTACGTTGGGACATGTCCTTAAATATAAAAAAAAATTCAGGGGGCACTTTGACTGTCTAAAGTGGGTAGAGGCGGAAGCGTTTTCCGCACCACCTTCGCTGTTTCTGTGGCACTGGTGGCGTCACATATAATTGAGTACTAATTACTAAGTGATGAGAAATCATTAATTAATTGTTAATTACTGATTAATGCCTGAATACTAATTAACTGCTAATTAATGACGCATAAGCTTCGCCTTTAGGAGTGGAACGCGACAGCGCGTTGTAGCGCTGCCAGGGAGTCCACGGAACGCCACCACCCGTTCGGCGCGATGCCTTGCCCTTTGAACGCAGCGCTTTTTGAGGAAAGGAAATGGCGCAGTAATTTTCTGTCATCTCGGTGGACACCTGAACCGCACCGTAGAGGAAGGGAGGAGGTGGGAGTGAAATAAGATAGATAAAGAGGAGCCGTAATGAAGAAAATGAAAATTGTATTTGAGGACCGGGAAATGACGCAGTAACTGTCTCACAGAATTCAGGGGGGCACTTTTTTGACCTAAAGTGTGTTCACTGATGTGTGGTTAAGATGTTAAGCTTCGCCCCTAAGAGTGGAACGCGACAGCGTCTTGCAACGTTGCCAAGGAGTCCACAGAACGCCATCGCCCATTCGGTTCTACGCCTCGCTCGTCGGTAAATTGCTTTTTGAGGAAAGGAAATGTATCTGTCTCTCATTTGTCGGTGGACACCTAAACCTCGCCGGAAGGGAATGGAGGAGGATGAGAGTGAGTGAAGACACCGTATTCACTAGACGCCCCTTTGTAAATTCCAAACCGTCGAGCTGGCATGGCGGAGTGGATAGCGTGCTCGTCTCTCACGCCGCAGACCGGGGTTCGATTCCTGAGCTCGACCAATTTCTGATCTCTTTTATTTATTTATATGGCCTGACTAGTAAAGCTAATTAGGCTAATTGGGTAATTAAGCAATTAACCAAGCTCAGTCCCACTTACTTGGAGCATCACTATACGATCCCTTCAATTGGTTGTATGGTTACTAGCCAAAGTGCAATTGGCCCCGTTTGAAATTCGCGCACTGTGACGTCACGACCGTTTCCACCAATAGAAAAGCGTGACATTTTCTGTCGACAACTGCTGCTTACAACGATGACACATTAAAGGCTTCCGCCTTAATAAGCACATTAATTATATTACGAATAAGGCAGAATCACGTTTGGGTTTTCTACGGCGGAATTTTAGCCATTTACCAAGTAACTTAAAAACACAGCTGTATTTCAGTCATGTACGCTCCATACTTGAATATGGATGTGTTTGCTGGGACCCACACACATCTGAGTGTGTAGGAAAATTAGAGAAAATTCAGAATAGGGCTGTTAGATTTGCTCTTGGTAATTACAATCGGCAAGTTAGTATGACGGAAAGCAAACGAAAACTTAACTGGCAAGAGTTGAAGGACCGTAGAAAGTAAATCAGATTGAAATTTTTCCATGAGATTTATTATTCAAAAACTGGCATAAACAGCGAACAATATATCCAGGCACCTCATTATATATCAAAGCGACTGGACCACTGCTTGAAGGTCAGGGAATTTTCTTGCAACGGTGACGACTTGCGTTATTCTTTTTTTGTTAGAACTGTTCGGGACTGGAACAGTTTGCCATCGAGCATTGTATGTATTACATCTAATGAAGCATTTTTCCATGCACTGCAATAATTGTTTTATACCTATAATGAAGTCTTTACCCCCCTGCAGTAATGCCCTGCGGGGCGATGCAGGTAACTAATAAGTAAATAAATAAATAAATAATTAAATAAATATCCTTATGTACAGTCTTTGTCAAAAGTAACCAGGCTGCCGTATTTCTTCTCAGCCGCATATTAAAGTTATAATGCCAGCCCTCAAGCTCTTAATCTCTGTATGGTAAGAAGAACCCCCGTTTTTACCTTCAAAGAGCTTTTTGATCTTTAGGGAAGCCGTGCGGGCTCTGTTATACGGACGAGAAGCAAACCATGCAGCTTGGTTACTTTTGACAAAGACTGTACTTGAGGAAGTGACCATTCAAATAAAGCCTTCCCTTTTTACATGCACCCTTTAAGAAGCGTTACTCGACATTCACCGTAATTCTCGCAGCTGGATCCATCATATCTAAAGTTGCTGTGAAATAAATTGCCTTTTCCGGCATGGCATTGTTCCCTCTACTGTCGAAATATGAACACATTGACTCAGCAAGGTAGTCCTCGCTGGCTGAGGATTTTAGCAATGTCCTCGTATGCAAAAGGGGCGGGGATCTGCACATGGCGCCGCTGGGTAACTATGAGTTGTCGATAGGAGCGAGGGTATCCGGTATGGCCTTATGTTAGCTTTTTGTGGTGATTTATTTCTCTCCGGTTCTGCCCGGTTCTGCCCGGTTCTGCCCCTTCTCGGCGACTTCAATGCAATGCGCCACGTCCGGACTCAAGTAGGCGGGCGCTCTGCTCTGCATCGACTTTGGGCGCGGCAGTTTTTCGGTGGGTAATCACGGTCATGACGTCATCGGGGCTGCTTCAGTATGTCCGTATCTGCCGGGGGGACGGTCTTGGAGCTGATAACTTCAGTAGCGTGGCTTTTTGGGCTTGTTGGTACATAGTTCCAATACACTGTAGCGCAGCAAAAGACGAGGACACAATAGACGAGAGACAAAAAGCGCTCGTGGTGTTAGTCTCACGTCTCTTGTGTCCTCGTCTTTTCCTGTGCTAGAGTGTATTGGAATTGGTAACTTCAAATCGCAATTTATATCTCCAATGCTCACGCAGAGGCCTAATTCTTTTTTAAGTGCGCATAATGTCTTGGCTGATAGCTGCGACGTGAAAGAACGATTTATTGGAAGATCATGTCATGAGCCTTTGAGCTGTGCTTACAACACCGGTTCCTACCAGACACCTGCACGACCGATTTGTGACGTTCGACAAGCACCACTTTGGCGAATGTGGTCACCCGTGATGCTGTGGTGTTGTCTGGATGATATCTGGGACTGCGGAAATCGTGAAATTGGCTGCCCGAAATACGCACGCACTTTGAAAGACTGCTGCAGATTCAACTAGCATCACTCTGGCAACAGCGGTGGCAGCGATCGACCACACTTGCGCAGTGTATAAAACCCAGGTTGGTGCGTTAATATTAACCTTGTTTTTCAGATACTCGTTCCTGCAGTTGCTGCCTAAAGCGAAACGTGTGCTTGTCAATTAGAGAGTTTTAGTATTGCGTGCTTTGCGTAATTGCTTGCATAGCGGAATAGCGGGTCCAGAGTGCGCATGCGCAGAATGCTAACGGTTAAATAGCGGCAGCGTACGCATGCAATTTTCAAAAGTTAGCGTTTTAGCATGGCGGTGTCCTTCCTAGTGAGAGCCGCCCGCTTCAGCCGATTCAGCAGTCCTTGCGATTCCGGTCGGCATGTTTACCGGCAACTCCTGCTGTTCTTGCTCATCGCTAAGGCTTACCTTGCTTCGACGATAAAGTTTAAGCTGCAATTCAGCCGAGTTTTTGAGATACACTCTCGATTCTTGAAAGCGAAAGACTAATGGGACCTCGAGCTGCACTGCTGCCATCTGCGACGGCCCGGACGTAACAGAAACGTCCGAAATGAAACAAAAATACATTTCGAGCTTTGTCGCTGTGTTTTATGTACTTATATGACGTAACACAACAAGTTATAACAAATTTACAAAAGTTTGTTGAACATTACACGCTATGTGAGGGAATATATTTTGCTCGATTGGCTTGTAGTTAACATTCCCTTGTCCAGATGGCGCCACTGCTATACATCTTTATTTATTTATTATTTTTTTTTCAAATTCAAATTCACTTTATTTCTGGTAGAAAGCAAGTATACATCATGAGCAAGAGAGTTTAAAAGAGGATGATTCTACCAAGGAAGACGAGGCAAAAGGCGTTTCATCTACGCCTGACAAGGCCTCGCCTCCTGGCGAGATACATTGCACTCTCTATGCTACAAATGCCGTTGAAAAAAAGTATGTTACACCATTCATTACGTGCATTTTATGCGAAGCATACTACTTTAGCTACCACTTCAGCCCTTCACCGTGGTTATGTGCCTCCAAATCACGTGATACATGACGTCACGCCACGTGACACGATGACGTCACGACAGTGGAGAAACGGGGGCCCACCTCGCGCCGTCGCTGTGGTTATGCGCCTCCAAATTACGCGACACGATGATGCTTCGCATTCTCCAGGCTTAACCAAGTTAAGCCTCAGCCATTTTTTATTTCTATTTTTGTGTCATTTTGCTGGCGAAAATAAGCGCTGCGGTAATAATTGACTTAAAAGACTCTGAAATATGATATTTTAGCAAGTTAGCGGCAGTGGCGGCCATTTTAGAAGGACCTTTCGCCTTCATGTAAAGCAGATTGCGTTTAACGTTTTCTCAACACTATACTGAAACTGTCTTTGGGGAAAAGTTGCTTTCAGCACGCTAACGTAATTTCCCTTAGGTACGCTCTGACGCTAGCGCTGTACTAAAAGTCTCTATTAATATTATCTTGCCGATAGGCTCCAGGTAATCACGAAATTCATGAAAGATTTCAGGCAGAAAGGCAAAAGATGTCCTGGCTTGCAAAAGAGCCATCCAGTGTTTAAACACCTCAAGTCGCCCGTAGACTTGTATAACCTGCAGTGTGACGCCATGGCCACAGGCTGCACCTGGATTGAAGGAAGAGTTGTGCGGTGAAGAGAGTAAATGCAGCAAGCAATCATAAGTGCGAAAAATGCTTGGAGCTTCCGCATAGCTTAGAACAGAAAGCTAGCAGTCGCAAACAATAATCTTAGTTGCACTGCAAATCGAGACATTTCGGACTTTCTAGAAAAAATCGGGTATACTTGCTATTAAAAAATCACAGAAAATGATAGCGAAGTTTGCAATGGTGTCACCAGGAAAGATTGAGAATAATTGCGCAGTGCCGGACACGTGCTAAACGCGTTGCAGTTCTTGGTAAAGCACTCAGTAAGCGAATCGTTTTCTCTGACGTTGGTCTTTATGGCAAGTCACCCGTGTACATCCATCAGGAATTGTGTCGAGCCGTCAATAATTCGCGCCCATAAACTCTTACAGAAAGGTGTAAAGATATACGTTAAAGGGTCTCTTCAGTGGCTGGGGGTACCTCTTAGTGTGCGAAGTGGTAAGTGCGTGCTTGACAGCTGTCGCCATCTTTCGCATGCACTTGTCACTAACATGAGCTGCGCATGCGCGGTAGGAGCTGGCGGTTTTATTTTCAACCAGTGGAGCTTGAGATGAAGAGGCACGCTTGCGCAGAGCGGCCTGGTGTAAAAGGCGGATTCCTGGACTCCTTGTGCAGACTATGCCTCTATATCATACAGGATGATGATGAGCTCACATGTAAATGACTCCTATTATGATATTGTCATGTGGCCTTGTTTACAGCTAGGAAAGAGGAAAATAGAACGTCGCCAAGCGATTCAGTCTCCTTAGCGCTTTCATCTGCACTTACAATGAACTGAATGGTTCGGTGACGGCGATGGCAGTAACTGCGCTGAGCTGTCGGCGAACTGTACAGAATCGGTGTCGTGTCGGGCCGCGCTTCATGTAAACGCGTCGGTGGCATTCGGAAACAATGCGCGCAACTCACGTACGATTATCTGGTATGTTGTAGAAGCGATTTCACGTGACTATAGACTTACCAGATAAATTTGGTAGCCAATCTCGGGACATTTTTATTCGATGGCAGAGTGCAGGAGGCTTCGAGGGCGAAAGCTTGTTTTGCGAACATTTATGGGAATATGGGCCATCCTCTTCCTGGACTGGAGATGATTGTTGGCGCAGACTGAATTAGAACCGCTGCTTAGGAAAAAGATCGTTTATTTGCTGGTATATCAGTGGTGCGTTCTTTTTAGCGACATGCTGGTAGAGGTGGCTCAGGCGGTTTTGGAGAGTCTCTGAAAATATAGACAGCATTCTTTTAATGCATGTTCTCGTAACACACATTATAGGGGCTAAAAGAACACAATTTTAACAACCTTGCATTATACAAAGGTGTGACCGAGAAAGAGCTCGCACTCGATTGGATACCTGACATGATACTGAGGCGTTCCTCTTTAATTAGGCAACAGATTTTAAAAAAATTTCAGGAAACTGGAGCTTGGTGATATCAAAGACTCATTGTTTGCTTTCATGTTGCGCTCTTCAGAGTGGCTGTATAATCCGTTTAATTTGTATTTGATCAGGATGAATTATAAATTCTTTAAAATCACTTTTCGGCCAAGTACGTTATGCGGCAGCAGCGGCGACGGCGTACGGACTGGACCTAATCAGCTTCCTGCAATTTTTCAGGCTGAGGCTCGTGCTTCTCAAGTGCACTGCAAGTTTCCAAGGCCGCGTTGCTGCCTGGTCGAGGAGCGGGCGTCTATCATCAGCGCATCGCAGACTTGACTGAATCAACGCGCCTGCCATCTATGCAAGTTTAAAGAAATCAGCGAACCATTATCACTTCCTCGGGGGGCGGTGTATTCGTCGGAGCATTTTGGTCATTCTGGCAGCAGCGGCGACGGCGTACGGACTGGAGCTAATCAGCTTCCTGCAATTTTTCAGGCTGAGGCTCGTGCTTCTCAAGTGAACTGCAAGTTTCCAAGGCCGCGTTGCTGCCTGGTCGAGGAGCGGGCGTCTATCATCAGCGCATCGCAGACTTGACTGAATTAACGCGCCTGCCATCTATGCAAGTTTAAAGAAATCAGCGAACCATTATCACTTCCTCGGGGGGCGGTGTATTCGTCGGAGCATTTTGGTCATTCTGGCAGCAGCGGCGACGGCGTACGGACTGGACCTAATCAGCTTCCTGCAATATTTCAGGTTGGTTGAAATTTTTCTTATAAAGCTTCCTAGACATAACCCTGATTGTCTCGTCGCTGCTGCTGCCACAAGTGTCCATTTTTGATGTCGTAGAACTTTCTTCGGTGTGCTGTTTTAGTTCTTGGCCTTCGCCGTCCGGCTATGCCGAGAACTGAGCAGGGCGCCCTAGGGGATGTTGCAAAGGCTCTGGAAAAGCAACCTAGCACTATCAAAGAAGTTGTGAAGGTACTTACCGAACTCGTAGTCAAGCTAGATGCATTCGCCAAAGAAATAAAAAAGATGTAGCCAAGGTTGATGCTTCAAGTACTGAAATCCACACTGAACTCGGTGGCATTCGTAGCTCTATTGGGTTTATGAATGATGGATTTGAAGAATTCAAGAGGGATATTGAGCGTTACAGGGAGGAACTTGCTGGAGTGAAGGCAGAAGCTGAGCAATGTCGCGTGGCAAACGAAGAGTTGGAGGAGGAACTTAAACAGGGAAGGAAGGAGATAATAGGGCTGAAACAATATAGTAGAAGCATGAACCTTGAAATTCAAGGACTTCCGGTTGCAGATAATGAAGAACTAGACAAGGCCGCTGCGGACATTGCAAAATGTCTGGGCACAAGTCTCACTGATGGTGACATTGACGTAGTGCATCGTGTGCCTTCGAAAGATAAGGAGAAACCTAACATTGTGGTAAGGTTCTTCTCAAGAACTGCTCGTAAATAGTTGCTGTCAGCTGCCCGGAAGAAAACTCTGAAAGCAGATAGGCTGGGATTTGACACAAGCGACCTCGTGTACATAAATGAGCATTTGTGTGTCGAGAACAAGGTGCTGCTGGGTAAAGCTCGAAAGCTCAAAAAGGAGAAAAATTGGAAATACGTGTGGGTGTCGCAAGGAAAGATTTTAATGCGCAAAAGTGACAACTCTTCAATCCTGCATGTTAACTGTGAGGCGGACCTGGCGAAGGTCGCTTAAGTGTTTTTATCAGCACATGGACTGCCAAAATAGAACGTTGCTTGACAAGTATAACAACTGGAAACATGTGAATATGACTTCTCTTGTTTGTGTTTTTCGGCATAAAGATTTTGACACTTTGAAATTTAAAACACCTGTTTACTGCTTCGTCATCTCAACCCTTGTTTCTGCCTGCGATGCTAGACTAGCCATTAATGAGGTTTGTAAATGTCTGTGTAATGGCTGTACTAGGAGTGCCTGTAGTGCCATTTTCCTCGATGTACATTTAAAATTTACTGACTTTTGTGCCCTGCCCTGTAAAGTGTACAACTTTTGCACAGACGTAGTCACAAGAATTGTTTCTGTGCCATGCTATCAGTATGCCCATTGCAGTTTACATTTGCATTTTTTCAAAACTTCGTTTTTTCAAATCTTTTGGCTTCTTCGCAGTACCGTTAATAGATTGCTACATATCGTGTCTCTGAGGTCATGGCATCAGTGAAGGCTTCAAGTTACGATTTCTTGACACCTGACGAGCTGAGCAACCGTTATCAGGTAAAAAAGCAGTAACATTTCGTTTCTGCATCTGAATGCTCGATCAGCTCGAAACAAAAGCGATGATATATGCGCCTTCCTTTCCAGCTTTAGCTTTACGTTTGACGTTATGATAACTGAGACATGGTACGATAGCCACTCTGCTGTTCTTAATCTACCTGAATACTCTACATTTTTTCTTATCCGGAGCTCTAAAAGAGGTGGGGGGGTTGCGTTGCTGTCGAAAACATTTTTAAAATGCGAATTACTTGACACTTTCTGTGTGGTAACCGATGACTACGAGGTTCTTACCTTAAAATCTAATTCCTTGCTTTTTACTGTCACATACCGCCCACCCGGCGGAAGCAGTAACAAATTTCTCCATTTTATAGACGAGTACTTCAGCTGAGTAAATGATCATAAATACACACTCATATTAGGCAGGGACTTGAACATAAACTTGCTTGAAAAGTCAACACTTCAACAAGAATTCTACACTATACTAGAGACCAACGCATTTTTCAATATCAGAAATCAACCAACACGCATTACGCCCGAAGTATCAGCGTTACTAGACACCTTCATTACTAATGCATGTGATGAATTGTCAATATCCGATGCACTGGCAGCTGATCTTAGTGATCACGTGCCAATTTATTTAATTACAAATCTCATAGTCCCCCATAACAAACCTGCAAAAAGGTTTGCTATGCGTATTCAAGACATAAACGAGACTACCTTACAAACATTTTACGATAAACTGTTGCAAGTAAATTGGAGCAGCGTCCACGAGGAAACCCATGTTGATGAAGCTTACGGTATTTTTATTGCCACCTATAAGCAGCTGTATTGTGAGTCTTTTCCATACAAAACCAGAGTGTCAGCTTCGAAGGCACGTAAGCCGTGGATAACTAAGGAATGCCTAAAGGCGATACGAATTAAAAACATACTTTTTAAACGCTTTCTAAAAACAAAAGATATTGACGATCTGAAGAAGTTTAAGGCTTCGAGAAATAAAGCCAACAGTATCAATCGGCAAACCAAAAGAAACTACATGAGTAACCAATTTAACGACGATGTAATGAAGCACTCTGTTATTGTTTGGGGGCGACTCAATAATTTGCTGAAATCAAAAGAGAAGACTGTAGTAGATGAAATAGTCACGGCACTCACTTGTCCGGTTCTCAACTAGCAGATTCTTTCACGATTTCTTCGTGTCCATTGCAGACAGCACGCAACCAAACCAATACCTCAGCAGCTTGAGTCAAAAGGACAGCGAAACCCCGTTTTTAACCCCTGTTACAACTAACGAAGTTCTTTCGGTCTTACAGTCGCTTAAAAATAGTAAAAGTAAGGACACAGACAACCTCCAGATACTTCCTGCGAAGTATACATCCCACATACTTGTTCAAATATTAGAACACATAATAAACTTGGCATTTTCCTCTGGAACTTTCCCGAAAAAGCTGCAGATTGCCAAGATTACCATCATTTTTAAAGGAGGAGACGCTAATAATTTCTCCAACTACCGACCTATATCGATCTTGCCAGTTTTTTCGAAATGCTTTGAAAAGCTTTTACAAGTGCGCATTACAAGCTTTATTAACAAACACAAAGTCATATCACCTTCCCAGTTTGGTTTTGCCAAAGGAAAATTAACGGAAACAGCGTTATTAATCATGAAGGAAATTATATTAGAGTCATTTGAAGAAAAAGAACTAACTCTCGGTGTTTTCGTGGATTTTTCCAAAGCATTCGACTCCATAACTCACCAAATATTATTTCATAAGCTTGAGCACTATGGATTTCGCGGCACATTCCTTCAGCTTTTAATAACATATTTAGAGCACCGCCAGCAACGGGTTGTAATTAACAATTCTTCATCGCACTTTAGATCCATTCATTCTGGCGTGCCGCAAGGCAGTATTCTTGGACCTACACTGCTTAACATCTACATTAACGACATTTTGAACATTGACAACAGCGCTAAATATATAATGTATGCAGATGATGTCAGCATATTTTTTAGGGCTAAAACACTTAGTGACTTGACATTAAACACTAATGAAACTCTGCGCAAACTGGTCGAATGGAGTACTGAATCTTTGTTGAAAGTTAACGCTACCAAAACTAAAGCTGTACTATTTAGACCTAAGAACAAACCACTAGAACATTTACCTGCACTAACGCTTGGTTCTCAAAACATTGAAATAGCGCCGTCAGTAAAGTGTCTAGGTGTGACACTGCAGTGCAATCTTTCATGGGACCTACACATCGACAATCTGGTTAAGAAACTTGCAAAATGCACAGGCATGTTATACAAAGTCCGCTCTTTATTACCTCTGAGTGTCAGACTGTTAGTTTATAATGCACTATTTCTATCTAACCTTTCATATTGTCACCTGGTGTGGGGTACAACAACATGGTCAAATACATATAGGCTACAGAAAATACAGAAAAATGTCATTCGTATCATTGCAAATGCCCCGTTTACTGCTCACACTCAACCTCTTTTCGCATCATTAAAAGTAACTCCTATTAACGACCTATATAATCTATTGCTAAGTAAACGATATGAAAGAAAACGGAAAAATCAAGACGCATTATTTGATATCACAGCTAACTTACGGCCCAAAGCTAATTACTACCCAACGCGTAACAATGACGTCCGGTATGTGCCATCCTTCCGTACTAATTATGGTCGTCAAATGCTGCGACATATAATTCCAATTCTTCTTAATCGGCGCAGTGAGCCTTGAGGACCTAACGGTACGGTTTTTTTCTTCCTGCAAGTTTTTTTCCTCCTTTATCCCGTTTTCTTTTGATTGTTATCCTTAGTTCATTTTTAGTGTCTTTTAGCGTTGCGTGCTAATCTTGCCGACTTCAACTATCAATAATTTCAAGAGGATGTTCACTAATCTTTATTGAATGATATTTACCTATGCACTGTAGTCTTTTTCATTGTTCTGTCCGTGTTCTGTTGCTGCCGGTTTTTATGTATGGGGGTGCGCCCCTCTGTCAAGCCAGTCATAGGCTTTTTGGGTGTACCCCCTAACATCCCTGATGTTTAAATAAAGGTATTTGTATTTGTTAAGTTATTGTAGAGGCGGTGTGCATAAATCAGCCGGGTTTTTCAAGGCTTCCTTCGTCTTGCGTGGTAGTTTTTTTCGGTGTTTTCAGAAACCAGGCGAAATACAAAAAGAAAACAAACCTCATGACTGCGCACATGCGCTATCAGATTGCAGCGCTCGCAACCGCTGCTTAGAACGAACGAAACGTGAACGCTGACCGTGCCCAAGTAAGCGGTCACCGCTAAATTTGACGGGCAACACAGTGATAAAAATGAGAAAGTCCTGGCTAGTATCAACTACACAACTTCACTGCTTTCGCTTTCTTTTTGTTTTGTCGCTGTCATTGCTATACAATAGCTCCGGCGGTGACCTGCCATCATTTATCGCAGGTGATGGTGCGGGCTTTTGTGATGGACCGGTTTCTTAAATTGGCCCTGGGTCCACACTGGGCACGAGGAGATTGATACACAGACTCCAAGAATGATTTTAGAATATGATTTAATTAATGGGTCTGGCTTGATGCCGCTTACGGGAAATGCAGTAGGGCTCGTCCACGTCGGGGCTCAGCCAGTTTGTTGTGGCACGGGCTCGACGAATGGCTGGAAGTCTTCTGTGGCCGGGCTGGGGATTTCTTCACGGCTGTCCGGCTCTCGTTCTCGGCCAGGCGTTGAAGCGGGCTGTGGAGGTCCGAACGCGAGCGAAGGCTAGACCCCGGGCTCCCTGGTCCATGCGCGGCCCCGGTCTTCTGCCTTCCTCCGTCTCGTCCGCTCGCTCGAATCGTCCCTGTCGGTCCTTTCCTCACGTCGGCTCCCGCTTTTTGAGCATTTTGCTTCTTTCTTTCTGCAGCCTCCACCTTCGCCGTAGCCGCTGGCTGCTTCACGCCGCCCCCGCGGCGACGCCCGCTCGCCGCTTCCTTTTGTTCCCTCCGCGCAGATCTCCCTCCTCGTGACAGCGTCGAGCCCCCCTCCGTGGCGACGCGACGCCAGTCTGCCGCTTCCCGGGAAAGTCGCTGACCGGGTCCACTCCGCGCAGCTCTCCCCTGGAATCTTCGTGACAGGCTTAATCCCCACCGCAGGAGTCGTCGGCCGCCAGGATGGCGCGGTCTGCCGCCTCCCGGGAGTCACTGACCGGGTTTGTGCGGCCACTGGTGCCCCCGCGGCGCCGCCCGCTCGGCGCTTCCTTTTGTTCCCTCCGCGCAGATCTCCCCTGGAATCTTCGTGACAGGCTTAATCCCCACCGTAGGAGTCGTCGACGGTCATCCTATGCGCTATGTGGCCTTGCCCCTCCGTGGAGACACGCCGCCAGGATGGCGCGGTCTGCCGCCTCCCGGGAGTCACTGACCGTGTTTGTGCGGCCACTGGTGTACGCGCACGAATCGTCACACTTTCCATGTTCCGGAAGAATGCTCAAAAGCACATTCAAGAATGCGATGATAGTGGCGCCAGCCGCTCACTTCGACGCGATGAGGGGTCAACCTTCTTTCATTCAAAACGCGTTTGACAGCGCTACTATACGGACGAACAAACCCGCAGTAACATATTTAGTTTTGTAATTTTATTTCCAACGCTTTCATTAACAATTAGAAAAAAGGACGTTTCTTTAATACGCAGCTTATTCCCAGGACCAACCATATTTTTTTTTCGCTCCTACCTACGCGACTTCTTGAAACTTTTGTTGAAAACTTCAATTGCGACTTTGAAGTTAATCGAAGCTGGAAGCCTCCCGTAATGACGACCTGCAAACTAAGTCATCAGTTGGCCGTGGCGTAGTAAGGCGATCCAACCTCGTCCAACATCTTTGAAATGCGCTTTATTTCATATGCTTTAGAGGCTTATCCTAAAGTCCGCTTCTGTTTTATTTACTTCGGTTTGGTTTGGTTTGGTTTATTGGGTTTAACGTCCCAAAACGACTGAGGCTATGAGAGACGCCGTAGTAGAGGGCTCCGGAAATTTCGACCACCTGGGGTTCTTTAACGTGCACTGACATCGCACAGTACACAGGCCTAATAACCGTCCTAAGGGATACTTCCAGAATTGTGCATAAATTTGTGATGTAGTTGTCCTAATTTAATTAGAGAGAAAGCTGAAGGCATTACACTTCATCCACATTGAAGAGGCGCAGCAATGCTGGGAAGATGAGGTTTCATACTTGGCTTGGATATTGTTAGGCATAAAACGTAAATTCAGCCGTACAAGCACGATTCGAGAAAAACCAGAATGCTACGAAAGATTCCATACCGGCCAAACAAAAATGACTTGCAATTGCGTTAAATCTACTGAAGTGCAAAACACAGTATTGAAATCACCTAATCTGCGCACACACGAGAGCATCGCGGCGCAACTGCCAATTCTAAGGTACAAGGCCAAACACGAAACCTAGCCTTCCCGGCATTCCCGGGGTGGATGAAGTGCGCTTCAAGAAACTTGCATACAAGGTGGCGCCAGATTTCCCGGTATGTAATGTTATGAAACTTTATGGCACCGCGCGCTCGCTGCGAGAGTGCCTCGCGTGACGACAAAATTTGCTCTCGCTCTTGCAACGCCACTTTCATTGGTTGGTAACAACTTTATTCATAGTCCTGCAGAGCTTTCGCCGACGGGGCCTTAGGTCTCCCACGTGGGGACGTCGAGGCGCTGCTTCGCCGTCGCCTCGCGGGCCTGCTGGACGGCCCAGAGTTGGTCCCCGAGGCTGGGGCTGCGCAAGGCAGCGGCCAACCGCGGCGGGAGGGTTCCGGAATTAGCACCGTGAAGGTTTTTGGTACAGTCCCAGAGCATGTGAGTTAAAGTGGCTACATTGGCGTTGCAGACCTTGCATATATTTGTCGGGTATGTACCGGGGTAAAGCCTGTGGTATAGTTCCGGGTTGGGGTACGTGAGCGTCTGCAGTTGTCTGAGGGTCACCGCGTGCGCCCTGTCCAGATTGTCGCTGGGCGGAGGGAAGGTTCGGCGGGCCAGGCAGAGGGCCTTGGTAATTTCGTTGTAGCTGGTCAAGCAGTCTTTGGTGCTATTCCACGGACGACGGTCGCCGGCGCGGTTCGCGAGCTCGCGCGCCTTGGCGTGTGCCGTCTCGTTGCGGTTGCGATACGTCCTCGATACTTCTCCCATGTGCGCCGGGAACCATTGAATTCTGGTTTGGAATTCTACCTCCTGCTGGACTTGCCGGTTCCTCAGGACTTGGGCCGCTCTCTGTGAGATCCATCCTTTGGCGAAGTTTCTAACCGTCTGACGCGAGTCGCAGAGAACCACGGTGCACGTCGGATCCGTGAGGGCGAGTGCCACCGCCGCTTCCTCCGCCTCTTCTGCGCGTTCGCACGCTACACTTGACGTTATGCGCGTTTTGCCGCACGAATCGACGACCGCAACCGCGAATCGCGAGCGTTCTGCGTATTCCGCGGCGTCAACAAACCTTGTCCCCGTATAGTCTCCATGGCTGTGCAGGAGAGCTCTGGCCCTGGCCACTCTTCTTCCCCGGTTGTGTTCCGGGTGGACGTTTCGTGGAATCGGGTCGACTCTTAGCGTTTGTCTGATCGCGTTTGGAATGGCGACTTTCTGGCCTTGTTGTACGTGGTAACGGATGCCGAGACTTTCCATGATCTGGCGGCCTGCTGTCGTTCCCGTTAATCTTTCCAGTTGTGAAGTGCGCTGCGCCTCGGCGATTTCGCTAAGCGTGTTGTGAAGTCCGAGCTGGAGCAAGCGATGCGTGCTGGTAGACTCGGGTAGACCCAGTGCTATCTTGTACACCCTGCGAATGAGGACATTGATCTTGGCTTCTTCTCTCTTGTACCAGTTGTGGAATGCCGCAACGTACGCAATATGACGAAAGAGTGTATGAGTCGTGTGAGACTCTCCTCCCTCATTCCGTTTCTTCTGCTAGTGACCCTCTTGAGGATTCGCATGGCGTTAGCTGTCTTGTGCTTTAATTTAGTGATCGTTTCGCCGTTGACGCCGTTGGCCTCGATTATCAT
Organism: Amblyomma mixtum; assembly: GCF_055824585.1. Classification (NCBI taxonomy): domain Eukaryota; kingdom Metazoa; phylum Arthropoda; class Arachnida; order Ixodida; family Ixodidae; genus Amblyomma; species Amblyomma mixtum. The sequence continues at coordinate 56,729,135 of NC_143012.1, forward strand.
GCCGAGGACCCTAATTGTGTGTACTATCGGGATGGTTGCTCCGTTTCTCGTACGTAGTCTGATCTCTTCGTACTCGCGCTTTGTCGTTGCCGCATTCCGACCACTCCCGGGTGGTCTGCCCCTCTGCGTGGGGCGGTAGAGTAGGAGTTCTGACTTTTTCGGCGAACATCGTAAACCCGTACCCTCTAGGTATTCCTCTATTGTCTCGATTGCTAGTTGCAGTGCCGTTTCGATGTGACCGTCGCTGCCTTTGTGCACCCAAAGGGTTATATCGTCGGCGTATATTGTGTGCCGGACGTCTTTCAGTTCTTGTAGCTTTTCTGCTAGGCCGATCATGACCAGGTTGAAGAGCGTGGGCGAGATGACGGAGCCCTGCGGGGTGCCGGTGCTCCCCAGCGTTTGCTCTTCTAGCTGGAGGTCCCCTGCCACTAAAACAGCTCGCCTGTCTGTCAAGAAATCTTTAACGTAGTTGTACGTGCGTACACCAAGGTTATGCCGCGATATCTGGTGTAAGATCGCCGAGTGCGCGATTCTATCGAACGCGCTTTCAAGGTCGAGGCCGAGAATTGCTTTGGTGCCTCTCGTCTTGCCATCAAGAACGTGGTGCTTCAGTTGTATCATTGCGTCCTGCGTGGACAATTGTGGGCGAAAACCTATGATGGATGGTGGGTATGCCCCTTTGTGCTCTAAGTGGGCTTGCCAGCGGTTAAGCAATGCGTGCTCCATGGTCTTGCCGACGCAGGACGTCAGCGATATGGGCGAAGGTTTTCGAGGCTCGGTGCTTTTCCGGGTTTCGGGATTAGTATCATTTTCGCAGTTTTCCATTGTTGCGGGAGGGTGCCGCGCTGCCAGCAGTCATTGATAAATGCCGTTAACTGTTCCACGGATTTGTCGTCAAGATTCTTCAGGGCGCGATTCGACACACCGTCAGGGCCTGGCGCCGATCTGCTGTGTAGGTTGTGCAGCGCCGTCCTGATCTCTTCTGCACTAAAGTCCTTATCCAATTCTACATTCGGATCCCCATCATAAGGGCCGTGTTGTGCAGTCGACGTGTGCGGCAAGTACTTGGCTAGTAACTGGTCGGTCACTGCATCTTCACCGTACTTCTCGAGCTCCCTGTGTAATAGACGTGCGAGGCAGTCACTCTGGTGGGATTTGGTCTTCGTTTCGTCCAACAGATACCTGAGCAGGTTCCACGATTTCCCGTTGTGCAGTTGTCCATCGACTGCATTGCATAACTCGTCCCATTGCTGGCGGTTGAGCATTCGGCAGTGCTCCTCGATGTTGCGGTTGATCTCAGCTATTTTCTTTCTAAGTCTCCGATTGAGTCTCTGGCCCTTCCACCTGGCCAGGATCGAATTCTTCGCCTCGATGAGATGCGCCAGGCGGCTGTCCATCTTGTCAGTTTCAACCTCAGTTTCGACGGTCTTGGTTGACGCTTTGGCGTCTGCAACCAGCGAGCGGGTCCAGGCTTCGATGTCCGTGATTGTATCACCTGCAGATTCTTTTTGGTCTCGTTTCTTTCTGAAGTCTTCCCAGTCGGTCCATTGGAACTTTCGCTTACTGCCCTGCGCCTTGTCTGGCGTCTGGACGTATATTTCGACGATCATGTGGTCGCTCCCAAGGTCGGTCGACGTGTTTTTCCACGTGGTGGCCGTCGTCCCGGTATTTCGGGCGAACGTAAGGTCCGGGGTCGTGTCTCTGGTAGTAGAGTTAGCGATTCTTGTCGGGTGCGCCGGGTCCGTAAGTAACATGAAGTCGAGTTCATGCGCATCTTGTCCGAGTTGTCTTCCCTTGGTCGTGCTGTATCCGTAACCCCATGCTGTGTCTGCCGCGTTGAAATCGCCCCCTGCAATCAACGTCCGGGACCCGGCAATCTTCAGCGTCTTCTGAAACAGCGCACGGAAGCGTTGGCGGTGTTTTGACGGGCTGCTGTAAACGTTCAATATGAATATACTTTGTTTCCTCTGCTTGGTGGGTATCAGTTCGATGAAAGCGTGTTCCATCTGGACGCCACTTAGTTCGTGTTCAACGAATGTGAGACGCTTCCTAACGAGCGTGCATACACCCCTCCCCTTGATTTTGCTGTCATGCGTTTTGTAGCCAGTCAAAGTAGCCGCATTGGTGAGTGTTTCTTGTAGTAATACTACGTCCGGTTTACGTGTTGCGTGCCGGATGTGTTGCTGTAGAACCGCCTTTTTGCCGGCGAAGCCACGGCAGTTCCACTGCCATATTACTATCCCTTTATCATTGGCCATGTTGATGCTGAAGCGAGTTGTCCGCCTGCCCTTGATGGTGGCTCGGTCCCACATCACAGCTAGCCGGCACGTGTCCGTGTTGCGTGAATACGGAGTGATTCATTATTATCTGCATGTTTCCTTCGAGGTTAGTGGTCCTGTTTGCTAGCCCGAGGACTGTTGCGTGAAGGGTCTCAATGGTACTTTGCATTGTGCACAGCATTGTCTTGATGTCTGTAATTTCGGCTGGAACCTGGGTCTCGAAACCACCCTCGTGCTGTTGTTGTAGCGCGCGTTTCTTCGGGGCGGGCGCGTTCGCGTCCGGAACGCTCGTTGGCGCCTGCTGTTGTGCGATTTGTTTGTTTTGTTCCACCACGGCGTGCTCGCGTCTGAGTTCTTGCACCTCCAGCATGAGCTTTTGCACTAGTTCGCGCATTACCGCGTTCTCTTTTCGTATTTCTGCGTTCTCTTTCCTGAGCGCCTCTAAAATGCCATTATCGGCTTTGTGATTTTGCTGATTTTGCCCTGGGACTACAGGCACTGTTACGACCCCCTCCCGCGCGGTGCCCCGGACAGTATCCGCCCAGCTCACCTTGTCTCCGGGAGTTGGTGTCCTGGATCTCGATGTTTTCTGATCGCGGCTGTCCCTTTGCCGGCTGCGGGAGCGGGATCCGTCACGCGAACTCGACGTTGATCTCAGTCTGGGCGGCTGGATGGGCGGGAAGTCTTGCTGCGTTAGTTGGGCATTTGCGTTTTGGCGTTCCCATCGTCGCCTGCGAATCACGTACGGAGTCTTGTACCTTGCCTTGCAGCCCTTGTCGGCCGTCATGTGAGCGCCGCCGCACAGGTTACACTTGGGCGAGCACTGGTGTCCCTTGTCGGGGTCGCGGTCTCCGCATCCCCTGCATATGCGGTTTCATGCTTGAAGAAATTTTACAGCTGCGTTCGGCTGCTCTGGTGGTGGTGGTGGTGGTGAAAACATTTATTACCAATGAGCTGGAGGTATGTTTGGATCAGCCCGTAAGGGACCGATCCTTACAAACACTAGGTGGAGGTCCCTAGTATGGGACCCCAGTGGCGGTTGCCGCCGCCCGGGCGCGCCCGACTAAGGCTTGTTGGGCCTGTAAGTCGTGACAGCCGAGCAGGGTCGCCTCCCAGTCCTCCCGGGTTGGGTTGGGGATGGGGGGAATAGCGGGGTTGGAGGGGCAGGCCCACACCATGTGATAAGTGTCAGAAGACACTGCACTACAGTGGGGGCAGCTGCCGCTAAAGGAGGGGTCAAAATGTTTTAGCGCTGCCGGGCACAGCAATGTATTGGTGAGAAGGCGGAGAAGGAGCCGCTCATCCGCCTTCTTCAGGCCTTTACATGGGCTAGGGTAAAGGCGATGACAATTTTGATAATATGTTGTAATATCTTTGAATGCATAGACCGGATTAAAATCGGGTTCCTGATCGGACGGGGAGGAGAAAACAGCCCGGTGAGAGAGCGCGCGGGCGGCTGCGTCTGCTGCTTCGTTTCCTGCCAACCCCTGATGAGCAGGGGCCCATATGAGGTAACGGTGTGCGGGGTCCGTATCCCGTATGCAATTTTGGTATATTCGATAGGCTAGGAAGGGAGTGCAGCCTTGTTCGACGTTCCGACAGGCCCCTCGCGAGTCGGTGATTATGTATTTTGAATTGGAATGTGAGGCCGCGAGAGCAATCGCGACCTCTTCTGCTTGTGTTGCACAGGCTGCTCTGGCGCCGACGGTTTCGACGAAGCGCAGCGCGCATCGTTATGTGTCCGGGACATGGCACTGTCGTTTACTAAGTTGCTCAAGATCGCAGATTGCGTTCTAGAGTACCACGATAGGAGAGCGGGGCAGGGGGTTCAACATTGAGCTGTACTACTGTTGACCGTGGATGCGGTAACGGTCATTTGAGCACACGCAGCGACAGATCAAGAGTATAGGCAGTTACAATTCAGGGCCGGTATGAACTCGTTTACAGACCCGACCCCTCTGCTCGCTCATAAGCGACAGGCTCCGGCGCACACCAACGAAGTCTTGTCGGCCTCCTCCTGTTGGCAAGCGTTCTGTCATCGGTGCTGTGGTTTCCGAGCAATGCGGACGCTTTGTTTATGTGCAGCCATCGATAACTATAGAAATATTCTTCTCGCCGCCACTCGTAAACGTTCAATGGGCCGCACGGCGCTCGTCCGTTCGCAGCGCGTCGATTCACTTCGAGTGTGTTAATTGAACTACGCTTCGCTCGAAATTTTGAGAATATTTCGGCTTGACCGTCATGCTCGGCTTGATGTTCGAATAACTTGGCTTGTATCTCCTGTGAGCGGGCGCAAAAAACCTTTTGACTCTTAAAACGTCGTCACAGCTAGCGTCTGCATGTATCTTATTTTTTTTTTTGTTCAGTGCCCTGATGCGGGGGTCCCATTTCTATCGAGATAACACTCCCACGTGATGTGTGATGTTCAGGGTGTGTTACAAAAACCCCACCTTGTAGAATTCAGCCAGATCCTTCCGTTACTGCATCCCTCATAACACCTGCACAGCTTGGGAACGTTAAACACCCCGCAGCATACAATATTGCTTTTCTCACTACGTTAGGATTCGTTTTGCCCCAACTGCTTGGCTCCAAATGCCCGCATAAAACACTATGCTTGCTTCTCTCTAGATTTCCTGTCCACTCACTTAATCGGCTTCACTTGATTCAAGTCCTAAAGTGTCTGGCCGTCGCAGGCATATCTGAAAGGCCAATTGGCCTTGGCCAACTAGGCGCAGATTATAATCAGCGCTTAGCCTTCTCTGTTTAACAAAGTCACTGTCTTTGTATTTGTTTGCATACACTTACAGCCAACGCAGTTACAATCAACACATAGTTATTCTTAGTGCTTAACACTCTTCCGGCCTAAAAGTAAAAATATCTTGATTCTTCAGGACTTCATGGGGCATTGATGGACATGTTCGCCCAGTACTAGGCCAAACATGAACATGCTCTTTGCATTGCAGACAATAATGTGGCGAGTACTCTTGTGCGGCGCTATATCGAGATATTATGCAATTCAAAAACGCGTTCGTGTGTTCCCTCCAGCAGTGGAAGGTGCAGAGCTTGAATAGCCTAAATCTTTTAAGCCACCTGGACTGGCACAACAAGAATTCAGATATTTGGTGACTATGCATCTGAAAATAGTTCTGTGAAGAATGTGAATAAGTAAAAAGCGTACGTTGTTGGGCTAGTCGGTCAATCATGGTGAATACAAAGGGGGTACTCCGCACAAAAATACAAGGACAAGTTGTGTTATCTTCTGTGTTATCTGCGCTTGTGTTATATTATCTGCGCTGTTGTGTTATCTGCGCTTGTTGTGTTATCTTCTTGTCCTTGTCTTTTTGTGCGCAGTACCCCCTTTGTATTCACCGTGAATAAGTAAGCTTTCGAAGTTATATTTTTGTTTCACTTTTCCAAAATGGTAGTTAGCATTCGTTGGTTTTAGTTCTAAATATGGGTGTAGCAGTTGCTAGAACTAATTCACTTCCGAAGTCCTTAAGCCATACACTCTGAGCCACTAACCTAAACGCAGTAACTTCTAAAAGCTCTGAGAACAGGCAGTAGTAGATAGTGTTGCACATTTGAAGCGGTTGAAGGACGTAAACAGAGATTGGGTTCTGGCTTCCTAAACGGAAGCGAAAGATTTCATGCTTGAGAACACACTGCAAGCAAACCATTCAGATGGGTAGTAAGAATGAGGGCTTATATTTACACTCGTAAGCATTACCGCTGTATTTATACTGACAAAGGTCATCATACATTTTTTCACATGAGTAACCATGGGTAGTAATGTTTTTAAAAATACTATCCCAAACGTAGATCTCACACTGTGTTTCATATGAAAGATAAAAAATATGCATGAACTTGGTTTCGAGGGTTGCATGATCACTGTGAGAAAACTATAAGCCTTCGACTTTGAACTCTAATAGTTTTACCCCGTTTCATTTCGCCTCAAATTGCTGAAATATTCGTGTTTTGATCGGGTTGTCAAGCCTTAAATATGGCGCTTCCAACAGAAGTAATTTATCAGTAATTACACTTATTCCGTACAAACTCTCTAAGGAAAAACCCTTACGGACTGGCATGAGCGCTCTTGAGATTTGTTCTATTGGAATTGGCATGCACTTTGTAGAGGAAACGGTCGCTGGCGCTACTGTGAAGCTGCAGTTGTACGCAGACTCTGGTTAAAGCGAATGGCCGGTTGATTCGAAGTAGAGCTATGTTTTGTTCAAAAAAGTAAATTAGGAAGGCTTCCGTTATTCCGAATTGCGCTAAATACGTAGAATCATTCGGGCCCCTGAGAGCTTGACTAGTCGTCAGTATTTTCGTCGCCCAATAGGATGCCGGATGGATTAAAAGATTTCATTGTTGCTGTGTATTTTATACACCTGAGTGGAACCGATATCATGCCCGCACAATTGTCCTAGTTAGTGGAGCGAAGCACTTGTCTCGCGCTGCCTTCGCCGTCCTCGACTGGGGCCTTAAGATCAGCCACGCTCACATGACCACTTCGTACGCGCAGCTTACGCCTCGTCTAACCTTCGTTGTCATCAGGAGGGACGGGCGGTCATAAAATATCGCCATAAACTTGGAAACGCCTTTTGGACGCTGAGTCCCATTACATACGGAGGGTTAGACACAGGGAGAAGGCGCCCAAGATGCTGCCTGATAAAATACTCGTACTGGTGAAGCTTCAGACTTAATCTATAGCACAGCTCGAGGCCCAGGTTTCTTCGCTGTACCGAAAACACTTGGATTACGTGTCTACGGGAGGATTAATGGCAGTTCATTGGTGTTCGTTTTGAGGAAAGGAAATTACGCGGTAACTGCCTCACATATCTCTGTGGACACCCGAAGCACGCCGTAAGGGAAGCTAGGAAGGAGGGAGTGAAAGGAGAAAGGAAGAATGATGTGCCGTTAAATTGATGCGTTCCCTTAGGTTTTTTTGTTCCGCGCACAGTAAAGGAGGTCCGCTTTGTCTGGGTACCTGGTCATTCGGGAATCTATTTCAATGAGGTGGCTGATTTATTGGCAAGGTCAGCTCTCACTGCCCCTGTAATATATCCCGTACCGCACCTTATTATGTTGGAGACCTCCCGTTTCCAGCGATTCCAACATATATCAGCCAGCTTGGGTGATCCGTTGCTGAATACCGCGGACTTTCAACATTTAAAGTTCCCATGGAATGTCCGTTCATGTAAGACAAGGCGGTGTGAAGTGTCCATGACGCTTTTGCGATGCAGAATCCCCCACCTCAACTTGTACTTATGCAGATGCGGGTTCGCTACGACAAACCTTTGTAGCACATGCAGAGAAGTTGAAACAATTGACCATTATCTCCTCTCTTGCCGGCGGTTCGCATTTCAGAGAAAACAGTATTTGGAAATCCCTCTTTCGAGGTTAGGTCTCCCTTTGTCTCTACCCGTTCTGCTCTCGTTTGGTGCGAGCGCCACGGGTTTCTCGTTAAGCTCTATTTGCGGCTACCTTCATGATTACATCATTGCAACTGGTCGTTTACCCTGCTAAATCCATATAAAATTCCACCGAATGTCCAAAAAGCATATTTTAATTGATTCCTGGAATATCTAATTTGTTTATTAATTAAATTTTTTACAATTAATACATATTTTCTAATTTCAAACATTCACTATTTTACTTCGCTTTTTTTCCCGCTTTTTTTTTCTCCCCCCCTTGGCATTCACCACCGTACCTTGGCCAATCCCCCCGCGTGGGTATGTGCCATTTTTATATGGTGAAGAAGAAGAAGAAATTAAAAATGTGGTAGCCGTCTTAGAGTGGGGAAACACTTGTACCGTGTCGTTAAAAAAGTGGTTAAGTATGAGAGGAAACGGGTAGAGATGTAAACAGATTAGAACTTCCCCATTTTCAAGCGCTTAAATTTGCTGCTAACACACAAGCGTAAACGTCTTTTTTCAAATGTTCAGTGGCGTTTGTGGCTGTTCACCAGTTCAAATTGATTTTTCTGTCGTCAAGACAAGAATCCTACCTTCCTCTCTTCCCTTACGGTGCGTCTCAGGAGTGTATCGAGACATGTGAGATACTGCGGTATTTCCTTTCCTCAAAAACCAATTTACCAATTATTAAAATCCTGCAGCTTCAAATAGGCTATACCCTGCAGTGCTGGTGAGGTGATGTTCTTGCAAACTGTATCAGCATGTTTCTAAAATAAAATTTCATCTATGTTCTGTTAACTGTGTACTACCCAGAGTCACGACTTCGCCACGTACCGTTTGTACACTAGTTACTTATTACGGCCGAGAGCTGGGTATCAAAGTTTGCTTTCTGCATGCTCTAAATAGCGAGCGCTTTCCGTCCTAAATATTTGGCATCACTGTAAGGAAGCTTTATGAAGGAAAAGGAGACGCGAAGGCGTGGTTTTCATCTGGCGTCCACCCTTTCCTAGTCTCTAAATTTCGGACAATGCTGTGGACTAGAAGGAAAGACATTACTTACACAAGACCTTTTTGCTGCCTTTTAGATAATCTAACAGATTCGAGGCCTTTCCTTCAATCTGGCTTTTTGTGCAACTCCTACGGGTTGGAAAAATTAACCAAACTATAAATGCTGCTAATAGGTCAGATGCCCATTTCTTGAAATTTAGCCCAGCTAACAAATAAACTGGGTGCAGAACATGGCGTTATGCACACATAAAATTTTCTTTTCCTTGATTATTTGAAAATTTCAGAGCGGGAAGGTAAACTGTATTGGAACAATAGAATAATATTAATAATGGTCATCAAGGCCTTTTGTGTCTTTTGCTGCAGAAATAAATGGTTGCCTGAGAAAGGAGGCACTTCTTAATTGCAGCATTGGAGCGTATAGAAAGGCGTGGCGTGCAGCTAATTCGTGACAATTGTAGACCTTTCTTTTATCAGGAAAAAGAATGCAAAGTAATGACGCAGCGCTGGTGTCTTGCACGTTCAAAAAAATTCCGGAGGAACTCAACTCTCTATATTGCTGCAAGGCCTTTTTGGCGCACTGTTTGGCATTGACTGCGAGACTGTTTGAGCTCTACTAGTGGTTTATTTGACTACATACTTTGAGTGTACATTACAACTACGCACTTTGATTGCTGACTTTGACTGCTTATTTAGCACGACTATCTCTCGTCTTCGAAGAGTTCGGTTGTATCCATTGCTCTGTTCGCAGTAATCAGGTATGTAATGTTGTCACCCACGGACGCCTTACGCCCCCTGTCAGAGCTGACGACAACTATTTTATTAGTTGTCGTGTGCTATAGAAGGGGCTTCAGGCATCCGTGGGTGACCTCATTAACTTCGAATACGCGCAATCTGACGTCGTAACCATTTCGACCAAACGAAAAGCGTGACACCTCTGCTGACAAGCTTCTGTAGACAACGAAGAGGCATTAAAGGCTTTCGCTTTAAAAGTGTTCTTACTTCACGCTGTGGCCGTAATAAGGCAACGAAGCTGCAAGTAGGTTATCCAGCTCAGCCCGCCCTGGGTGGCTGAGCAGCAGTTGTCTCAAGCTACTAATTCCAAGGTCAAGCTGCAACCACCGCACTTCATTGAGGACAACATGCAAAAGCGCCAATGTGTTGAGATTTCTGCGCATATCAGTGAATACGTTTTCATCGAAATTTTATCCGCATCACTCCATTTAATGCGCTTTACGACTTGGTTTTGATTCTGGCATATGTAAATTCTTCAGTCATCACTTACTTTTCGTATCACTATATGTCAGAAGGCCACATTTCTCGTCTGTCTTCCAGGTCCTCAGTGTGTAATTGACTCCTTGCTCTCCTGCGTGAAAAAAATGTTTATGCAAGAGTAATAGAGCTCTTCTTCGCCGTGCGCAGCAGTAGGGCTCTTACATATGTAATATAGTTATCTGAGTTTCACAGCAGGCGTTGTGGAAGCTACTGTTTCTTTTTTTTCGTACTGCCTTTGTACATTGTTCAATTTTCCATATGGAATTTATTTTATTTTTTTCTTATCACTGAAGCAAAGCTTTAAAATATAGGTATTATATGCCAAATCAAGGCTCAGGACCGGCATAGAAATATAAATTAAGCCTGGCAAAAATAGACGAATTCTTTGTTTGCCTTTAGTTTCTGTGTAGCTCATTGCAGACCCATAACTGTACAGAGTTCAGTAGATAACGTTGTAGAGATAATGTACGCACTGTTTTAACTTGTCAAGGACATAGTTAAGCGCAGATTACTTAACTGCTTACTTAAGCGCAGATTACTCATTATCCTTTACTTATACAGGTTGTGTCGCCTAAGACTTTGCACATTAAAAAAAAAATAGGCATTCTGATACTACCGAAAAATTTCATATATATGTGTCATATGTGTCTACATATGCCATATGTGCCAACATATGCCATATGTGCCGACATATGCAATATGTGCCCACGTATGTCATAGGTATCTCGTTTACAATTAATAGGAAAGAAAAGGGAAGGGCTAGGTTAGAATTAAAAGGCAGTTAAGAATAAAATAGCTTCTATAGAAGTTGATGAACTAAAGACGGTAAAAGCCGCCGCGGTGGCTCTGTGGTTATGGTGCTCGGCTGCTGACCCGAAAGACGCGGGTTCGATCCCGGCCGCGGCGGTTGAATGTCTTTTGAGGAGAAATTCTAGAGGCCCGTGTACTGTGCGATGTCAGTGCATGTTAAAGAACCCCAGGTGGTCGAAATTTCCGGAGCCCTTCACTACGGCGTCTCTCATAGCCTAAGTCGCTTTGGGACGTTAAACCCCATAAACCAAACCATAAACCAAACTAAAGAATTTAAAAAAAACAGTGAGGGCGAAAAAAAAAACTGCGTGCCCTTCCGGATTCAAACCACTGTGCTGCAGATCTACAGCTCACTGCACCAACCACTACACCACGGCTGAGACAGAAAATGTTAGCATTATTTTTGCTTAACAAGACTTACGCTATACTTTTCGCTACTTTGGAATTCGAGGGTAAGGTGTGAGGTCAAATGTTTATATGCCAGGTTTAAGGAGCTGAACTACAGGCGACTGCACTTCCACTGATATTGTGGATCTTGATGTGCTGCGTGATAAGCACTGAAAGATTTGATATTTGCATGCATTTTAATTTTCACAGCGCCTGCACCTTTCATGGTAGTACTCCCATTGCGCACCTGTTGTTAACTACAGTCGGAGCTCTACCAAAAATCTGGCATCATTCGACAGCTCAACTAAGCACAAAAGGCAATATTTACCTTTTAGATGAACGCTTGTCCAAGCACATTGGAAACGTCGAACGTCAGACTGTGTAGCCGTTGTTTGCAACAAGAGGGCACCAGCAGAGAATCAAGGAGGAAATTATGTGAAACAGGATAAGAGATTTTTTTAGGCGTTGGTTGGGCACTTGTTAATCGCTTCTTCATCCCGTCTTTTCGGCGTGTTTCAAACAGCAAGGCCAACTCTATAAGAGGCACTCATGAGCGGCTATCTGTTTCGCACGAGATTGATGTAAGCTGATACGATGCATATCGGGGCTCTTGTGTACGCACGAGTGTCGCGTGTCAGTTGAGGTGTGCCACATATGTAATAAGTCCATACAAGGCACATTTCCGTAGCGCGTGAACTACTATATATGCAGCACATGTGTTCATCCGAGACATTTGTGACGCGTATGACCTCGTATGCAGCCCATATGCGTTCATACGAGACACATTTGTGACACGTATGAACTCGTATGAAGAATATGTTCTGATACGATGCGCATTTGTCGACACATATGGCTCATATGCTGCCCATGTGAGTCCATACGAGACGCATTTGTGACACATATGAACTCGTATGGACCATATACGGCTTAAAGAACCACAGGTTGTCGAAATTTCCGGAGCCCTCCACTGCGACTTCGCTCATAGCCTGATGCCCCACGTGACGGTAAACCCCCGTAAATCATAAATATAGTGGGTCCATAACTTTCATTTCGACGTTTTCTTTTCGTTTCGACGTTTCGACACGGGCGGTGGCGGCGGTGGTGGAAGGGCGCTCTCCTTATCTTGAATTTTTTTTCTTCTTCTCGCAACTGCAGACCTTCAAACTGCTGCCGTGTCACTGGAACTTTGCGCCCTGCGTGACGTCACCGACAACGTCACCGACAACGGAAAATAGTGTTCGCGCTCCTGGCGGACGAACTGAAACTGCTCACACGGGCGGTGGCGGCGGTGGTGGAAGGACGCTCTCCTTATCTAGAAATTTTAGAGCGCAGCTCTTTGGCGTCCGTTCCTGGGTTTCGCGTCGTCGTCGGCGTCGGCGTTGTCGTCGGCCTCGTAACCAGCTCCGCCCCCCTTTCATCCCCCCAGCGCTATCGGCGTCAGCGGCATCAGTCAGTCGCTGCTATCTCTTCCCTCCTCCCTTTATCGTGTTGTCCGCTTGCTGCGCGCGCTTCTGCCCCCATCGTTTGCCGCTGGGTGTACACGCCGCCCCCCTCCCCCCTCTTCCTGCGAGTCTCCGGTTGTCAAAGCGCCGGCTCGCACTTAATTCCTTTCTTCGCTCCTCCTCCAATGCAACCCCTGTGCGGTGGCAATCAGAGAGCCAGATCGGTGGCGGCGGATCTGTATATGTGCACCGCCCGAGCCAAAATTGCGAATAGGTGTGAAAAAAAAAAAAAAAAAAAATTTGTGATAGCGCATACATGTGTTGCTCGATTTCTTTGCCTCAATCTATCGAAAAGGTGAAACAGCTTATTTGCTGCGCTCAAATTTCGCATTAGGAAGTAACGTAATCGTCGGTAATTTTTTTTTCTTCTCGCATCTGCAGGTTTGTAAATTCTTTATTTCCGTCTCTAACGCTGCGTTTTTTTTTACTACCGCCGTTGACCCCGTATTTGTGTGCTGTGCATTTTTTTGTGTGTGTTCCGGGATTTTATTTGTAAGTTGTGAGTGCTAGCGAAAGGTTGTGGACGTGTATTTGCCCCTGTTGGACTGCTGGTTGCGGCTGGCACGTCAGTCCTAAAATGAGCCGCCACCAGAAGACGGACGCGTCTTGAGGTGCAGCGAACTTGTGAGTACCACTGCTGTTGCGTTCATCTTTAGAGGTAGCTCCTTTTGCACCTCGTCTAGGATGTCAGAGGGTGATGGCTGCCTTGTCTGCAGCGAGACACTTTCAGACAATGGCATGTTTGCTGCGTGCTTAGAATGCTGCTATGGTTACCACCTTGGGACCTGCTCGGGAGTTACAAAATCAGCTTATAAAGGCTGGAATGAGGCTGATAAAAAGAGCTGGAAGTGTCAAACCTGTGTCATTATGGCTGCTAGAAGTGCCAGAGGTGCACAGAAACAGGAACGTGAGGACCCACAGGGTCTTGAAAAAGTGCTCGCGGAAATGAGTCGTGTGATATCAGAACTCTCAGATATTAACGTCAAGATGGAGACATTGCTGCAGATGAAGGTCACAGTTGACAAAATGGAGGAATCAGTCCAGCATCTATCAGATTCTTACGATGACGTGCTCGCAGAAATGAAACACACAAGCGAGATTGCTGACCTAAAGAAAAGAGTCGACTCAATTGAGAGCGACCATACTAAACAGGAAGTCCAGAGCTTGCGGCAACAAGTGAACAGTTTGGAACAGTACAGCAGAAATCAGAACCTGGAAATTCATGGTTTGCCCTCTAGTGATAATGAAAATTTGCTCCTTAAAGTAAATGTTCTGGCCAAAGAAATGGGTGTTGCCGAACTGATAAACGCTGATGTTGAAAGCCTCCATAGGCTTCCAGAAAAACAAGGTAAAAAACCCGTAGTTCTTGTTCGCTTCATCTCACGGTTCATGCGTGACCACTGGATGTCAAAAAGAGGTGTTCTGCAGGACAATAATTCCGAAGTGTAATTTCTGGACAATCTTACAGCAGAAAATAAGAGGCTGTTGTGGGCTATGAGGGTTAGAGCAAAGCAAAAGTGTTATCAGTACGCTTGGCAAAGGGGCGGCAAGCTGTTTGTGCGCAAGGCCTCAGGCGCACGGGTCATCCGCATTCTTCGCGATGAGGATCTGGACCTGATAGTATGAGCTGCTGCGCCTTTGTAGACGTGCCATCTGTTTATTTTTTTCCTTTGCACTCTGATGGCTTGCCATTTCGACGACGTGTATCACGATAGTGCGTCCTTCATCTCTCTCCTGCGCAGTTCTTCTTTTCACTGTAATAATAGTGTGTCCATTTTTCATGTCAACATCAGAAGTTTGAAGAAAAAACAATTTGACATTGCTACAGCTCTAGATTCATTGGATCATAGTTTTGATATGCTTGCTTTTACGGAGACGTGGTTCTCGAATGTACATGATACAGTTAACATCAAAGGTTACCAGTCTGAATGTGTTTACCGAAAAGACCGGAGAGGTGGCGGAATTTCACTCTATCTAAATAACAAGCTGCAGTATGATGTTATACCAGAATTCTCACTTATAACTGATCATCATGAGTCGTTGACTGTCAAATGCTCGGGGTCAATTATTGCCACAGCTTAGCGCCCACCTTCAGGCAATCTTGAAGAATTCATTCAGTTCTTAAGTAGTCTTCTTGCATACGCGTCTGTACTTTCTATGCAAATTGTCCTGGTTGGAGACATTAACATCAATATGGCAGTACGAAGTCCACAAACAGAACGGTTCCTCGATGTGATCGAATCATTTCAGTGTACTAATGTTATCCGTTTGCCAACGAGAATAACACCACAAAGTGAAACGCTGATTGACTTGTGTGTCACCGGCCATGACCCAGACAAGGTTTTTTCGGGAATTCTTACGTTTGATTTGAGCGATCATTTACCTATATTCTGCTTTTTTCCATGTGCACAGAAGAGAATTAAGTATAGCCGTGCCCCTCCTGTTTTTTACCGGAAATTTAACCCAGGCACCATTGCTGCTTTTCGGGCCTTGATTGAAGCAGTGCAATGGAACTGCGTGTATAATGAAAAAAATCCCAGCTTCTCATACGACATCTTTTTGCGCAGAATTAAAGACTGCTGCGATGAAGCATTTCCATAAGTACAGCTGAGAAAACACAAACAAGCTAGGAAGCCATGGGTTACTCACGACTTATACATAAGGTTCAGAGATAGAGATAAATTGTATAACACGTTTATTCGCTCGAGAGACCTAGACAAACTATCGGAGTACAAGAGATGTCGAAACAAGTTGAACTCCGACCTTAAGAAAGCCAAGACTGATTACTACAAAAGAAAATTCAGTTCAATATCTAATAATCCTAAAAAAATACGGGAAGAAGTCAGAAGCCTTATGGGAAGCACCAATAATACGATCCCTAGCACACTAATGCTTAATGGTACTGAATACTGCAATACTTCGTTAGCGCAAAAATTTAACGACCATTTCTTGAACGCTGGTGCATGCTCACACTCTAGTGGCACTGAAGAGGAAATAGAAAGCTATATGGGTGCTGAAAGCTCAAATTCTATTTTTCTGAACCCCTGCACGAAAAGTGAAATTTTCTCCCTTCTTGCGTCTTTAAAACGAAGCACAGCAGTTGGGGTAGATGACCTCAAAGTCGAGCCGATCATAGCCGTTGCTGATATCTTATGCCCTCCTTTATGTCATATTTGCAATGAAGCTTTAACTAGTGGTGTTTTCCCTGTTAACAGGAAGATAGCCAAAGTAGCAGTTATACATAAAGGAGGTCGGCATGATGATATAAATAATTACCGCCCTATTTCAGTCTTGCCTGTCTTCTCAAAAATTTTAGAGCGTCTCCTGAAAATTCGTTTCACTAGCTTTCTTGAAGAGAAGAAAGCCTTCGCCGAAGAGCAATATGGTTTTCGTGAAAATAAGTCTACAGAAATGGCTTTATTGAAAGCTTAAGAAAAACTGATGTGTAATTTCGAGAATAAACTATATACCATCGGATTGTTCTTAGATCTCAGGAAGGCGTTCGACTCAATTCAGCATAATATTCTGTACCGAAAACTCCCGTTCTACGGCATTCCAGGAGTAGCGCTCAGTTTGATTCGAACGTATTTATCTGGAAGATTGCAATACACACACCTTAATGGGTTTCGTTCTGAGTTAAAAGAGATAAAATATGGTGTTCCTCAGGGCTCTATACTGGGACCCTTGTTGTTTATTATCTACATTAATGACTTCACACGCATTCCACGTACCCCTCACACAATTATCTACGCTGATGACACTACCTTGTTTTTCTATGGAAATAATTTGGGCCATATTGCATGCCGAACTAACGCATGGTTAAATGAATTGTACACTTGGCTGAGTGTAAATCAACTGCAATTAAATGTTAGTAAAACTAAATATGTCATATTCAAACCAAGAAATAAACCTGATGACGAAAACATCACGGTTAAATACAATGACTCAGTAATAGACAGGGTCTCTTGTTTTAAATTCTTGGGCGTTTATTTTGAACAGCACTTGAGCTGGACTCCTCATGTAGACAAGATACATGCCAGTGCTTGCAGATGTGTTGGCATGCTGTACAAAATTAGGTACCTGCTTCCTGCCTGGCTAAAGCGCCGGTTATACTTCGCCCTTGTTCAATCACATTGCAATTACTGCTCACTAATCTGGGGATCTACTACCAAGTCTAACCTTGACAAATTGATCCTTCTTCAAAAACGAGCTATGCGATGCATCGAAAACCTAGAGCGGCTGCAACATACGGCCCCGGTGTTCCTAAAACATAGCGCCCTAAAAATAAATCAGTTATATGAGCTGAAACTTGCTACCCATATCAGGAACGAAATCATGACAAATCCTTCAGTGTTTACTAACTTGCGCCAGCCCAGTACAACTCGGTATAACATTCGAAATAATTTCTTTAGATTACCCGCCATAAGAACGAGCTATGGTACACAAACAATGTCGTATTTAATCCCTAATTTTATGAATACACACCCACCTTTCATTGACATATCACAGCAATGTAGAGCACTTAAAACCTTCAAAAATGCCTTCCGAACCTACATACTGTCCAACTCAAAGCTTTAAGCATACATGTTTTGATAACCAACTAAACTTTTTATTGTATGTTATTTATTTTAATGTTGTTACATTAGCACTTGTATAATGCGGTAATCCTTTGTACTTTTCTATGCACTGTAAGGGTGACAGGGCCCTCGTCAGGCAGAGAACATTTGCCTTTTGCTCTGTCATCCTAGACCGCCTGTGTCTCAAAAGAATGTTACAAATAAAATAAAAAATAAAAACTCTGACATCATAGGCGTGTTTAGCTTCTATTGCGTTTTTTTCCATCTTTATTAATCATATTTTTTGTTTCTTCTTTTATGGCCCCTATCGGGCAGTTATTCGATCGGAGAAGTTATCGATTAACCTCACCTGTGCCAGTGCGAAAAAAAAAAAAAACAGTAGTAGAATGAAGTTTTGTGTTTTCTGACTTCTGTTCCTAGATGCTTTTAGCAAAGGCAACCCAGTTACTTGCTAGCGGCACAATCGTCTCCAGAATAGCGGCATACGCATCCTGAGAAAGATAGTTAAATTGTTGCCAAGCCATTACTTCTGTCCTTGTGGTCCGTTCTCATTTATCATCTGCCCTTTAATTTTTGATATAGAAAGGAATTATGCGATCGCTAGCAAACTTTTGGTTTTTGTTGAGAATTGTTGTGCTTAGGATTCCTTTTGACTTTACTAGCGCAAATTTTTTGAAGGCACTCGGCCGTTGAGCACGCTGGGTGAGCCTGTGTGAGCAGTAACTTTACCATGAAGCTATCATTGGTGACCAATATATAGGCCATCTGTATTGCAGGAAAAAACAGGAAGACTAAGCCGCTGATTAAGTTGCTTCATGCCGATTTTGAAAATGCTCCAACTGTGTCAAGCGACCGCTCAAGCTGATTCACTCAGCGCAGGATTTCCATGGTAATCCTATGTAGTCGGCGTTCCTTCGGCTGGCACTCGCATCCCTACTTGAGCCGAGTTCTTGTTCTGGTTCTTGTTCGTTCTTAGACGGCTGTGGCGGGCGCTTGATGAAGCGGTGTTTGCAGTTCCTCCCGCCCGTCATGTGGGAACCGTTAACAACGGTGCATTTTGGCGTACATTTGGGTTCTTCGCCTTCGGGTGGGGCTTGGTGGTTCTCACTGCATCTGCGCCATAGATGCGTTGCAGGTTTGGGACACACGTCGGTGTGATGGCCCGTATTGCGGCGTTTAAAGCACGTCTCAACGCGGCTGTGGAAGGGGAAGCAGTTGAAGAGGCCTGCCCTGAAGCATATTGAGCAGGGCACTTTGCTTCCGGCGAAGGTGATCACGATGGAGGTCGACCTGCCAAGGCGGCGGGCCGCCACCACGGGAATGTATGAGTTACAATCTAGGAAGCCGCTGATGACCTCTTCGGGCGTCTCGTTCCAATAGGCGTTGTTTATGATGCCCTCGACGGACTCGTCTGGCGGTGGGATGTATGCGGCCATGTCGTACGTTTGGTCTCCCAATTTGAGGGAATTGAGGCAAACGTGTTGTTGGTAAGGTTGATACGGACGTGATCATGGGCTGTTGCCTCTTGATGCGGGAGGCTGAGTTCGCGGCAAACTGCCGCGTGTAAAATTTGTGGGCTTATGGTGCGTAAGGCCAGCCTACCACGGGGTCTGACGACGACTTTGTATTCGTCTGTCAGCAGGCGGGGAAGCGGAGAAAGAGAGAGAGAGAAAGAACAACATTATTTGACATTTGAGGGTGGGAGTTAGGACAGGTGGGTTGAGTGTGGTCCCCAGGTGGGAGCGACGTCGTGAGCCCATGAGAAGAGTGCGAGTTGTGTCTTCTTGTCTGGCCTTGCAAGAAGTTGAACCCAACCCTCCGAGGAGGGAGCTGGCAGTAATGTTTCGGGGGGGGGGGGGGGGGAGATGTTACCCTCGAATCTCCAGAGGATGTGTGCCTGAGTGGCAAACACTCCGTGGTCCCAATTAGGACAAACGGGACCGTATTCCCCGTCAGTCATGAGGTATAGTCTAGAAGGACTGAGAATAGAATTTGTCAGCAGTCTGCGAAGCATGGTGGCTTGCGCTCGGTCGAGGCGGGAGTGGGGAGGCGGGTACACGCGTCTTGTCTCCTTGTAGAAGTTGGTGATTTATGCATAGGATAAGGGGGCCTCGGCGAGAGCATCCGGGTTCGAGGGGCCGGATGCCTGGTTGGTTAAGACTCGGGCAAAATGGTCGACCCCTTCGTTCTCATAGTTCCCCGCGTGCGCAGGTACCCACACCAAGCTTACAGTGCGGTCGAGAGTACAGCCGCAGAGGATGTGTGCGGCAGGTAGACAAACTTAGTTGGTTGGTAACAACTTTATTCATAGTCCTGCAGAGCTTTCGCCGACGGGGCCTTAGGTCTCCCACGTGGGGACGCCGAGGCGCTGCCTCGCCGTCGCCTCGCGGGCCTGCTGGACGGCCCAGAGTTGGTCCCCGAGGCTGGGGCTGCGCAAGGCAGCGGCCAACCGCGGCGGGAGGGTTCCGGAATTAGTACCGTGAAGGTTTTTGGTACAGTCCCAGAGCATGTGAGTTAAAGTGGCTACATTGGCGTTGCAGACCTTGCATATATTTGTCGGGTATGTACCGGGGTAAAGCCTGTGGTATAGTTCCGGGTTGGGGTACGTGAGCGTCTGCAGTTGTCTGAGGGTCACCGCGTGCGCCCTGTCCAGCTTGTCCCTGGGCGGAGGGAAGGTTCGGCGGGCCAGGCAGAGGGCCTTGGTAATTTCGTTGTAGCTGGTCAAGCAGTCTTTGGTGCTATTCCACGGACGACGGTCGCCGGCGCGGTTCGCGAGCTCGCGCGCCTTGGCGTGTGCCGTCTCGTTGCGGTTGCGATACGTCCTCGATACTTCTCCCATGTGCGCCGGGAACCATTGAATTCTGGTTTGGAATTCTACCTCCTGCTGGACTTGCCGGTTCCTCAGGACTTGGGCAGCTCTCTGTGAGATCCATCCTTTGGCGAAGTTTCTAACCGTCTGACGCGAGTCGCAGAGAACCACGGTGCACGTCGGATCCGTGAGGGCGAGTGCCACCGCCGCTTCCTCCGCCTCTTCTGCGCGTTCGCACGCTACACTTGACGTTATGCGCGTTTTGCCGCACGAATCGACGACCGCAACCGCGAATCGCGAGCGTTCTGCGTATTCCGCGGCGTCACCGAACCTTGTCCCCGTATCGTCTCCATGGCTGTGCAGGAGAGCTCTGGCCCTGGCCACTCTTCTTCCCCGGTTGTGTTCCGGGTGGACGTTTCGTGGAATCGGGTCGACTCTTAGCGTTTGTCTGACCGCGTTTGGAATGGCGACTTTCTGGCCTTGTTGTACGTGGTAACGGATGCCGAGACTTTCCATGATCTGGCGGCCTGCTGTCGTTGCCGTTAATTTTTCCAGTTGTGAAGTGCGCTGCGCCTCGGCGATTTCGCTAAGCGTGTTGTGAAGTCCGAGCTGGAGCAAGCGATGCGTGCTGGTGGACTCGGGTAGACCCAGTGCTATCTTGTACACCCTGCGAATGAGGACATTGATCTTGGCTTCTTCTCCCTTGTACCAGTTGTGGAATGCCGCAACGTACGCAATATGGCTAATGACGAAAGAGTGTATGAGTCGTGTAAGACTCTCCTCCCTCATTCCGTTTCTTCTGCTAGTGACCCTCTTGAGGATTCGCATGGCGTTAGCTGTCTTGTGCTTTAATTTAGTGATCGTTTCGCCGTTGACGCCGTTGGCCTCGATTATCATGCCGAGGACCCTAATTGTGTGTACTATCGGGATGGTTGCTCCGTTTCCCGTACGTAGTCTGATCTCTTCGTACTCGCGCTTTGTCGTTGCCGCATTCCGACCACTCCCGGGTGGTCTGCCCCTCTGCGTGGGGCGGTAGAGTAGGAGTTCTGACTTTTTCGGCGAACATCGTAAACCCGTACCCTCTAGGTATTCCTCTATTGTCTCGATTGCTAGTTGCAGTGCCGTTTCGATGTGACCGTCGCTGCCTTTGTGCACCCAAAGGGTTATATCGTCGGCGTATATTGTGTGCCGGACGTCTTTCAGTTCTTGTAGCTTTTCTGCTAGGCCGATCATGACCAGGTTGAAGAGCGTGGGCGAGATGACGGAGCCCTGCGGGGTGCCGGTGCTCCCCAGCGTTTGCTCTTCTAGCTGGAGGTCCCCTGCCACTAAAACAGCTCGCCTGTCTGTCAAGAAATCTTTAACGTAGTTGTACGTGCGTACACCAAGGTTATGCCGCGATATCTGGTGTAAGATCGCCGAGTGCGCGATTCTATCGAACGCGCTTTCAAGGTCGAGGCCGAGAATTGCTTTGGTGCCTCTCGTCTTGCCATCAAGAACGTGGTGCTTCAGTTGTATCATTGCGTCCTGCGTGGACAATTGTGGGCGAAATCCTATGATGGATGGTGGGTATGCCCCTTTGTGCTCTAAGTGGGCTTGCCAGCGGTTAAGCAATGCGTGCTCCATGGTCTTGCCGACGCAGGACGTCAGCGATATCGGGCGAAGGTTTTCGAGGCTCGGTGCTTTTCCGGGTTTCGGGATTAGTATCATTTTCGCAGTTTTCCATTGTTGCGGGAGGGTGCCGCGCTGCCAGCAGTCATTGATAAATGCCGTTAACTGTTCCACGGATTTGTCGTCAAGATTCTTCAGGGCGCGATTCGACACACCGTCAGGGCCTGGCGCCGATCTGCTGTGTAGGTTGTGCAGCGCCGTCCTGATCTCTTCTGCACTAAAGTCCTTATCCAATTCTACATTCGGATCTCCATCATAAGGGCCGTGTTGTGCAGTCGACGTGTGCGGCAAGTACTTGGCTAGTAACTGGTCGGTCACTGCATCTTCTCCGTACTTCTCGAGCTCCCTGTGTAATAGACGTGCGAGGCAGTCACTCTGGTGGGATTTGGTCTTCGTTTCGTCCAACAGATACCTGAGCAGGTTCCACGATTTCCCGTTGTGCAGTTGTCCATCGACTGCATTGCATAACTCGTCCCATTGCTGGCGGTTGAGCGTTCGGCAGTGCTCCTCGATGTTGCGGTTGATCTCAGCTATTTTCTTTCTAAGTCTCCGATTGAGTCTCTGGCCCTTCCACCTGGCCAGGATCGAATTCTTCGCCTCGATGAGATGCGCCTGGCGGCTGTCCATCTTGTCAGTTTCAACCTCAGTTTCGACGGTCTTGGTTGACGCTTTGGCGTCTGCAACCAGCGAGCGGGTCCAGGCTTCGATGTCCGTGATTGTATCACCTGCAGATTCTTTTTGGTCTCGTTTCTTTCTGAAGTCTTCCCAGTCGGTCCATTGGAACTTTCGCTTACTGCCCTGCGCCTTGTCTGGCGTCTGGACGTATATTTCGACGATCATGTGGTCGCTCCCAAGGTCGGTCGACGTGTTTTTCCACGTGGTGGCCGTCGTCCCGGTATTTCGGGCGAACGTAAGGTCCGGGGTCGTGTCTCTGGTAGTAGAGTTAGCGATTCTTGTCGGGTGCGCCGGGTCCGTAAGTAACATGAAGTCGAGTTCATGCGCATCTTGTCCGAGTTGTCTTCCCTTGGTCGTGCTGTATCCGTAACCCCATGCTGTGTCTGCCGCGTTGAAATCGCCCCCTGCAATCAACGTCCGGGACCCGGCAATCTTCAGCGTCTTCTGAAACAGCGCACGGAAGCGTTGGCGGTGTTTTGACGGGCTGCTGTAAACGTTCAATATGAATATACTTTGTTTCCTCTGCTTGGTGGGTATCAGTTCGATGAAAGCGTGTTCCATCTGGACGCCACTTAGTTCGTGTTCAACGAATGTGAGACGCTTCCTAACGAGCGTGCATACACCCCTCCCCTTGATTTTGCTGTCATGCGTTTTGTAGCCAGTCAAAGTAGCCGCATTGGTGAGTGTTTCTTGGAGTAATATTACGTCCGGTTTACGTGTTGCGTGCCGGATGTGTTGCTGTAGAACCGCCTTTTTGCCGGCGAAGCCACGGCAGTTCCACTGCCATATTACTATCCCTTGGTTGTCATTGGCCATGTTGATGCTGAAGCGAGTTGTCCGCCTGCCCTTGATGGTGACTCGGTCCCACATCACAGCTAGCCGGCACGTGTCCGTGTTGCGTGAATACGGAGTGATTCATTATTATCTGCATGTTTCCTTCGAGGTTAGTGGTCCTGTTTGCTAGCCCGAGGACTGTTGCGTGAAGGGTCTCAATGGTACTTTGCATTGTGCACAGCATTGTCTTGATGTCTGTAATTTCGGCTGGAACCTGGGTCTCGAAACCACCCTCGTGCTGTTGTTGTAGCGCGCGTTTCTTCGGGGCGGGCGCGTTCGCGTCCGGAACGCTCGTTGGCGCCTGCTGTTGTGCGATTTGTTTGTTTTGTTCCACCACGGCGTGCTCGCGTCTGAGTTCTTGCATCTCCAGCATGAGCTTTTGCACTAGTTCGCGCATTACCGCGTTCTCTTTTCGTATTTCTGCGTTCTCTTTCCTGAGCGCCTCTAAAATGCTATTATCGGCTTTGTGATTTTGCTGATTTTGCCCTGGGACTAAAGGCGCTGTTACGACCCCCTCCCGCGCGGTGCCCCGGACAGTATCCACCCAGCTCACCTTGTCTCCGGGAGTTGGTGTCCTGGATCTCGATGTTTTCTGATCGCGGCTGTCCCTTTGCCGGCTGCGGGAGCGGGATCCGTCACGCGAACTCGACGTTGATCTCAGTCTGGGCGGCTGGATGGGCGGGAAGTCTTGCTGTGTTAGTTGGGCATTTGCGTTTTGGCGTTCCCATCGTCGCCTGCGAATCACATACGGAGTCTTGTACCTTGCCTTGCAGCCCTTGTCGGCCGTCATGTGAGCGCCGCCGCACAGGTTACACTTGGGCGAGCACTGGTGTCCCTTGTCGGGGTCGCGGTCTCCGCATCCCCTGCATATGCGGTTGGCGGGATTTGGGCAAACGTCCATGCGGTGGCCGAGGCGTCCGCACTTGTAACAGATGTCAATTTGCTTGCGATACAACGTGCAACGGACGAGTGTTGCGCCGTACCTGACGACGTTGGGCACCTTGAGTCCGTCAAAGGCAATAACGACCGTGGTCGTAGTGCCTATGCGTTTGGCCGCCAGTGCAAGTGGGTTTCTCGGGTTTACGATGTTCTCGTCCAGTGCCTGGGGTCCGTGCGCAATGGGGATGCCATGAATCACTCCCTTGGTTGTATTATCGGGTGCCGTTTCATACGCGTTGACTGCATGTGATTTTCCTTGGATGTCAATTTGCCGTATTTTGGCATAGCGGTCCGCGTTCGTTCGTTTCGCTGTGCTGACGACGACGATGTTCCGGTGTGAGTTGGGACAGACCGTGTCTTCTGCACCTTCGTCTCCCGTTATGCCAGCGGCTGCGAAGATTGCGGCGGTGACCGTCGGGGCGCCGACCTTAACGATGTCGAGACCGCCTTTTGGTCGAACCACGATTTTGATTTCCTCCTTCGGTAGTCTGGGCATGCGTCCCGCTTTAATAACCTTTCCTTTGACATTCTTGGGTTTCGTACCTTGCTGGCTGGTGCCATGCGCGTTCGTTCTTGCCTCGATGTCGTGCGTCGAATTCGTACCTCGGTCTCGGGTTTTCGAACGCCGCTCTCCGGCGGTCTTCCATCCGGCTTCCTCGGTAATTTCTTCGGCGGAAATGTCTTCCCCCATCACTTGCACGTTCATTCTTGAGTGACGTTCGTCGGCTTGTGCCGCTTCGTTCAAAACAGTCCGTACACTTGGCGCCGCGTTCGTTGGCGGCGCGCAGCTGTTGCGCCCGCTAGGCCTAGCGTCTGGCGAACGCGCCTAGGCCCAGCGAAGCTACGGCGTGGTCGGAATGCAGATAATTCAATATCTCTGAGAAGAATGGTGGCCCACCTCAAAATTGGGTATCCGTCGATGCCTCTCGACTTCACGGATCCGTTGGTGAAATATTGGCGGTAAAATGCTGTTGAAATCGCTGCGAAAACATCTGTAGAAGACAGAGCCGATGTGAACGCGTCCGCTCACCTCGTTTAGTGGCTCGTTTAGAGTCACTGAGAATCGTGCGTGTGCGGGGATCTGTGATGGCCAGCGCGATCGCGAACTCTTCGGCAGCGGTGGGAGATTGTGTGCGCACTGTGGCGGCGTTGATGAGGGTGGTGGTTGGCGTGGCTACGCAGGCCATGTATGTGTTGGAGTCGCATTTCGCCGCGTCCACGTACATAGCGTGCTCGTCAGTGGAGTACCTGTCGTCCAGAGCCTGGGCCTTGAGTTGGCGGCGCGTATCGTGGCGGCCGGGCAACATGTTCTTGGCCATGGGCTTGACGATCAGCCGACTATAGACTCCAGTTGGACGGGGAGAAGTGGGGTGGATGTCACCTGTAGGGTTGATGTTAAGGCGGTCAAGAATGTAACGACGGGGTTTGGTGCGAGAAAGGCGGTGTATCTGTGCAGTCTTGTGTTCTTCTATAAGCTCTGTGAGGGTGTTGTATACCCCGAGCTGGAGCAGACGCTGCGTGCTGGCATACTGGGGCAGCCCCATTACCCTCTTGTACGCCGAGCGGAAGACGCTATTTACCGCCTCTTCATCTTTGCGGCGCAGGTGGTAATAGGGGTAAGAATTCACAATCCTACTAAGAGGGAGGCTTGTGAGAGGGGGCAGAGGTCGGTCTCCCGCATGCCTCTGCGGCGAGTGGCAAGGCGGCGGATGAGGCCGTTTGATCTGGTGGGCGGTGGTTCGGAGGCGTTGGTTTGCTTCGGAGTTCTGCGTGTTGTTCTGCACCAGCATACCTAACACGCGGATGGTTTGCACATGAGGTATGAGGTGGGTGTCGATGTGGAGCGTGATCGGCTCATGGCGGTTGGTGACTGGTCGGCGAACCCGCCTATCCCGGATGACTAACAGTTGGGATTTGGTGGGCGAGCAAACGAGACCGTTTGCCTGCACAAAAGCGTGGACTGTGTCGAT
This sequence comes from Amblyomma mixtum, assembly GCF_055824585.1. Lineage (NCBI taxonomy): Eukaryota > Metazoa > Arthropoda > Arachnida > Ixodida > Ixodidae > Amblyomma > Amblyomma mixtum. The sequence continues at coordinate 56,755,279 of NC_143012.1, forward strand.
TGCCTGTTGAAGTGAATCTTGAATGTCTCCGTCCGAGCCACAGTTGGTACAGAGAGCGATATCATCGGCGTATAGTGAGTGTTTGATATGGGGTATGATGTACAGAAGCGAGGGGAGGCCTCGCATACTGATGTTAAAGAGGAACGGGGACAAGACTGCTTGCTCCCTGTGGTGTCCCCCGGGTGTCCATGGTGATTTTGTCACTGCAGAGGTCTCGAATGTGGAGTTCTACAGTGCGGTTGTGGAGAAAGTTGGCAATATATTTGTAGGTGCGGGTGCCTACATTCATCTGGGAGAGGTTGGTTAGTATAGATGCATGCGACACGCTGTCGAACGCCTTAATGACGTCAAGGCCGAGAATGATGCGTGTGGCACGGATGGAACCCGGGTCAAGTATGTCATGTTGTAACTGCCACATGATGTCTTGGGTGGACAGTCCAGTCCGGAAACCAATCACGGTGGGGGGAGGAGGTCCTCCTTGTAAACGTGGGTGTGAAGTCTGTGTAGAATTACATGCTCCATAACCTTCCCCAGGCAAGATGTGAGCGAGATGGGCCGGAGGTTGCCCAGCTCGAGTCGTTTGCCTGGTTTGGGTATGAAGATTATCTTGGCATGCTTGCAGTAGTCTTAAAGGCGACCTTCATTCCATTGGGTGTTGAAAAGATCTGCAAGTGCTTCGACCGAATGGTCGTCGAGTTTGCGTAGCATCTTGTTGGTGATGGGGTAGTCTTGATGTGGTTAAGGGCGGCGCGGACTTCCGACGCCATGATGTCTATATATCCATGTAGGAGGCGGCTTACGTTTCGGTGGCGATGTCTTCTGATTAAGCGTTGACTTGGACTTGTCCGTGGATAGGGGAGGGGGGGGGGGGGGGGGAGGGGGCTGCGTTTCTGCTTCGACGGCGTTCCCTTGGCGTCGCGGGCAGTCTGCCCGGCTTTCGGGCCGGTGCGTCGATATCGGTCGTGAAGCCTAGTGATGAGCTCCCAGTTCGTGTCCGCGGTAGCGTCTTCACCTTCTACGGTGTATTCGATCGCAGCGTTGAGGATGCGGGCTCCATGGCTGCGGCGGTGGTGGCGAGCCCCTGCGGCTCCGCGGCTCCGCGGCCCGCGCTAGACCTAGCGCCAGGCCTAGTCAGGTGGGGCACGGGGTGGCGAACCAATTTTACTGACCTTTTGGGACGAGGCACGGAGCCATAGGTTGAAAAGAATTGCCAAAGGCGGCTCGGCGGCTCGAGGCAAATCCGAAAGCATAAGAAAAAAAAAACACTGGTGCAGCAGAAAATGGTTCGCGATAGAGAAATGTAAAGACATGACATTAACATGAAAACTGTATGCGGCGCGTTTCAGCGAACACTCAGAAATTTTCAGAAACAGACTTTATGCGGTAAAAAAGTTATTACTTTCGCGGCGTCGTATTAACAGTGTCAGTGGACACCAGCAAACTGGTGAATCATCTTAACTTGTAAGCTGGTTAACTAATTTTGAATAGTTAACTTCTGACTATTAGAGTTAGGCGCCTAGTTGCAGTAAGACATTAGTAGCCGGCCGTTTGTAATAGCCATATCAGTTATTACAACTCCGAAAACGCAATTACCCTTAGCGCTATGGCTCGACAAAGTTTGGTTTTTCCGACTAATTACGCGCACTGGAAGGGTTGCTTCGCCTACATGGTTTTGAAAGCGCGTGTATTTTCGCACGATGCAGCCGAATTTTGTCACGCTACAGCGGCGAAGGTAGTCACGTTTTCAAAACACTAAAAACTGATGTGGCTATTAGTAACGACCGGCAACAGATCACTGGCTTGCTGGTGTCTGCCATCACTGGTAATCCTATGCCGCAAAAGAAATATATTTACTCCAAAAAGCCTGTTTCTGAAATTTTTTGAATGTGTTCGCTCAAACACCCGGTACAGTGGGCTTGGAGACGATGCCTGAATATCATGCGGGATGGTATAGAGTGTGCGCGTAACTGGCTGCCGTTTTAATATTGTCACGTGACATTGTTTGCAGCCAGGAAAGAGGAAGATAGAAGACTGCCGTGCAATTCACTGTTAGTGCGTTAATCTGCGGAGACATCCGAAATAACGCATGCAAAGCATCTATGATAACCTAGTATGTTGTAGAAGCAGTGTCACGTGACTACAGTCTTGCAAGATAAATTCTGTAGCCAATCTAAGTAAAATTTTATTCTATGGAGAGTGTAGGAGGCTTCAAGTGCGAAACTCTGTTTATCGAACATTAATGCGAACATGGAGCCCTCCACTACGGCACCTCTTTCATGCCTTCTTCGCTCACTCCCTCTTTTATCCCTTCCCTTACGGCGCGGTTCAGGTGTCTACCGAGATGTGAGACAGATACTGCACCGTTTCCTTTCCGAAAAACCAATTTTCAATTTTTCTATCCTGTTCCTGGACTGGAAAGATTGTTGTTGGTGGTGGTCAAAGCATCGGGAAGAAACAGGAGGTATGTTTGGATCTTCCCGTAAGGGATCGATCCTTGGAAACACTAGGTGGAGGTTTCTAGTTTGGGACCCCAGTGGTGGTGGCCGCCGCCTGGGTGCGGCCGACTAAGGCTTGTTGGGCCTGTAAGTCGTGGCAGCCGAGCAGCGTCGCCTCCCAGTCCTCCCGGGTTGGGTTGGGGATGGGAGGAATAACCGGGTTGGAGGGGCAAGAGGGATAGGTGTCCGAAGACACCGCACTACAGTGCGGGTGGGCAGTTGCCCTTAAAGGAGAGGCCAAAATGTTTTACTGCTGCCGGGCACAGCAATGTATTGGTGAGAAGGCGGAGAAGGAGCCGCTCATCCGCCTTCTTGAGGCCTTTACATAGGCGAGGGTAAAGGCGATGACTGTCTTGATAGTAAACTGTAACAGCTTTGAAGGTATAGATCAGATTAAAATCGGGTTCCTGATCGGGTGGGGAGGAGAAAACAGCCCGTTGAGAGAGCGCAGTGCTGCTTGCAAAAAAGATCGTTTATTTGCTGGTAAATTGCTTGTGCGCTCTTTTTAGCGACATGCTGGTGCAGGTGGCTCAGGCGGGTTTAAAGCTCTGAAAATATATACAGCATTCGTTTAATACAAGTTGTCGTAACACGCTTTATAAAACACAATATAAAAACCTTGCATTACACGAAGGCACAATCGAAACACAGCTCGCATTCGATTGGGCATGTGAAATGATACAAGGGTTCTCCTGAACTGCGTCAGATTTAAAAAAAAAAAAAACAGGAACCTGGAGCTGTTTGATATCAAAGACAGATTGTTTGCTTTCATGTTACTCTCTTCGAAGTGGTTTTATATTCCGTTTAATTTGTGTTTGATTACTTTCGGCACAAAACTACAATTGCGGTCATGAATTTATCATCATTTTTATTCCAACATCAACATTACAGATGCTGAGGACCGTGAACAAAAAGCCTCTAACTGGGCTTGACGGGGTTCACGGCCCCTAAAAATCACGGCATTGGCAACAAAACTAGAATAAAAACACAACGCATCAGACATGGGAGGATGTGGCACAAAATCAAGACATAAGCAAAACAATTACAAGATTAGTAGAGTGTTTAATGAAGTATACAATGTACGGTACAATACAGAAAAAGGTTAGAAAGTGCAATTATTGTAGCTATGATATATTTACAAAAAAAAAAAACAGTATTGTGGCTATGAAACAACTCGTTTGTTTAGAAGCGACGGGAGCATATTCGAAGCTAGAAGCCCGATGGTCCCCGTAATCACGACCTGCCGGCTAAATGTCGGGTTGACCGTGGCACCATAAGGAAATTCAAACCCGTACAAGAGATTTAAAATACGGTTTAATTGACCCGCTCGATAGAATGCTCCTATTGTCCCACCCTGTTTTGTTTATTACGAAATAATAACCCTCCGAAGAGACAGTTCCAGAATGACGAGAAAAGTTGTACAGCGTAGGTATGGGGCTATGAGCCCACCCCGGCGGCTCAGTGTTTATGGCGCTCGGCTGCTTACTCAAAAGACGCGGGTTCGATCCCAGCCGCGGCGGTCGAATTTCGATTGAGGCGAAATTCTAGAGGCACGTGTACTGTGCGATGTCAGTGAATGTTAATGGAACCCAGGTGGCAGAAATTTCCGGAGCCCTTCACTACTTCATGCGTCCCTCAAAGCCCCAGCAGCCTTGGGACGTTAAGCCCTCACAAACTTAAACTTAGTGCAGATGTGAGTAAGTGTCAAGAGACCATGGCTCCGGAGGATGGAGCAGCTGTGGGGCCGCACCTCGGCGGTGCTATCTAGCGCTGCGCATTGAGTTTCTTATTATAACAAGGAAAGCTGAAGGCGCTACGGTTCATCCACCATGGAAAGACGAAGGAATGCCGGGAAGACGAGGTTTCTAACTTGGCGTGTCTATTCTTAGATATGGAACGCAAATTTAGTCGTAAAATTACTGCTCTTTTCCTGAGAAACCTCGAAGAAATTCTGCAAAAGTTTCCACCCATGCCTGCCCAACAAGTGACTTTCAATTGCCTTAAATCTACTGAAGTGCAAAACACAGTACTGAAATCACCTAATCTGCGTACAAAGGAGAGCATCGCGGCGCAACTGCCAATTTTGAGGTAAAATCCACGTTTTCGGCTCAACACAAGCCAAGCCAGACACGAAACCTAGCCTTCCCGGTATTCCCGCGGTGCATGAAGTGCGCTTCAAGAAATCTGCATAGACGGTGGCGCCAGGTTTCCCTATGCGTAATATTCAGGAACTTATCGGCGCCGCGCGCGCGCCTCGAGAGTGCATCGAGGGACGACAAACTTCGCTCTAGCATCTGCGACTGTGCTTTTCAAGATTAATAAATTTGAAGAGCGGCGTTCGGCAGCTCTGGTGCTGACGGTCTCGACGAAGGGTAGCGAACATTGTTATGTGTCCGGGGCATGGCGCTGTCGCTCCGTAGCGGAGCAAGCGGATTGCAGCGCAGTGTCAAGCTACTCCAGTCAGGAGTGGTAAAGGCACATTTGATTTTATTTGCTGCGATGTTGAGTATTTTTGTCCAAACTGAATAAAGAGTTTTTTTTTCCTAGCTATGCGAGCTTGTCTTCAGGTTGTTTTCGCCGTCTTACGCATTTAATAACGTATTCCAATCTGCGATGCGGAACAAATTCCCTGATTTATGAACCGGAAAGCTTGTTTGAAATGGTGGTTTGGATTCACACCCTGAGTTCTAATTGGCTGCATCGACGTACTTTGTGCTCCCTTGTTTGCTCTCTGAGTTCCTCCAGACTGCAGGTAAGCAGAAGTTGAGAGACCTCAGAAAGCGTGCCAGAAATGCATAGCAGCGACAACTCGCGGCGCCTGCCTGCATGCGCAGTGAGCGCTTCTTGATCTTGCATTCCTGTTCAGTCTTTTCTAGAAAAAGACTAAACCTAAATGAAACAAGCCGATAAAAACTTCGAAGGCGTACGCTTAAGCTTCGCCTTAAGAGCGAAACGCGATAGCGTCCGCTTAAATCATCCACATGACGGCATCACTCCCATACTGCTCTAAAGAGCTACCCCGTGCACAATGGAAACTTTCAACTCCGCTTCCTGAAGGACGAACTGTATGACGTCGCACTCACTCACTGCGCTATGGGTGGTCTCCGCGAGAAGTGGAAAGCTTACTTTCTCTGAAAGTGCGCAAGGCTTGAGCCACTGGTGCTTCCGCGATTTTTCAGGCACTAACGACTCGACGGAGCCGCGGCAGCCTTGGACTCTACTGATGCTGACGACGGCGATGCCATCAACTCCGGCTTTACTGCCTCAAGAGGTGCTTAACGCTTTCGCGTTAAAATGAAACTGGTCTCTACCATTCAGGAGCGCAGTGGTATGACGGCACGCTGACGTCCGCTTGTTACGCTACTGTTGGACAGATCGATGCCGTGGACTCTTTACGATGCGCGCTTCACTTTGTCGCATCCGTCAGTAGCAGTGTAGACGAACGGTTTATCAGGTATGATAGGCTACCGCGCGAGAAGGAGAGTGAGCTTTGCCGTCACTGGGAGGCTCTCTCACAGCGGGCGCGCGGCGCTAGATAGCAGCGCCGCGGTGGGGACCCGCAGCCGTCCTACCGCATGAGCCGCGATCTCTTCACTTTTGCTCACGCCTGTACATAGCGATACATGTATGAAATTTTGAGCTGCATGTAAAAACCTCCCCTGTTACTCAAAAATAAATCTAATACTAAAACCACCCAATTGCTTTTGGCCGACGCAGCTCTAAATCGGAAGTAAACTGCATTTCAAAACTGCACATTCCTATATCTGAACTGGGCAACTGAGCTGACCTTAAGACTTTTATAGGGAAATCAATTTGAAAGCGTGCATGAGAGTTCGCAGTCATCCAAAAGAAGAATCACATGGAGAGAAATACGAGTCTAGCATATTTATTCTGGGCTTTCATCGCAACACTTGCATTGAAATTTACAACTGGAAGTCATCACACTGGGACAGACATGAATCCAGAAGGCAGCGAAGCAAGAAAATCGCACCAGCAAAATTCTCTCCAGAGTTGTGGTTTGGGCTTGTTAGTCTTGTAGCACGGCTGGAGCGAGCACCGCTAAAAGACGAGCACAAACACAGAAACTAACAGAAGCGGCTGTACTGTTAGTTTCTGCGTTTTTACTCGTCTTTTTGCGCTGCCCCCTCTAGCAATGCTATAAAGTACTCTTGAACCTGCCTTCAACACCTCTACCCGGAACGGTACAGTCCTGTTTCTTTCCTTTTGCTTATTACATACACTTCTATAAAGACCGCTACCTTCCTCGACATTCCAGTACTGTGCAACGTCGCTGGACCCTACAGAGAACACTTGTCTCTCATCCGTTTACTTAGGCATGGGTCAACGACGCCATCATCCCTTCCCTTAATCACAGCGTTTGCTCGCTCGCAAGCGACATTTCCCCTTGAATGTAAAGAGGAAACCAAGGAGGAGCAGGAAATACATTACAACCTTATCATCCTCCAGCCCTCTTCCCTGTCCATATCTGTCACCAACGTATCTTCTACGCGATACGCGATCTTCAAGCATTTCCACCCACAGTCATCACTCGGCATGTGTGTGCCACACAGAAGTCCTAGTTCCATTGCTGTTTCAGAAATAGTACTCATTCCTTGTCTTAATGTCCCTCATAAAGCTCCCTCAGTCTTCTTCGCAAACAGTCTACACAGCCTTCTTGGTAGCTATTCGCTCTATTCAGCAAAGACTAAGTACCTCCGCTTCAGAAAGACCAAGACGAAGCTTTACATTTCCGGGCCCAGTGCACAGTATATATATTGTGCGCCCGTGGAGATGAAAGGTTCGCAAGAGTAGACCTGCCTATTACTGGCGACAACGGCTGCCGAGCAGCAGCTAGACAACAGATTCTCAATCCCGTACAACTAACTCGTCGTGCCTTTTGGTAATGTTTACGTCCAACTGCTACCCGCCACTTTCACGCACGAGTACCTAAGATGCCATGGCCGAGACCTCGAATGGGAGCCGATCTCCTGGCCTAATACGCACAATTAGGAAACACTGCCAACCACTCAAAATTGCCTCACAATGTGTACCTGGTCCCTTTCCATTTGACGCCAAAGAATCACATATATTCTTAGACGTTTTTAGCTTACCCGTCCTCGAAGAGGGGTAGAGTATTGAAGCATGACAAAAGAGACGTAGCTAGCCCATTCTTAGCTTCTTTGCAACTGCATTGGCTTCTACTCCGTCGTGACGGGAGGGGGTAGGTGTAGCGACGCACACCGGAGAGTTGGGCGGGGTATAGCGGTCATTCGAATACACACACAGGAATAGCAGGAACTATTGGTGGCGGTAAGGAGTATTTTATAGACTCCGCATGTATGTCGTCTGTTCAGCCACAGGCTGGGGCGCACACAAACGCAGTCCTGATGGCGTTAACTTCTCATTCCCCTTCGAAGAGCTGTGGGCACTGCCCCTCGTAACCCTTGTAATATTCTTTTCTCCGTCGTTGGAGAACCATCGATGGCCTGCACGGCACTCTCTTATTCACACCACGTCGGTTGTTCCGCCTAGCTAATATTCCTACAGGATGTTTTGGAGAGTTGGTCAAGTTCGGATGATATCCGCCAAAATTTATTGTTAACAGAACTCAAACGTCTTTCACGTTTAAACAGTCCTCAGAGAGTTTGTATGCTTCTTGTTTTTTTTTCGGTTTCCTGCTTCGTCATCCATATTTCGATTCAGATGAATCAAACACGCGCGCATGATGTGTTGCTGTCAGCGCATGTTATACATGAATAACCACAGGTGTTAGAAATTATCCGGAACCCTCTGCTTCTGCATCCTCGCAGTTTATTTGAAGCTTCGAAACCTTTGAGAACGCGCCGCATACTCGCTTGATTCTCTGAATGCGTTCAGACTCGTTATGCTCCAACTGGTTGGTTTCATCGCTCCCGTCCTGAAGTGTCTGGCGGTTCGAGGCGTAGCTGGAAGGCTTGTTGACTTTGGCCGAACGATTCGCGTGTTATATTTAGCGCTTGGCCTTCGCTCTTCAACAAAATGACACTCTTTGCATACCGTTTGGGTTCAGTTTCAACCAACTGAGGGCTATGGTTGGTGCTCAATACTTTTCCGGTATAAGAGTTAACTATTCCTTCTTTAAAAGTTCAGAGCGCACTGATGTACACGTTCGCCTGCTTTTAGGCTCAACATGAATGTCCATATGCTGAATACTCAAGAGCTAACGAGGAGAGAGAGAGAGAGAGAGAGAAAACTTTTATTGCTCTTTCAAGAGATTCGCGGAGATGAAGACTTCTTGGTCGTCCTGCTTGGGCGCTGGCGACTTGAGTCTTCGAGCAAGGGTGGGCCCTCAGTCCAGGGCTCCACTGAGTCGTGCCGCTTCAACAGCGTGCTGTACCAAGGTCCTCTGGACCTCGAGCTCGCTGCTGGAGAGACAGCTCTCCCATTGCTCCTCACTCGGTGGTTGATAATTGTGGAATGCTATGTTTCTTTCGCACTCCCAGGTAATGTGATAGAGTGTAGGTGTACCGCCGCACCAGGGACAGTCTGATCTGAATTGCGTTGGTGACATTTTGCTGTATATGTACAGGTTAGGAAAAGTGTTCGTCTGTAGCCTACGCCATCCTACAGCCTCCTCCCTAGTCAGTGCTCTGTGTGGTGGTGGATACCTCAATCTAGTTCCCCTATAAAGTTGTAGGGTCTCTGCGTAGCCTCCCTCGCACGTGAGTAGCCGTAACTCCGGGGCGTCCGATAAGCCTGCTCGGTAAGTGAGCCCTCCAGCCAGGCTGTCCGCCCTTTCGTTTCCTGCTACGCCTGCGTGAGCTGGCACCCAGATGATATGCTGTATAGGCGTTTTTCCAGCGGAAGCTGCCGCCTCGCCGATGATCCTAAGGGCGATGCCGCTAATGTTGCCCTTCGTATAACTCTTGCATGTTTCTTTCGAGTCCGTTAGAATGTTCAGGGAGCGGCCTCTTCTATAGCCTTCGGCTACCGCCAGCGCGACGGCAATCTCTTCGGCCTCCGCTATCCCCGACACTCCCACTGAAGCGCAGGAGGTCATTTCCCCTGTACCATTGACTACCACTACAGCGGCTGTGCGCTTCTCTACGCTTGCGTACATAGAAGCGTCCGTATATAGTGTGTTTTCGGATCGGCCTAGCCTTTTGTCCATCTGCTCGGCCCTAGCCCTCCGCCTCTCCTCGTGTAAGTTGGGATCCATGTTTTTAGGCAATGGCCCTACATTGAAAGTCCTTCTGAGGTCGTCTGGTACTTCTGTGTATCTGTCAGCCAGACCACCGGTGTTCCGACCCAACCTCTTCAGGAGCGCCCTTCCTGTGGGGGAGCCTCTGAGTCTAACCAGTTGTGCACCCGTTTGAGCCTCTGCGAGCTCGTCGAAGGTGTTGCTGACTCCGAGCTGGAGCAGTTTTTCGTTTGATGCGTTCCTGGGTAGGTGCAAAGCGATCTTGTAGGCCTTCCTGAGCACACAGTCGGCCTGCTCCCTCTCCGCTTTCGTTGTAGCGTGGTAAGGCAGCGAGTACATGACCCTGCTGACGATCAAGCTGTTTACGAGTTTTAGAGTGTCTTCTTCCTTCATTCCGTATCTTCTCTGAGATACTCGGCTGATCATTCTTCCCACTTGTTCCGCGGCCCTCTTGAGCAGGGTGATGGTGTGACTGCATTTGCGGCTACTTTGCAGCCACATACCCAGGATGCGGACCAGGTTCTTTTCCTGGATCAGCTGTCCTTCGAGGACGACATCCAGTGAAGCTTGGGTGGGGTGTCTCCCTATTCTGATGATCTCCGACTTTTCGGTCGAGCACCTCAGGCCTCTCTCCCTTACGTAGTCTTCTATGCAGGTGGCAGCTTCTTGTAACCGATCTTGTTTCTCTCCTAGCGACCCTTGGGTGGTCCATACGGTAATGTCGTCGGCGTACATCGCGTGTTGAATACCCGGGATCGCTTTGAGCCTTCTCGCTAGTCCTAGCATCGCCATGTTGAAGAGTACAGGCGATATGACAGAGCCTTGGGGTGTTCCCTTGCAGGGCGTGGCGAAGACGTCGCTTCGTAACTCGCCTAGCCCTACGGTTGCTGTCCGGTCACTTAGGAAGGCCCTGATGTAGTCGTGGACCCTCTTCCCGCAATTCGTGTCGTTTATGCCTTCCATGATGGCGGCGTGGCTCACGTTGTCAAAGGCCCCTTTGATGTCGACGGCCATGACAACGTTCTCCCCGCTTCTTGGCATCTTCTCCAGTACTTCCTCCTTTAGCTGGAGGAGTACGTCTAGCGTGGACAGGTGAGCTCGAAACCCGTACATGCTATCGGGGTAGAGTTGGTTCCTCTCCAGGTGCGACTGGATTCTCTTCGTTATTACTTTTTCGTACATCTTGCCTAGACAAGACGTAAGGGAGATCGGTCTGAGGTTTTCCACTTGTAGTTTCTTGCCAGGCTTCGGGATCATAACCACGACCGCATGTTTCCACTCGGCGGGCACCGTTCCTTCCTGCCAGAGTTTGTTGAAGTAGGCAGTAAGCTGATCAATGGCTCCATCTCCTAGGTTTCTGATCAGCGAGTTACGGATTTTGTCTGCTCCTGCTGCCGTATTTTTCGTAGCAGACCTGATCACTTCGACCACCTCTTCTCTGGTTATGGGTCTGTCCATATGAGGGTTCGCGTCGCCCCGGTATTCTTCTTTATAGCTCTGGGCCTGATCGTTGCCATAGCATTTGATCCGGACTTCCTCCATTAGCTGTTCGTCTGTACCGGTGTATTGGTGCACCAGCCTTCGGATTGCCTTGCCGCTCTCTGACTTGTTTTTGCTTGGGTCCATGAGGGACTTGAGGATCTGCCACGTCCTGGCCGTGCTCAGGGTGCCGTTCAGCGTACTGCTAAATTGCTGCCAACCTTGCCTGGCCAGCTGTGTCGCATACTCCTCCGCCTGCTTGGTGATTTCGGCTATCTTGATCTTGAGCTTCCTGTTCAGTTTTTGTCTTTTCCACCGCGCAGTGAGTCCGCGCCTCGCCTCCCATAGCTTGAGGAGCCGCTTGTCCACCTCCGGGGCTTGCTCGGTTCGATCCACCTCCTTGGTGTAGAGTTCCTGGATCTCCTTGAGCTGTTGACTCCACTCCCCCACAGATTCAATGTTGCCTCCTTGCATCTGCCTACAGTGGGCCCTGAAGGCGTCCCAGTCGACGAGCCGAGTCTTGCCTATTTTCCGCTTGGTATTCTCAGCGGTGATACTGATTCTCAGTATGTAGTGGTCGCTCCCTAGGTTTTCGAGTAGGTTTTCCCACTCCACCTGCCTAGCGCCCCTTACAAAGGTTAGGTCAGGACACGTGTCTGGGCTGACGCTATTGCCCTGTCTTGTTGGCTGGTCTTCGTCAGTCAAGAGTTCGCAGTCCGTTTGCTCTGCTGCGATGCAGACTACCCTGCCTTTCCTATCGTCTTTGCTGTATCCCCATCTTGGGTGTTTGGCGTTAAAGTCCCCTGCTATAACCAGGGTGTTACAGCCCGCTAGTTTTCTGGCTTCTGTGAAGAGCCTAATGAAGTCCCCGTCCTTCTGCTTAGGCGGGCTATATAGGTTGATAATGAAGGTGCTCTTGGATTGCGCTTTCTTTTTGGGTATGATCTCTGTAATCGCGTGCTCGATCCGGGTATCCGTTATTTCGTCATGAGCTATGGCTACCAGTTTTTTACTGACAAGGGTCGCGGTGCGGCCAGCCTCCTGGCACGTGTAGCCCCTCAGCGAAGGTGTGCAATTAGTTTCCTGTATCATGATTATATCTGGTGGAGTTCTCCTGGCGTAAATGTACTGCTGCAGGAGGCCGTGCTTTTGCCTGTACCCTCTGCAGTTCCACTGCCACATCTCTAGTTGTTGGAGGCGCTCTGCCATGTTGGTGTACTGTTATTTGTATTTAGGGTTTCTGTGCTGAACCTGCGTTCGTTAAACAGGCGGTCTCTAGCGTCGTTAGTCATTCTCTGCGTGTTCTGGTTCTTAATGTGTGTTCTAACATTTTGCTCCAGAAGTGCGAATTTTTGTTGCATAAATTGCATCTGTTCTTGTGTCTGTTTCTGCATGTTCATTATGAGGGCCTTAAGCTCACCATCCTGTTGCTGTTGTGTTTCCACCGTTGGGGGCGGTGGGACCTGAGTTCTGGGCTGCGTCTGCCCCGTCCTGATTTCGCGTAGTTCTTTAAGGACCTCGCTCAGCTGCTTCCTGAGCTGGCCGAGTTCCGGCCTGAGGGCCTTATTCTCTTCCGCTAACTGCTTCTCGCGAGCGGTTTGTGTGTTTGTGTTTGAGTGCGGAGCAAAGAGCGATTTGGGAGGGCCGTCTCCCCAGCTCACCTTGACACCGCCGGTTTTCTGTTTCTTCTGTTCCTGTCCTTGCTTCTGCTTCTGTTGCTGCTGCCTGCCTCCCAGGGGCGGGAAGGACTCGTCCCGTTCGGATCCCCGGTTCTGGCTCCGGTTGCGGCTGCCTCCGCGGCTGCCGCCACGCCCGGACTCCTGGCTCTCGTCCCGGAACCATCGCGGCTTTCCCTTGCGGCTGCGGTCCCGGCTCTTGCGTTGCTGCTGCAGGGGTCCCCACCGCAGTTCGCTTGCCGACTTGAGTCGTCGTTTGCACTCTCTCGTGCCCGTGACGTGGTCCCCGTCACACACCAGACATTTTGGCGTGCACTGATGTTCCTCTGCTGGGTTCTGGAGCCCGCATTGCCTGCAGGCTCTAATGTCTGGATTTGGACATACATCCATACGATGCCCCTGTTGGCCACAGGTATAGCATACCTGCCTCGTGGGCCGGTACGGGTGGCACCGATATTCGCTGCTGTGGTAGATAACGAATTTCGGGAGTGTGGGTCCGTCAAACGTGATGAGGGCTGTGCTTGACTTCCCAAGCATTCTCGCCGTTATGACCTTGACGCCTTGCGTGCGAAGTCGTATGTGTGTCTTGAGTTCTTCAGGCGTAGTGTCCGGTGCTGGACCGTGAATCACCCCCCGTAGCGTTCCCTCCGGAGCCGCCACGTGTGTGTTTACTACGAAGCTCTTGCCTCCAAAATTGATCTGCCTGATGTGCAGAACTTTCTTGGCTGCGTCCTCGTTGGCTGTGCTCACGATTATGATGTTTGATCCGTGGCGAAGTCTGACGAGGAGGTCTTCCTCCTTACATCCTCTTCCGGTGGCCTCGACCACCGCTCCCACCACTTTGTGTTGCGGTAAGTCCTTGACTACTAATCCTCTCGGTCGGAGGACTATCTTTATGTCGTCCTTTGGGAGAGGAGGCATGCGTAGTCTTGGCCTTCCTTCCCGTTGTCTCTTCTCCGTCGCAGCTGACGTCATGCCAGCTGTGCTTCCTCCTGTATCGCCAAAAAATGGCAGTCTCCCTGCACAGTTTCCCGCCAAGACTTGCGATCTGTCGCCGCCCTCTTGGCGTTTCTTCGACTTCTTTGACTGGACGACTGCCCAGCCTTCTGCTTTGTCTGCGTCGATTCCGTCGACCTGTGGACGTTGTAGGGTCGTTGGGGTGCTGCATCTCAGGGCTTGGGTTCCTGCGGCGGCGAAGCCTCCGTGGCCTAGCGGCACATGGGTCACGTCAATGGTGTCATGGAGATCCTCCTCCATGTTTTCGTGCAATTCTGTCGAAAATCCTGGTTGTCTTAGGGTTGCTGGTTGTTCTTGACTCGAAGTTTTATTTCGGGACATCGCTCCGATGCGTCTTCACCGCGGGCCGGGGCCGGGAAGGCCGCGGAGCCCCGAGCTCGTGCTAAGCCTCGTTAGGCCTAACGCCTGGCCGACCACGTGGGAACTTCAAAGTCCGATAAAATCCGAAAAAATGGACCCACCGGCTCAGAAGTGGTATCCTCGTGGTCCGCTTCACTTTCGGCGTCGATTCCAACAGAAATTTTGGAGATCCGATGAGATTAACCGGGTCAAAGGACCAAAAAATCACGGAGCGCATGTGAGGCACGTCCGCACTCTTCGACGATCGCAGCGCCTCCGCTAACGAGGAAAAGCAAGCCACACATGAGCAGATAGGGTTTTAATGCTTTTTGAAAGTGCAAAATAATATAGACGGTGCCCTCGTGCGGAGTTGTGTAGAGATGTGATACTGCAACTACGTATTGTACTGTTCCCTCCAACAGGGGACGGAGCCAAGCATGAATTGTCTAAAACATTATAGCCACCCTTATTTGCAAAAAGTGTAAGATATTTGGTTACTGTGCGTCGTAAAAAAGTTCTAGGCACGCCATGAATGTGTAAGCTTTGGTAGTCATATCACAGTGCAACTCTTAAGCGCTCATTCATCGCTTGTGCGGCGTTCCTCGCCGTCGGCCTAGGTGTAATTGGCAGAGCGAACGAGCAGCATAGCGGAGGATGAAAACGAAAATCGGCAGTGGTTTAGTTCTGGTTAAACCTGGAGGATTGCGAAAGCAAAGAGGAGAGAGAGAGAGAGAGGCGATGGAGAGCGCGCGGCAGCGGCGGCGGCCCCGGTGCGCTAGCTATGCGCCGCTACTGCGCATGCGCAACTGGCGAGCTGGCGGTGGCCCCTATGAATCACCCACGCAGCGACGGCGGCGGCGCGCCAGCTGTGCGCCGTGTGACGTCACTGCTCCTCGCGCATGCGCAGTATGGCCTTTCGTCAGCTCCGCGAAATGGCTCGGCGACTCACGTAGATTTCGCAACAAAACAGCGAACGCGGAGCGCAGTGGAGAATATAGACCAGATTTTTTTACCCTCGCACGCAGGCTGCGGACGCGCGCCTACTCTCTACGCCAGTCGCCATCTGTCGGCGCGCGCGGCCCGAAGGACTGCGGGTCGCGCCGGCGCCGCGCATAGAACGCATGTTTACGTGTTCGCTTCTGCCGTTTTGTGCTCCATCAGCTAACGTATGAGGGTGTGTGCTGTGCGTCACTACTCACATTTGCCCTCTTCCAGACAGTGCTGCGGTTATCTTGTGCGCAGTTACTCGTTAACGTGACATCCGAGGGTAGTCGACCAGGTAGTGTACCGACTGGAAACAGGCACTTCGAAGCAGATTTCTGCGCTGTCGTGTCGTTTGTTGTCGCCTTTTATGTGCGATATCATCTATGATAATTTTATGCATCAGAATATAGATCTATTGATTTGACTTAGTGGAATAGTAACTGGATAGGCGAGCTGCCGACTGAAGGTTGTCCCGACGGAGCGCGTGTTTTCGATCACTAGTACGTGTTCGGCATCCTTGCGCTGAGCTTGCTCTTGTTCCCATTAAACACATTTCATGGACAGGATTGTAAGCACGACCGCTACCGAATCCAGCTGCTTTTTCCGCACACATGTCAGAGGTATCTGGGGGGTAAAGGTTTATCTATAGTATCTTTTTGCTGTTGGTATCTACCTTAGCTTGGTTTGGTTTATTAAGGTTTTACGTTCCAAAGCGACTCAGGCTATGAGGGACGCCGTAGTGAAGGGCTCCGGAAATTTCGACCACCTGGGGTTCTTTAACGTGCACTGACATCGCACAGTACACGGGCCTCTAGAATTTCGCCTCCTTCGAAATTCGGCCGCCGCGGCCGGGATCGAACCCGCGTCTTTTGGGCCAGAGCAGAGAGCCGTAACCACTGAGCCACCGCAGCGGTGCGGTATCTACATTATTCATAGGAAAATATGCGCGATTTCATTACATTTTCCACACTTAGCCAAACGCCTACGCAACGCTCTCACACGCGGCGAGAGCTCCTGAATAACATAACGCGACTTCGGACCTCAGAATTAGTGAAAGCTGGATTAGCTGCTCATATCTATTCAAGCTATTATAAATTAAGCGAAAGTACGTTTTTATGCACAAGGTTGCATAAACCATGACAAAATTTGTTTTCTGTTGGCGCTGCGACTCAGTTGAGCTCACAGCGGTAATTTGTTGATAAACTGGCGCGGCGACAAGAAAGCCGTTTGTGGAAGTGGGGGGGGGGGCTTTATGGCCGGCAGGAAGGAGTAAGAGTGCATGGGAATTGGAACTGCATAGTAGCCGCACACCTAATTCTTGATATTGAATAAAAAGTTTCTTTGCGGTGGAGCACCAAGACGGAATTCGATATAAACACGAGCGCGTTCTAAGCGCCGGCACAATTAACCTGAATGTCAAACTAAATGTCATTAAAACGCGTCAATGTTATCGCTTTGATAACGTAAATACTTCCTGCAACACAGCCACGCAGCGGAAGTATGCTCGACAATGTTTTTTTAGCGCCCGAAGCGCGGCTATACGCAGGCGCGGCCGCGGAACTGCCGCAGCCCCGCAGTCCCCAAAGAAACGCCCGCACGGCGGCGCGCCAGTCGGTGCAAAATGGCCGCGCCCAGGAGAGGCTCAAAATTCTGGTCTATAAGCGCGACGACAGCTAATAGGGCCCGAGGAGGAAAGCGGAGGCAGAAAGTACGGCATCAGCCAGGAGACGAGCTCCGCGGTGGCGACCCGCTAAGAGATGGCGCCAGAGTACGCGAGCCTACGAGACTCGCCCCACTAGAGGCGCAGCGGCGGTGGACCGCTGTGCGCTGCCCAAGCCGAAATCAATGTCCGCCCCTGTTCGACACTGCATGTACCCTATGCGGTCGCCTACGGTTCAAATACCGGAACAGCGGCGCTCACAAATCGCATTACCGAGAAGCACAATGGTAGGCCATTTTTTTTGGCCTTTCCAAAAATCCTGGTTAGGTTAGCATGCATAGGTTCTGTAATAGATAATGGCCTTGGCAGTTAATGCATACAATGTGCTTCGAAAGGCTTCAAGCCAGAAAGTCTTAGGCACTAACATCAATTCATCAACCTCTAAACATCAACCTGTGAAATATTTTAAAAACATGAAGTCCTAGATAGCGTGATTCTTTAAAGAGTTTAATATTAAAGGACATGCTAGAGGATACGCTTAAAGGAAAGCGTCGAAATAGGTAGTCGCAGTGAGGATTTCTTACCTTTTGCACTGGTAAGCGTTGCCGTCGTGTTTATGTTTTTTACCGCAAATTTTTTCGTAGTCGTCTTCACATGAGTTGCTACTACTAGAGTCATTATCATTAAGGTCAATCACTGTACTATCCCATGCGTACATCTCGCACTGTGTTTTATCTGCAAGATAAATAGCATGTGTAAATACTGATCACTGGGTTGCATGATTAAAGCAACAAACTATAAACCTTTGACCCGGAACGCTCATCGTCATGCTCCAGCACGCCCAGCCAACTACTTTGCTCAACGCCATACTCCGACCCCCGCACCCCCAAATTGAGCAAATTCTAGTCTTTTGACGAAACTTGGTGCTCAGAACACAAATGACTTTTGAGCAGTTATTTTTGTTCACAAATTAAAGGGCTACTGCGGTTGGTTTTCCACCCTTCTCAGGTAGTGATCGCAGCACATTTCTTGGAGGCCCGTGCCCATGGCATAAAAAACCCTTTTTCTAAATACCTAGTAGAACTATTTTAAAACAGCAAACAGGAACCTGGACTCGGTTCGTGGCCACAAATGATAATCTGGTTGACGCAGCGATGACGTCACATACAATATTCAAAAAACACTGGCACCCACATCGAATGGCTGAATAACGAATTAAAATGACAGCTCAGTTCATATAATGTGTAATGGGACCTCATACAAGTCTAATTTCTTGTTGACGCGGGGTGCTTGTAATAAAGAGCAACTGCTGTTTGCCACGCCGCAAATGCAGCGTTTCCCGCGTAAATCTCCTGAATTGACGCCACAAACACGGCAAGCTTTGAAATGAATTCGCGCAGGACTTGACCGCCGCACAGGTCCGGAACTTGTTGGAAAGGATCAAGACGAAGAGGAAGGCATACAGTAAACGTGTAATTAGAATACGTGTATCTAAAAAAAATCTGGAGTTGCCCTTTAACTTATGCAAGCACGTGTGGAGTGCAATGAGCGTCCTTGACACTCCCCTGTCAGTAGTATTCATACTCGAGTGAGCATTCAAGAAAACGGTGGCTAGCACTGCTGTGAATCGCACATTGTACGTTGATTATCGATAGTTCGAACTACTGTTTTACTAGAAGTAACGTTTAACTTCGTTCCTCTAGGCGCCTCATTGGGTCATTACTGTTTTATTATACATAAAAGATTTAGCATAAAGATTTTTATCTGACATTCATCTTCAGGCTGATGACTTCGTTTTACACGAAGTGATCAACTGCTCTCACGATTATTTTAGGCTACAGGAGCCGTTTACTAGGTTTCGTACTTGACGCAGTAAATGGCAGATGAAAATTACATTGATGATACTCTCCTGATGGCCTCCTTCTAATAGTTCATCTCTTGATGTTTAGCTGCTAATTCAATAACCGTACTTTAAGTAGTGCTTGCGACTATAAATATCTTGTTCTAATTTTTGCTCATAACTTTTCATGGACTGATGACATTGAATACATCTGCAATAAAAAAGTTAGAAAGTTATGCTCTTTGCTGCAAAAATTAACCAATTGCCCCGAGATACATAGAGCTGATAATGTGGAAATCACTAATACATTCAGTTTTAGAATATGCTTCGGAAGTTTGGAATCTGTATACTCCATAAAGAATATTACGTTGGAGGCGATGCAAAAATAAGCTTTGAGTATTATATTTCGCCGTTTCGACCGTCACTTCTCGTCCTCTTCGGCACTTCCTTGCCTGAAACTAACAACGCTTTCTTTACGTCGCCGCATCGAATCATTAAAATCCTTGCATTGCATAGTTAATTCTCCAGTCGCTCTCTTATCCGATTACTATACTTTTGCTTAAGAGTCATCAACCAGAAGACATGATGAACTTAACTAGAAACCTTTCTACGCACCCATTAACCCATTCAAAATCAGTTTTTTAAGCGGATCATTGAAACTTCGAACGCATTACCATTCGGATACATTCACTCCTTTGATTTTGAAAGTTTTGTAGGAGATGTTCGAGACACAACCATTTGTATTTATGCCTGCAACCCAAATGTACATATTTACTTCTACCTTTTCGTTTATACCTTGTTGTTTTCTTCCCCGCGCATAATTAGTTGTTATAGTTATCTTGTAGGTGTAGTTTGCACTTTGTTTATTCTGAGCAGATTCCGACGTTTAAGACAGTGTTGTATGTTATTTCTGATATCTATAGCCCTTCTCATCCACTCCTGCAATAGTGTTCCTTGTTTGCAGTCTCTGTACTGGCCAAACAAAACCAATAAATGAAATT
Organism: Amblyomma mixtum; assembly: GCF_055824585.1. Taxonomy (NCBI): domain Eukaryota; kingdom Metazoa; phylum Arthropoda; class Arachnida; order Ixodida; family Ixodidae; genus Amblyomma; species Amblyomma mixtum. Next base: position 56,774,950 of record NC_143012.1, read on the forward strand.
ACGCTGCAGTATGTATGAAGAAATAAATAAGAAATAAAGAGGAAATAGAGAGAGAGAGAGAGAGAGAGAGAGAGAGAGAGAGAGAGAGAGAGAGAGAGAGAGAGAGAGAGAGAGAGAGAGAGAGAGAGAGAGAGAGAGAGGTGCCGTAGTGGAGGGCTCTGAAATAATTCCGACCACCTGGGAATCTTTAACGTGCATTGGCGTCGCACAACACTCGGGCGCCTTTAGCGTTTCGCCTCCATCGAAACGCGGCCGCCCGGACAGGTGTCTAGCCCGGGTACTCCGGCTCAGTATCCGAGTACCCGGGGCCGAGACACCGCAGCGGGCATGGCGGGTTAAGCACAGGAAACAGGCGCTGCGGACTCTGCCCGGTCAAATTGCAAGCTTTTGAATACACACTTGCGAATGAAAAATCGACAATTTGTGAACCATGCTGTGCAAAGCGGAAAGTTGGCCAACTTGATATCGCCTTTTAGGATCAGTGATTGTTCACACTTGATTCAAGGTATAGCTCGGGGCCTTAAGCATTACCGCTGGGTGCAGCTTATTCAGCATTGCGTGCCGGCACTACGCGCAGCTAATTCTCCAGGATTGCAGCTCGTTCTTTTATCAGAACGACAAAAAGGAATAAAGTACTTGTGCTCTCTCACACGTTAAAAAATGTTGTTGCCTGATGCCGTGGTCAGAATAAGGACAAGAAGCTACAAGCAACTTGTACGGTTCTAACGGCCTGAAGTGGCTAGGAGGCAGTTGCCTCAAGCTACTAGATTGTAAGGTCAAACTATGATTGCCGAATTTCGATGAAGACCACATGTAAAGGCGCCCATGTGCTGATAATTTAGCGCAGATCAGTGAATCCCTAGTATACAATATTTGTCAGCATGTCTACTGTTTGTGTTCTTTATGATACTTGGTGTTTGCTTTTGATATATGTAAAACCATCAGACTTCACTTACTGTTGTTATCCTTAAATGTCAGAAGACCACATTTGTATTTTTTATTCCAGGTCCTCAGTGTATATCTGACGCTTGGCCTCCCTGCGTGAAAACGTGATTGCGCATGAGTCATACATCTCTTTGGCGCTTAGCGCAGCAGTAAGGCTCGTAGTTACTGACATCAGCCATCCGACTTTGACAGCAACCACTGAGGAAGCTACTATATCTTCTTTTTCGTAATTCCTTTATGTATTCCTATATTTCGCATATTACATTTATTTTCATAATTTGTTCTCGTTGAACGTAAGCTTAAAAATGCGGTTTTTCATTAAAAAAAACCGTTTTGCACCAGCAGAGCAGCATAAACTGAAGGTGCCTAAATGGATGAATATTTTATTCGCTTGTATTTTGCACGTAACTGATTACAGACCTATAACTGCCCATCGTTCGGTGCATATCGCTGTCGAAATAGGAATGTCTTTGTCTTTGTCAAAAGTAACCAGGCTGCACGTTTTTTCTTCTCAGTCATATATTAAAGCTATTATGCCAGCCCTCAATCTCCAAATCTCTGTATGGTAAAAAGAACCCCTGTTTTCACCTTCAAAGAACGTCTTGATCTTTAGGGAAGCCGTGCGGGCTCTGTTATACGAACGAGAAGCAAACCATGGAGCCTGGTTACTTTTGACAAGGATGTACACGCTGCTTCCATTTATCAGCGCTTTAATTAAGCGTGGTTTCATTTAATTATTCATTAAATTAGTCTTTAAATGAATTAGGTTTCATTTAATTAGTAAGTTATACACTGACTTTCTTATTTATTAGCCAATAATACGATCAATAATGGTATTTGAATTATTTGTTTTGACTGTCTCCTCTGATCATAACGATGATTTCGGAAAGAGACGCATAACTAGTCTTTGTAGCACCCAAGAGGACTATAATAACCAGCTGCAGCCTTCCTCCGGCTCATGGCACACACAATATTTCGCTTTTATTGTTTTCAAGGCAGAGTTCAATTGAGTGGTCTGCATTCACTCAGTGCCTTTTTAAATCCTTCATCTGATTTACAAGACCTCACTTCGCTTTTTTTTCCCCAACGCCTTGAACACCTCTTAGCTCATTGTTTTTTTGTGATGTCTCTCTGCTGGCTAGAAGACTCTTTAATTTTTCTTTATATTATGTGCTTTACACATCAGTAAAGGAATTGATAATAGTGCTTGATAACTGTGATATGTGTCTCCATGCCTTTGTGTCCCTTATTGCTTTAATGTCTTTACATCATTCTAACAAACAACCTTTTCGTACGAAATATACCTACCCCTCTTAAGAAATGTTGCTAACCCATCGTAAAGTAGCACTATACGCTCAAATTCGGCATCCTTAATTTTGTGTCGATGTTCTCTTAAACTCTGACATTATATGGGTGTTTTGTTACTAGTGATATTTCTCCATCTTTTACTAGTCATTTTCCATATGTTTCTTCCATTATGGCACTTTGCGATAGGTGAGTCGATCTGACAACTTATCGGTTAACGGCGCCTACAATGCGCCAATGTGGAAGAGAAAACAACAGAGGAATTTAGTAGCGCGTTTCTGACGTCCTTTGAGGGATACTTTCATCAACAGCAACCCTAGTTGCTTGACATAAGCTGCACAATTAGCTCAACAAGTGCGACGTGCGCGCCCTGAGAGAGATAAATATAACTTTGGCATGGTATTGCCAGGGATATTTATTGAATTCTGACCTACTTCCCCGTTTTTATTCATCATTTGCTCTGCGTTTTTAAGTGTACAGTGAAATATTCTGCAAAAGTTTAGAATATCGTGCATATGCCCAAGCGTGAGACAAAGTTTGCCCAATAGCCCAGAGTATTTTACCTTGTTTAAAAATGACGTTCATCACGGGACCGTTTTGTTTTCCTTTTTTTCCTTTTTTTCCCTCGAGCAGCTTCGCATGGAGGTCGAGCGTTTTGCTGTAACAAAACAGCAATGCGCACTTAGTTTTTCGAAAGCACCTGGAATCCAAGGCGTTACACTGGCGCTTCATGAGGACCAACAGAGATGGGCTAAATGAGCATTGCAGTCCACTAATGGCTTAAGTGGTAGCGGTTTCTCTCCTTTTAACGCTCTAATTCATTACCAGGATTGCGCATGACCCCATGTAGTATATCTACCATCCCAACAAGAAAGAAACGCTTTTAGAGATCGTTCCACGCCAGTTACCGGGCGGGAGACACGTAGCATGAGGAGCATTATTATGCTGGCACGCTGTTTTAGGGAGCGCGTTGAGGGTCCCCAACGCTCTCTATAAGGACATGCAGCGTGTACTGAGTAGGGCAGTGGCCAGATATATCTTAAGCTGGTGGGTTAAGGGCATGGAAAAATTTAGGTACTCTAATTTGACGTAACATTGCAGGCAGTGCAAAAGGGAAAAGTGGTAGCTGGGAAATAAGTTACAGTGGATCTGGGGAAGGGCCGTAGAAATATTGAGCCAGGGGAAATACAGGCGACCAAGGAAAACACTGTGAATTTCAGCACTACAGTGACAAAACCCAGCTTGACTTTGATGTCCTTGGATATATTCCTATCATCTCTGACCACATGTCAGACACAAGATGCCATGTAAAACTGGTTAGCAACGAAAAAGTGGCCAACGCTGGATTTGTACCGTCGTGATTCGTCTCTGTCTTCGTCCGCCGTATAAGGCTGCGAGGACTCTCACTTGATGTTACTGACGTCGTAGTCGACCTCAACCGCAATCCAAGCTCCCACATCATTGCCGTTGATTCTATTTTTCCACGTACGAGTTGTATAAATTGTAATGTTCAAGTAGCCGCCTCTATGCGTAATTGGTCATTATCAACTTTACATTCATAAATTCCCTCGAAGTTCTCATACCACTCCTGATGCAGTGGTGCAGCAGTAAAGCGACGAGTGATGGCAGGTGCTGCCACCTGCGGGGCTTGTTGTGATGACACCAGAAGGTCACGTGACTAAGGTGGCTCACCTGCCACCTAGATGGCCTACCTAGGTTGCTTCACTGCGGATTTTTCGCTCAGGGTTAACGACGTCGACACCGACGCCAACTTTTCTGCGTCGCGGGCTACTTAATGCCATCGAGCTAAAATCTGAAGAAATGTGAAACCTGTGGCACCGTCACAGCATAGCGGATGCCTGGTACTACCACTACCAGTTCGAATATTACTTTTGTTAGACCGAGGATAACTTAGAAACAGGTGCAAACGCACACAGAACTTGCAACGGAAGCTTCAAGATAAAATTTAGTTCTATCCCATTCCAACCTTAAGGCGACTTAGGCGTCCCTATAGTTTTTTGGGAGTGGCTCTCGAAGTTACATGTTAGCATGGAGTGTTCCACGCTAAGCACAAGGAAATCAAGAGGCCCTTTTCACAACTATGGAATAAATTTCTGTGGCTGTTCGAAAATTAGCATACGAAACATTCACCCGTACCATACTTGATTATGCAGCGGCTATATGGAATCCTCACCAAGCATACTTAATTAACACCTTAGAAGCCGTTCAAAACCGAGCAGCCCGTTTTATATCCTCAAATTACAATAGACACAGCAGTATCACCAGTATTAAATCTTCACTTAACATCCCGCCACTAGAGCTCCGACGGAAAATCGCACGACTCTGCCTCTTTCATAAGTTATATTACAATTTTCCTGATCTTCGTGACACATTATTACTAGCTCCCATCAGAACATCGCGCCGCCTGTTTAACCTCCTCAGCATTCAACGTATACATGAATCGACCTTGGCATTTAATAAATCTTTTCTTCCAACTGCAATAGAAAATTGGAACCTGCTACCCGACTACATTGTTAACGAGCGCGACGCTGCTAAATTTCGACAGGCATTAATTAATCACTGTACTGAATAAAAGACACTTCTCAAACTTCACCCAGTTACACTTATTCTTTTTCTTGTTGTTGTTGTTGTTGTTGCTACCGCCTAATTCAGCCTTGCGCCCTTCATTATTGACCAACGTTGTATTGTGATGTATCGTTTTTCATTTTATTGTATTGCATTATGTTTTGTTGTATTAACGTATTATTCTCAGTTGCATTTGCTTTGTCCCCCCCCCCTTATGTAATGCCTCAACAGAGGCCTTTAAGGGTAAAATAAATGATGAATGATGATCATGGGCGTCCGGAGGGGGGGGGGGGGCAAGGGGGGGCGGCTGCACCCCCCTGGAAAATCACTCACTCGAACCGTGAGTGATGGCCGCACGCCAGGGGCGGTGGTGCGCTCAGCCAAAAGGGTAAAAGCAGCCCCGCTTCGACGCTTGGTCACATCTGCGAAATGCCGCGTCCGGGCGCGCGTCGTTCCGCCGTTTTCAAACCACGCCACCGCCAGCTCTGCTGAAGGACGACCTGTTGCAGACATGCAGCGGCACCGGCGAGCATGTGTTTCGAGATGGGTGTCTGTTTCTTTGATCTCTAGAGAGATAGCGACACGGAGGCAGACAGTGCACAGGGCACAGGTCGCTCGCTATAATCATGATACGTTCGTACGCCGGCCACCGATGAATTCTTGAGGGGGGAAGGACAAATCAGCCGTGTCCACCCCCGCTTTGTCGGGCTGCTCAGGGGCAAGCGGGCGACGAGTTGGCGCCGCCGCCGCGCGCTGTCTCCTCCGATCCACGGGAGAGCTCGGTGCGGTAGAAGCGCGGCTTTCATAACCTTCGGCAAAGGGGATTAGCTGCTTTTGTTCACGGCGACGCAGTCTCGAGAGGCGCCCCCACACCAGCGTTCCTTGCGTCTTCTCCGAAAACCAGCGCCTTTGGTCAACGCAGCCCGATGGCGCCTGCCTGGCTCGCCTGTCACCTCTGGCTGGGCCTCAAATCACAACAGCGCCCATGTACTGTGCGTGTCAGTGCATGGTAAAGAGACCCAGGTGGTCGACATTATCCGAAACTCTGTACTACTCCGTCCCTCATAGCCTGAGTCGTTTTGGGGCTCTGAACCCCATAAAAGCACAAAAACAAATTTTCCGGCCGAATTAGTTGCGGGTATCCCTTCCCCTCGGAAGTCGCGCGGCGTTCCTTACACCCCAAAAGTGCGCATTCGTGGATATTGTGGCAAGTAAGCCCTTGCACGTGTGCGCGCCTCTGTGTTTGTGCTTCGGTGTTTTTAGTGGCGGGTTGTCAACGAAGGTGAGAACAACCAAGACAGCGGACGAGAAAACGACGAGCGGCGAGCAGTGTGTGTGCGGTTGCTCGACTGTGCGGATGCGCGAGCAAGATGGAGCGAGGTGTATGAAGCTGCGAGCGTGCATTTATCTTGTAAATAAGTTTTCGTTGTATATATAGTCATCTTTTGTTTTCAACGTACTCGTTCAACCATTTTTCCAATCAATATATATGATGACTGTGCACTGAGAGCGTGTAATGAAGCACAGAAATGAATTTATCACCCGTGTAACTACGCAATTCGCCCAGAAAAATCCGAGGCGCCTACAGTTGCTGTTCAAGGAAGACTGACTGAGTGACTGTAGTTGCGTGTTTGTGAACATATTGTTACGGTGCATAGTTGCTAGGAGAAGACGACGTTGTTTTGGGACGTTCGGCAGTGAACGACGACGAGGACGGGGCAGTTTGTGCTGGAGTGATTTAGCTCGGTGTGCCTTCTGACTGTGGCCTATACCGTCTGCCGCTGGGCTAACCCCCCGTAATATTTGGTGGAGGTGCTGGGTATCACACCGGGAACCTGCCCTGGACCTCCGCAGCGGTCGTCAGTTTCGAGCCACCACTATGCCGTCCAACCCACCTCCGGCCGCAGCATCACCACCAGCGCCGACCGTTGTCGTGGCGCAGCCTCGCGACCCAGGCACCTTTTGTGGCACCGATGACGTCGATGTCAAGGATTGGCTCGCCATGTATGAGCGAGTCAGCAAGCACAACCGCTGGGACGCGACGCTCATGCTTGCTAACGTTATTTTCTACCTGGCGGGCACGGCGCGCGTCTGGTTTGAGACGCATGAGGAAGACCTCACCTCTTGGGACAACTGCAAAGAAAAGCTCAGAGACTTATTTGGCAAACCAATTGGGCGCAAGCTGGGTGCTAAAAAAGACCTTGCTTCTCGAGCACAGTCATCTACGGAGTCATACCTCTCCTACATCCAGGACGTCCTCGCTCTGTGCCGAAAAGTAGACAGCGCCATGCCAGAGACCGACAAGGTGGGCCACATCCTGAAGGGGATTGCTGATGATGCATTCAACCTTCTTCTTTGTAAAGATTGTGCAACGGTTGACTCCGTCCTCCAGGTATGCCGGCAATTCGAGCAGGCAAAACATCGCCGTATTGCTTCTCGTTTTGATCGCCTTCCGAACACTGCGGCGACATCCTCCTGCGAAGACCTGCCAACACTGCGACAACCGTCCCATCCTGCCAATTTAACTAGAATCGTCCGCAGAGAACTGGAAGCTATGACTCCCGTCACCTTCGCCCCTCAACCGGCCGACTCTACGATTGCGCTGATCCAGGCCGTCGTTCGCCAGGAGTTTGCGAAGGTGGGCCTCAATTCTGGCCTGCCGTCTGCGTCGCCCTGTTTGCCAAACACCGCTCCACTGGTTGCTGCTGCTTCACCGACTCCGACCGTACTACCACGTTACCGCTACCGGAATCCTGCGGATTGGCGCACCCCGGACGACCGCCCAATCTGCTTCACCTGTTCGCGTGTCGGCCACATTTCCCGTCACTGCCGCAGCCGTTGGTTTTCGCCACCTCACCTCCGTTCCACTTACGATCGTCGTGCAGACTACGGACCTAGCTCCAATTATGATCGCCGTGCCGGCTTCGAACCACGCCAGACGTCTTCTCGTGCTGAGTCTCCGCACGCTTTCGACACTTCGGCCCCGCGAAGGTCCAGCCGCTCGCCTTCCCCTCAGATCCGCCGCTCTCGTTCGCCGCAATTTCGACGCCCGTCCACTCCACCCTTACCTGGCTCTCACTCGGAAAACTAACCAATGCAGCTCCCGGAGGTGATGCTGCATTGATGACCCGGCCCGAAAATCCTCTCCTGACCCTCGCTCCTCGCCGCAACCTTCTCGATATCTGTGTGGACGGTGCACCAGTTACCGCGCTTATTGACACTGGCGCCCAAATTTCTGTCCTAAGCTCCTCGTTTCGCCGTCGTCTGAAGAAGGTTGTGACACCTGCCGTTTCCTCAGCCGTTCGCGTCGCCGACGGAAGTGCTGCTGCCGTTGTTGGACTGTGCACTGCGCGTGTTTCCATTGCTGGTCGTACAACCCCTGTCGCATTCACTGTCCTTGACCATTGCCCCCACGATGTGATCCTCGGTATCGACTTTTTAACGACGCACGCGGCTCTAATTGATTGCGCCACTGGCCTTCTTCGTTTGGACTTGCCGCTCTGCTCCGAAAGCGCCGATACCAAGCCGCCTCGCTTACGTGCCGCTGAATTTACTCGCTTGCCGCGTGACGCTGCAGTCTATGTCCCTATGTCCCCGTTTCCCGCCGTTCCTGATGGTGTCTACGTCACGTACCCAATCAAGGACGTTGTCCTCCAGCGTAACGTCATCCTTCCACACACAGTCCTGACCGTCACCGGCAACCGCACCTACCTTCCGATTCTGAACTTCAGTCTCTCTCCCCAAGTTTTACCCTGTGGCATCGCGCTCGCTGAACTGGTTCCATTGGCCGAATGTACAGTTTCTGCTCTAACAGCTGTGCCTAACGCTGATCTCCATGCCCTTCCCCGCTCGGCCGCTTCACGCCCGGACCCTACTTTTGCGATGATCGCGGCGGATTTGCCACCTGACCACGCCAACGCCCTCTGCGCCCTTTTAGCTTCCTACAGTGATGTCTTCGATTTCGGGCATCGTCCTCTTGGCCAAACTTCTGTCGTGACCCATCGCATCAATACGGGCGATGCCAGCCCTATACACAGAAGGCCCTATCGTGTTTCTCTTTCTGAGCGCCATGTCATCGAAACCGAGGTGGACAAGATGCTGGCGAACAACATTATCGAGCCTTCTAGCAGCCCTTGGGCATCCCCTGTAGTGTTGGTCAAAAAGAAAGATGGCAGCTGGCGCTTCTGTGTCGACTATCGTCATCTTAATCAAGTAACGAAGAAAGACGTCTATCCTCTTCCGAGAATTGATGACGCCTTCGACTGTCTACATGGTGCCAGCTACTTTTCTTCTATTGATCTCCGTTCAGGCTACTGGCAAATCGCTGTTGACGAACGGGATCGTGAGAAGACTGCCTTTATCACCCCCGATGGCCTGTACCAATTCAAAGTTATGCCTTTCGGCCTCTGCAACGCTCCTGCCACCTTCGAGCGCATGATGGACTCGCTTCTGCGTGGCTTCAAATGGACAACGTGCTTGTGCTACCTAGATGACGTTGTCGTTTTCTCCTCAACGTTCGAAAGCCACATACGCCGTCTAGCTACTATCCTTGCCGTCTTCCGTCGCGCTGGTCTCCAACTGAACTCCAAGAAGTGCACCTTTGGCCAGCGCCAAATTAAGGTCCTCGGCCACTTGGTTGATGCGTCTGGTGTAAAGCCCGACCCTGACAAAGTTCGTGCCGTTCGTGAGTTCCCCACTCCCCGTTCCTCGAGCGATGTGCGCAGTTTCCTCGGGCTCTGCTCGTATTTTCGCCGGTTTATCCCGAACTTCGCCGACACGGCCCGTCCCCTTACCACCCTCCTGAAGAAGGATGTCCCTTTCTCCTGGGGCCTTGACCAAGCTCGCTCCTTCACGGCACTTGTTGCGGCCCTCACGGCTCCACCTGTGTTGGCCCATTTCGACCCATCTGCGCCTATATACGGAACTTCGCACAGACGCCAGTGGCCATGGTATTGGCGCCATTCTTGCGCAGCGGCAACACGAGCACTTTCGTGTGATTGCTTACGCCAGCCGCCTGCTCTCTCCTTCCGAACGTAACTACTCTATTACGGAGCGGGAGTGCCTTGCTCTTGTTTGGGCGTTAACAAAATTCCGCCCTTATTTGTTTGGAAGGCCCTTCTGCGTAGTTACGGATCACCATGCTTTGTGTTGGCTGTCCTCTCTTAAAGACCCTACAGGACGTCTGGGTCGCTGGGCCTTGCGTTTGCAAGAATACACATTTAATGTTGTCTACAAGTCCGGCCAGCTGCACCAAGACGCTGACTGTCTGTCCCGCCATCCTGTCGATCCCCCTGACTCCCACACGCGTGATACCGACGACTGTGTACTGTCCGTATCAGACTTTCTGAACATTGGTGACGAGCAGCGCCGTGATCCAACTCTGCGCCTCATAGTCGACCGCCTCCGCAGCGACCCTTCCGATCCTGCTCTACGAATGTTCGTGCTGCATCACGATATTTTGTACCGGCGCAATATGCACCCAGATGGCGCCGACCTCCTGCTCGTCGTCCCGACCCATCTCCGCTCCACAGTACTTGCCCAACTTCATGACGCTCCTACTGCCGGGCACCTAGGCGTCTCACGCACGTACGACAGCGTGCGCAGGCGGTTCTTCTGGCCTGGCCTTTACCGCTCTGTCCGCGGTTATGTTGCTGCTTGTGATCAATGCCAGCGCCGGAAAACGCCCCCACTTCCACCCAGTGGCCAGCTTCAGCCCATCGACATCCCGACTGACCCATTTTTCCGTGTTGGTCTCGACCTGCTTGGTCCTTTCCCCCCATCAACATCCGGGAACAAGTGGATTGCCGTTGCGACCGATTACACTACCCGGTACGCTATCACGCGCGCTATCCCTACCAGCTGTGCCTCCGATGTCGCCGACTTTCTTCTCCATGACGTCGTCCTACTTCATGGCGCTCCTCGTCAACTGCTTACGGATCGCGGCCCCTGCTTTCTTTCTAAAGTGGTCCACGACCTTCTGCGCTCCTGCTCTACCTACCACAAGTTTACGACGGCCTACCATCCTCAGACCAACGGCCTTACTGAGCGTCTTAATCGCACCCTGACGGACATGCTGTCTATGTATGTCTCAGACCACCATCGAGACTGGGACGTCAGCTTACCTTTCGTGACGTTCGCCTACAATTCCACACGCCACGATACCACCGGCTACTCTCCCTTCTACCTGCTCTTTGGCCGCGACCCGTTGCTACCCTTCGACAGCCTCCTGCCTCACGACCCTTGTACAAGCAGTTACGCTGGTGACGCCATTGCCCGAGCTGATGCCGCCCGCCAAATCGCTCGAGATCGCGTCGACGCTTCACAAGTCGCTCAAAAACGACGGTACGACCTTCATCACCGTGACGCCCATTACCCTCCCGACTCCCTCGTACTCCTCTGGCTCCCTGCGCGTCGTGTGGGCCTGTGTGAGAAGTTGCTGCCTCGTTACGTGGGTCCTTACCGCGTCTTGCGGCAACTGAGCGATGTCACCTACGAGATCGCGCCCCTGCAACCCCACACTCCTCGTGCGGCCTCCTCCACACAGCTCGTACACGTCGCCCGTCTTAAGCCCTACCATCCAAACCCACCATCTTAGGACACCCAGGGACTGTGCTTCCTTCCGCCCGGCGGAGGAGGGGGGGTAGTGTTACGGTGCATAGTTGCTAGGAGAAGACGACGTTGTTTTGGGACGTTCGGCAGTGAACGACGACGAGGACGTGGCAGTTTGTGCTGGAGTGATTTAGCTCGGTGTGCCTTCTGACTGTGGCCTATACCGTCTGCCGCTGGGCTAACCCCCCGTAATAATATTGCGCTGTGTGCTGGTCATCAATTCGGGTGAGTCGAGAACCCGTATGCAGTAAGACTGAGCACTTCGAGTATTGATAGTATCTTTTTGCATTTTTATTAATTTTAATTGTTTCTTTGTTGATAAACTCCAATGTATCTCTACAATCCGCGCTTTAATTTGCTGCTTGTAATTTTCTTTCATGTGTGTATTTTACTTATTTTTTATTTATATATAAATAAATAAATTTACTCCGCAAATAGTGCCTTTTCGCTACGAATATACCCCCCCCCTCCCTCCGGCGCCAACAACCAATGGGCCCCCCCCTGCAAAAAATTCAGCGGACGCCCTTGATGATGATGAATGATGGCTGTTCTGGGAAGAGAGCCACCGAATGCATTCTGCGTGGTAGTGTAAATAACGCTAGAGATGAGTGCGGCGACCCGAATTGGGAGAATGCGGAAGCATTGATACCTCCACAGTAGTCTTCGGCTCTGCTTTTTTCAGTTATTTGTTAATTATTTTAGTCATTGTTTTTGTTTGTTATTATTATTATTTTTTGCTAATTTGTGCATTAATTGTCGAACTTACCCACACTTTTTTGTCGTCATTCGCCTGTATTGTAACTTCAATAAATATGGCGGGTTCTTGTTTTTTGCTTTAATTAATTAATTATTGTTATTTTCTATTTTTTTAGTTTTAGCGTTTTTAGTTATTGTCATTCGTTTTTGGTTTCTTTGGTGCATGAACTGTCGAATTTCCGCACGCGTTTTTTTCCTCTTTCACTATGGTGACGCCTACAAATTCCATACTGTCAAAGTTCATTTCGGCTTTAATTAATTAGTTAATCACCATATTGACCTAACTTTTTCTTCAGCGTAATCATCACGTCTTGATCTTTCGATTACAAGCACTTATTTGCTGCTACCTCTTCCTAGAACGTCACAAAGAAACGTTTTGATGACACGACCCCGCCGACATAGCCTAGAAATGCTTTCGCTTTAATAAGGGTGGTCATTGTTTTTGAACTCCTTTGTGCACATAGGCTGAGTTGGATATGTTGGGGAGTAACTAGCATATTTCTTTCACTTGCTTCAAGATTTTTCTTAGTTCGGAAAAACTCAGAAAATACTCACTTTTCTCCGTCTCTTATGTAGTGCTGCGTGAAGTTGTATGCACCTTCTGTCAGGGAATTTTGCTCAACATATACGCAGTTGTGGCGATGGGAAGGCTCTTGCCAGTAAGTGTCATAGCTGCGGAGGATGAGCCAAACTTTTTCAGTTGTGTTCAATGCCTGCAGGATAGGTAATGAAACTTTTGCAGTAAGGACATTTCAGTTTTTTTAGAGCAAAATTTATCGATTTTGATCGAAGGTAAAAAGATTTACGGAAAAAGTAGACCAAAGCAAGTTTAAGCACCCCTGTAAACCATTCAAACTAAACACGAGCGAAGATCTGTGACAGATAAATTGGAGCTGCTTAGTTACTGAGCTATTATGCGGTGAATAAACTAAAATTGTTTTGTGCACCAGCTGTATGCCTTAAGTTGTTAAACAGGAAGCGTAAATGGAATGTTACTGGCGTTATTTTGGTCAAATAAAATCGTTTAAGGTGTATAGTAAACTCACTTTTCCTTTTAGCATATGTTAGCAAATAATAAGCACTTGAAAGCAAATTAGAATGCTCTGTGAATTTTGTTGTTAAGAGGACCGCCAAGGACTGTGCGCACATAGCTCAATATTAAGGTGGAAACCTTTAATGCCTCATTGTTGTAAGCAGCAGTTATCGACAGAAATGTCACGCTTTTCAATTGGTCGAAACGGTTGTCACGTCACAGTGCGCGAATTTCAAACGGGGCCAATTGTACTTTGGCTACTAACCATGCAACCAATTAAAGGGGTCGTATAGTGATGCGCCAAGTAAGTGGGACTGAGTTTACTTAATTGCTTACTTAACCAATTAGCCTAATTAACCTTTCTAGTCAGACCAGATAAATAAATAAAACCGAGTAGGAAATTGGACGAGCTTCGGAATCGAACCCCGGTCTCCGGAGTGCCAGACCAGCATGCTAACCACTCCGCCATGCCAGCTCGACGGTTTGGAATGAACAAAGGCGCGTCTAGTGAATACGGTGTCTTCGTTCACTCCCATCTTCCTCCCTTCCCGTTACGGCGAGGTTTAGGTGTCCACCGAGATATGACAGACATTTAATTTCTTTTCCTCAAAAACCAATTTATCGACGAGCAAGGCGTAGAACCGAACGGGCGGTGGCGTTCTATGGACTCTCTGGCAGCGTTGCAAGACGCTGTCGCGTTCCGCTCTTAGAGGCGAAGCTTAACATCTTAAGTGATACAAGCAGCAACACTGTGCTTAAGGCTTTCGCCCCACCGCACTTTTGGTCAACAAAGTGCCCCCCTGAATTTTTGTCTCGCTTGACTTCTTCTGGCGCTTTGCCTGAAATTAAAAGTAAATTAAATGTTTCTGTGAATTCTCTATATTTCGCCAACATTAAAAAATCATTATAAATTCAGGGGAGACTTTTCGGCATCGAATTTGCGAAGTCAACAAGATCGCAAAGGTGAATGCGTGGTCCTGCATAGACTAGAAAATGAAACAAGTTTTTCCCTGATTAATCTGCCTCATAATTATGTTAATAGTGAAATGAGTTGCGATACAAAAGCATTACTATCAATACCGTTCTCGTGTCCACTCTATACAAAGGCTTGAGGGAACATTCCCCTTCTGTTGAAGGTTTTCTCATGCACCACGCGACACACGAGAAACAAAATGCTATTTTCCTTCACAACCGTCCAATATCTTAAGCTAGCTCATGTCCTATGCGAACTGAATGACAACGCACCAAAAGGAACATTCTCTGAGGCAGCATTCCGGTGCCGCAGACGGCAGTGCAGGATTACCATTGACGGAGCGCAAGGTACACTGCCCCGAGAGGGGTGTGGTTCGTGTCCTGATCTCCAGACACTAGCTGCAAAGCTTCTAAACAACCTAGCATTTCAAGGTCACGCTGTTCAATGGGGACGGGGCAAATGTAATTTCTGAGGAGGGCTTGAGTACAAGGCTTATCACGTGACAAGTTTCGCGAGAGCTATGGATGGCTCCAAAACATTTTTCACAGGCAGCGATTATGCGATGAGAAGGAGAAGGATCTTGTGCCAGCGGCTGCCTGATGCATACGAGGAGAAAATGGTGAATCTTGAGTCTATAAGATCGAACTTGAGATGGAGCAGAGCTAAATGACACACATTGACCACGCTGACCAACTCCTGAGTACTTCCTAATGACTACGAACCTAGCGCTGAAGAGTAAGGGCTCCACGCCGAAAGTTTCCGCAGTGGCGGGAATATCATGCTGCCCGGATATATGTGTTGTGTGCCTTGCCGAGGGAACAAAGGTACTCCATTAAGTGATATTATAGCGCAAGACAGTCATAGGGTCCTCATAGCCCCTCGAGGTTGTTCTATGGGCACGGCAGCTCTGTTCCATGAGCAGCAAACTAGTATGTTCATTTTCAGAAACAGTTACAAAACAGCGACCATCTTCGCACTTCGGTTGTTGGTCATGGCAGACTTGTTGCGGTGCCACTGTACGCAGCGATGAAAGCTCGCCTCATGTAACAAAGTACGCATCATTTATCACACAAGGTGTGACGACATTCCTTCTCTAACCATTCGATGTGTGAATTACGAAGGCGTTCACTGCACACGTGAAGCAGCCGTAGGTTAAACGGATACCCGACGGATGCGTCCGAAGCCAAACATCGTATTGCTGTGCCATTATATCGTCTATGTGTGCAAAGGGATACCAACCGATAATGCGTACAAATGCTACAATAAGAGCACAACTCGCAACAGCGTAGACGGATCGGAAGATGGAAACATCGTTGGCAGCAGTGCTGAAGCCTGGGAACACTACAGTAAGATGCGTAGTTGATTGTGGTAAGTCTAATATTACACTGAGCTTGCCGAAATAGACTTGTTTTCAAAAAAGTGATCATTGCCTGAGAAGGCATAAAAGTGGAAATCCTGCTCCCTGCAGGCAAGTTTGTGGGTTGTTTTAAAGGAATGTTTTCCTTTTTGCAGGGTTGGGAATTTTAAGCGTTCCTTATATACAAGAGGGGGTGACACGGACGGTAATAGGGCATCTTTCCGCTAAGACATAGCCATAGCTCACTAAAGCCCAAGAAACGGCCAAGAACAGACAGGTAATTTGAAATGAAAATGCCTTGAATCGCTTGCGTCGTCTCCTATTGGCCTCAATTTTTGTCATTTCTGCCCTGGATTTATCGACCATGAGCTGCCAGAACCCACCGTCTTCCTTCTTAGCATAGCACACTAGACACATTGCAAAGCATTTCATGATCTCAGCTCGATAATATGGTGCGCGATTAGGGTGCACTGCAGAACACTGTCATCGGTCAATGAAAATCTGCCTGGCATCAGTCAGGCACTCAGAGTCTTCGGAGGTAAAAGAGCGGCAGCAAACACTGATCTTTCGACCCCCTCCCCCGTTTTCACTTGGAAAGGCCCACTCCTTGTCCTCTAGGCCTCAGTCCGATCTTGACTGCAAATCAATCCCCGTTACAGAATTGATGAATTCAATTATTTGTCGAAGACACATTACTACATCCGACCTTTCTACAGTGAGAGGAAATGGCACAGAGCCACAGCAAACGCATCCTAAAAATGACGTTCTCAAGGAGAGCTGAACGTGGCAAACTTCTGAAAACATAATCTCTTTCTCTGAAATTTTTCTTCCTGGGTACAGCGCGATGAAAATACCTTTACCTCAATGAGGTCGGTGATGTTTGGCGCGGTACCAGCAGCCGCAGCAAGTTGCAGAGAAGCAGCGACCAAAAACACCAACATGTCTTCGTTTGGAATTTCCAAGAGTGTACAGATCGAGGCGAACAGTAACCTGGAACATCCGCGCCCACGTATATATACTCCGCATTTATTAGCAGCTTTTTATTCCTCTGTAAGCATTTTTATTTTCTATAGGATGCCATCTGCAATTTACAAAAAAAATTTGTGACGGCAGTCGTAGTGGAAGGTCAGTATCGCCTGAGAAAATAACAATACCCGCTTCATCTTTCACACTTGTTGCACTATTTTTCTTGAAACGCATAAACAAAATTCAGCATCGAAACCTCATCATTAACATGCCACCTCATGCCACATGTGTAGTACAGAAAGAAACCATTTGGAGCGAAGTGTTTAGGCATTATCATCGGTGTAAAGTTTTCCGGCATGTTTATATTCAGTAGTTTATAGTACTCTGTTTTAATAAACTTCTTTTGACTTAGATAAACGAAATAGTGAATCTTTGGTGCGCTCTGGGGTGAATGAACATTTTATCACTGTACAAGCCAGTAGCTTTATGTAGAAGTTACCAACCAGGCAGTTACTATCGGCTACGTACACGTGTCTGTAATAGAGGGTCGCAGAATAATGGAATTCAATCTAAGATGTATGGCAGAACCAAGAAACATTTAAAAAAAAAAGAGCCCTTACTCAGTTGATCGACCCCGATCTGTGACGTAAGCAAGATGTGGCGGCACTGCTGTCGCTGACTAGGACGACTGGGGGGACGGGGGGGGGGGGGGGGGGGGGGGGAGAGAACTAGGGAAGAAAGCTAGCCTTTACGCCCTTAGGAATACATGAAAGCAAAAGTGTTCAAAGCAGTTTTCTGGTTTCACGGAGCGCCTATGAGGTCCCTTTGTGAAGAAAAGCAAAGTTCGTTCTGGAATAGATTCTGAAGTTATGAAGCGTCATTTAAAAGGCAATGCATTTTTGAAAGTTTATGTGAGGGTGATTGCTGGCTGGGGGGTATGAACCGAGGCGCGGCCCTTTGAAACACATGTGAGGAAAAATTTCTGAAATATTTTTGCCGTTTCCAACAGTATACACACGGAGCAGAGCAGACATTTGGGCTAGTTGGTGTGAATTCTTGGTGGAACAACAGCGAAAGTGTCTCCTGTCTTGTTCTGTGTTCTCTGTCTAAGTTCGCGCTGTTGTTCGACCATGAATACACACGGAGCGGCTGTTTGTTAACAGCTGGTGAGTGGTTTAAGAAGAATGCGAAAAAGTATTCAACTTCATTTCCAAGCTCTCTTTTGAATAGTCATTATAAAATTGGGTCATGAAGATGAGCATACCCTCAAAAGGTGCTCTATCCGCTTCGTGTTTCCCCGTATCGCGTAAGCTTTTCTTGTACGGTCGGATAGGCCGTCGCGTGCGCTACGTTTGTCTCATGAATACGATCGTTTGAACTGGACAGCCTAGGCTGCATTACTTGAAAAAGCACGCCTCAAACACCATGGCAAACACACGAAAGAGAACCACGCGCTGTAGTTGACGGCGCCGCAGACGATACCCTTAGACGCCTCCGGCTACGGCGTCCGCCAGCGCCACATTGGTGTGTTCACAGCGTTAGGATAGGATAGGAAAGACTTTCATTGCTCTAGAAAGGTCTTGTGCTAGTAGCAGACGAGAGAGAAGAGGTCCCTCTTCCTTCTCACAGGGTCGGTGCCCCTATTCGAGGGCTCCGCTGAGCTTCGCTGCTCGTTGGGCGTGCTGGATCAGACCTTGTTGGCAACCCAGGTCGCCGCTGGAGAGCCGGCTCTCCCATTGTTCCGCACTCGGTTCTTTACGAAAGCTGTCGTTCTTACTGCACTCCCACGTGATGTGGTACAGCGATGGTTTGCTACCACACCACGGGCAAGTGTCCCGATAGTGCGTCGGGTAAATCTTGCTAAGGATATGCAGGTTTGGGAATGTTCCTATCTGCAGTCTTCGCCAGTAGACTGCCTCTTGTTGATTTAGATCACGATCAGGCGGCGGATAGCGGATCCGTAGTCCCTTGTAGTAGTTGAGAATGTCTGAGTACGTAGGGCCGACTCGGTCGGGTAGATCGTCCGATTGGGAGGAAGCTCGGCTCGTATATTCTCGAGCTATCTCGTCGGTGCGTTCGTTCCCTGCTATATCGGTGTGTCCTGGCAGCCAGTAAATGCTATGTGTGACTTTCGGTGGGGTCGCGCTCTGGAGGAGCCGGAGCGTGGCGCGACCTATGCGGCTGTTCATGTAGTTACGGCATGCTTCTCTCGAGTCGGTAAGGATGGTAAGGAACGTGTTGCTTCGATAACCGGCTACCACCGCTAGAGCAACGGTCAGCTCCTCCCCTTCGGTTACCGTGCAATCCCTGACTGAGGCGCTAGCTAATTCCTTTAGGTTGGTATCAATAGCTATCGCCACTGCGCTGTTATGTGTTGGTCTGCTGCTACAGTCATGGTTAAAGAATGCAGCGCGAAAAGACAAGGGCAAACGAAGAAGTGGACGGGCAGGACGCTGACTTCAAACGGTACAATTTTCCTTTTGAGATAGAAGGAGAAGATCCTGGCCTTGCAAGTAGAGATCGCGATAAGGTTCACGCAGGTGATGGCGGCATCTTGCTTGCTAAGGGTACATAGAAAAGAGCCCAGTGCAGAAGAAATCTGATGAACTAAAGTGGCTTGTTGGTCAGTGATCATGGTTATAGAATGCAGCGCGAAAAGAGAAGAACAAGCGAAGTGGACAGGACGAACGCTGACTTTAACCGGTACAATTTTCAATTCCCACTTCTTCGTTTGTGCTTGTCCAAACAAGCCCAAACAGCCACTTTAGTTCATCAGATTTCTTCTACATTGGGCTCTTTTTTATCTACCCTGAGCAAGCAAGATGCCGCCATAATCTGAGTGAGCCTTATCGCGATCTCCACTTGCAAGACCAGGATCCTCGCCTTCTATCTCAAAAGGAAAATTGTACCGTTTGAACTCAGCGTACTGCCTGTCCACTTCTTCGTTTGATCATGATCACTAACTATTAAGCCCAAACAGCCACTTTAGTCATGCTACAGAGCTCGATTTATTTATCGTGCTGTTTAAGCAAAGCCTGCAAAGTAAACATTGTCACCCATTTAACGGCAGCATTCGGGAGGGATTGTTGCGTGCTCGACAGAAACGTCCGAATACACTAGTCGCTTGCGTGATCTGGGGAAACACTCAGAGAGCGTTGTGGGGAAATACCCACAAATTTCATTTATGCTGGCGTTTTAACAAGATAGGTTAGAAATGACGAAGCGTGCTTTGGTACACTTTTCTTCAAAATACTCGCCAACTTTTAACAAACGGCCGCTTCCATGGGTGCTCTGTCAAACGAGAAATGTAGTTTGGAAAGTTTTACTTACATGCATTTATATGGGTTGCGCAAGCGCCTCGTATACCCAGCCGCGGTGTTTTAAAAATGAATCGACTTCGAAATAATACTTCATACTTTGAGATCCATTTCACTAGGCTTGGCTTTTCGTCACGAAGGGATGGCTTCATTTGTGTGTTGTGAAATCAGAAAATGCTTGCTATACTTTTGTTTCCATGTATTTCTATGCGCATTAATATTTTTAGAACTTTTTGTTGGGCTAGATGGTGCATGTTGTAAGAAAAAAAACAGTAGCGCAACCAAGACGAACACAAGAGAGGACCACACAGGACTAGCGCTAACCTTCATCTAACTTTATTCAATAACAGCGCAGTAAATATAAGGAAAACCAGGACACGTACAGAGAGATACCAGTTTCCACAGAACACTATCTACAGAACCGTTCAAGATACGCCATCTTCGATTTCTAGAGGTTCACCGACGTATTGCTAACACAAGATAAACCTCCCTTCCTTATATGATATGCTTCCAATAGTTCCCTTGCCCTTGTGTCTTTGCTTTTACCTAAAATCTTTATCTCATGAAACCGTGGTTGACATTTTCTGCAGTATTTACATCTTGCCTGTGGCAAATGTTCTGCCGCTCGAGGGCATTCATAACACTCAGCGCAGTGCTGAGAAAGGTGTGCACCACTTACGTCTTTCACTAGCCGGGCGTGCTCACCTGCCCTTTCATTGATGCACCGCCCTGTTTGGCCCACATAGTCCTTCCCGCATGAGAGCGGTATTTCATACTCCACCCCGATGCAGCAATTCACGAACTTCTTTGCATGTCTGATGCGGCACCCACTCTTGTCTTGGCTCGCGATGCGCGCGCAGAGCTGTGCCAGGCGTGTCTGGCTGCCGTGAGCACCCCTTTGTTTGTAAACACGGCATTGGCTTATATCCAGAGCCAAGGACGTACGGCGAATAGTGGCTTGCAGAGGTACTCAGATAAACAGCGGAATCCAAGGAGAGGAATCTGGCAGTATACGAACTGGTTAGCTAGTGATCTGTGGTAGCAGTTAAAATGTGTTCATCCTTCGCGGCGTGAAAACGTTCGATATTAGAGCGTTGTCAGGAAGGCTGAGCTGGTAGAAAGTACTTGAAGAAAACAGCGATGCAGCAGGGACAAGAAAAGAGACGGGACAGGTACTTGTCTCTCTTGTCCCAGTTACTGCGCTGTTTTCCTCAAGTATGTACCAACTTGCTCAACTCGCCGTTTTACTGGTAGAAAGACAGCAGCAATAATAGACGCGAAAGTTCATCGGCGAAGACGTGCCAGTCGTCTGGTAGTGGACAGCTTCGTTGCTCTACAAGCTGGGCTCCCCGGTTATCCCCGGTCCACATATGACGCGCGTATGTGCGAGAATAGCAGCCCAATTTGTAGACGGGTATGCCGTACCATGAAGAAAGACTGCGTGGTGAGTCTTGGCGCAGACATATCATTGCCAATGCATCGGGTCCACTTGATGTGTTATAGTTCTGCGCTTTAGTGTCTCCAGTTCTGTGCTCAAATGTCGAGCGTCAAACATGTTTTCCAAGCGTCTAGAAGCCTTTTTTATAAATTCAGTGATCCGGCTGCATTTACAATCCTTGTTGGCCACAATGGTAGCGCCATTTCATGACGAAAAAAAAATGTATTTTCAAAAACAGGCAATAAGGATCCATTTTGCGAATTTTTTCGGGGCCACTATGGTAATGATGTCTGGGGCAGTAACATTTTCGTCGTCTTCCAAGCGGTGGAATGCTCCACACAAAGCTCTTTTCTCGGCGCGAAACTGCTTCGGATGATAAAGGGAATCGTATTTTCGATATACATTACTTTAAAGAACAGGGCTGCAATGGCATGGGCGTGGATGTATGCACCATGCATGAATTACGAAAATATTTTTGAGCCATTCACGTTATTTTTTGTGAAATACAATACTAGATTCCAATTATATGGGCACAAATTTACAGATTATTTCTCTGTAGTAGAGCACAAAGTGTATCTGAAAGGGGTACGCTACATACTCCTTATCTGGCCAACTCTTCCCCTTTGCTTTGCCTGCGCCATGAGTTCAACTTCACATTACTGAGGACAATGTGTATGCTGCCGACATTGTATAATCGTGGTTGTGGCTGAACATGCGGCAGCGGAGCCACTGCTCTAACTGCCTGGAAACTCAGCAAAAATTTTATTGCAAACAGTTTTCATG
Source organism: Amblyomma mixtum (assembly GCF_055824585.1). Lineage (NCBI taxonomy): Eukaryota > Metazoa > Arthropoda > Arachnida > Ixodida > Ixodidae > Amblyomma > Amblyomma mixtum. Next base: position 56,797,018 of record NC_143012.1, read on the forward strand.
AATGTTTATCCATAAATGCTCACTTGACACCATCATAGGGGACGGATTGTCGCTCCGTAGCTCGTAGCTACCACAGAAAATAGCCACGCGGTACGGAACGCTTCTATTTTTCTGCAAGGATTCAGTAAAAGCATGAAAGAATTTCTTGACATTCGAAAGAGCGTACTCTGACGTTGACAGCCTACTCAGTACGCTAGGCAAACAACGCGAAGAAATAAAAGTGCAACAATTTTGAAACAGTTCTCGAGCAACACATGACGTTAAAACGATGTATTTTGTCCAACCTTCTATGACGGTAAAGCTGTTTCTTTTATTGTCTTTTGCTTCACGCACACGATATTTCTCCGAAAACATGTGCCCACATAATTTATCTTTCAGAGTACCGAATTATTGCATTGAATTTATTTTTTACTTTCCTAGCTTTAAGCAAGGCGATGCATTGTAAAGATGAGAACAATTGCAACTGCTTGTTTCGGAGTTTTGGTGAGGAGAATTTCAGACATACCACGGATGACGCTTTCAGTCGTCGAAGGCAGTGTACTGACGCATGTGAGCGGTCCGGCATATCCACAACTCCTACAGTTCACAATGCTTATTGTTCACATGCTTATTGTCCGCGGAAGCATCCGTTAGAGCAGCTCCGCTCTAAATGTCAAAGTGCTCATTTGGGTGTCTCGATGAGCAGCTTGTGTCATATCAGCCATTTCAGCAGACGTTGATTTCGGCTTAAGTGCTGGTATGTCATCATTATCGTCATCATCATCATCATCAGCCTGACTATACCCACTGCAGTGCAAAGGCCTCTCCCATGTCCCTCCAATTAACCCTGTCCTTTGTCAGTTGCCGCCACTGTATCCCCGCAAACTTCTTAATCTCATCCGCCCACCTAACTTTCTGCCGTCCCCTGCTACGTTTGCTTTCTCTTGTAATCTACTCCGTTACCCTTAAGGACCAGCGGTTATCTTGCCTTCACATTACAAGCCCTGCCCAAGCCCATTTCTTCCTCTTGATTTCAACTAAGATGTTATAAACCCGCGTTTGTTTCCTCACCCACTCCGCCTCTGCCCTCTTCCGATCTCTTAACGTTACACCTATCATTTTCCTTTACATAGCTCGCTGCGTTGTTCTTAACTTAAGCTCAACCCTCTTTGTTAGCCTCCACGTTTCTGCCCCATAGGTGAGTACCGGTAGGATACAGCTGTTGTGTACTTTTCTCTTCAGGGATATTGGTAAGCAACTATTCATGATCTGAGAGGACCTGCCATATGCGCTCCACCCCATTTTTATTCTTCTAGTTATTTCCCTCTCATGATCCGGATCTGCGGTCACTACCTGCCCTAAGTAGACATATTCTCTTACTACTTCCAGCACGTCGCTACCAATGGCGAACTGCTGTTCCCTTGCTAGGCTGTTGAACATTGCTTTGGTTTTTTGCATGTTAATTCTTAGCCCCACCGTTCTGCTCTGCCTGTCCAACTGATTGATCATGCTTTGCAGTTCTTGTCCTGAGTGGCTTAGCAAGGCAATGTCATCAGCGAATCGCAAATTACTCAGGTATTCCCCATTAATTCTTATCCCCAACTGTTCCCATTCCAGTCCCCGGAATACCTCCTGTAAGCAGGCAGTGAAGAGCATTGGCGAGATCGTGTCTCCCTGCCTGACACCTTTCCGTATTGGAATTTTATTGCTGACTTTATGGAGAACTATAGTAGCTTTGCAATCGTTATAAATATCTTCCAATATTTTCACATAACACACTTCTACACCCTGATTCCGCAATGCCTGCATGACAGCTGTGGTTTCCACTCAGTCAAATGCTTTCTCGTAATCAATGAAGGCTATATATAGGGGGTGGTTATATTCTGCGCATTTCTCTATCACCTGATTGATAGTGTGAATGCGGTCTATTGTCGAGTATCCTTTACGAAAGCCTGCCTGATCATTTGGTTCACTAAAGTCCAAGGCTGTCCTGACTCTATTAGCGATTAACTTAGTAAATACCTTGTAGGCAACGGACAATAAGCTGATTGGTCTGTAATTCTTCGAGTCCTTGACGTCGCCTTTCTTATGAATTAAGATAATGTTAGAGTTCTTCCAAGCTTCTGGTACTCTCGAGCTCACAAGGCATTGCGTATACAGGGTGGCTAGTTTTTGTAGCACAATCTCTCCTCCGTCCTTCAACAAATCTGCTGTTACCTGATCCTCACCAGCTGCTTTCCCTCTTTGCATTGCTCCTAAGGCTTTCTTTACTTCCTCCTTCGTTACTGGCAGGATGTCCCATTGCTGAGCTCGACTGCCTCCCTCAGTAACTTGATTATTACATTCGCTACTGTATAGATTTGTGTAGAACTCTTCGGCTAATTCAACTATCTTATCCATATTGCTGATGACATTGCCCTGTTTGTCTTTTAGTGCATACATCTGGTTTTTACCTATGCCCAGTTTTCGCCTCACTGATTTTAGGCTACCTGCGTTCCCTAGAGCATGCTCGATTTTCTCCATGTTAAACTTTCTTATGTCGGCTACCTTGCGCTTATTTATTAACTTCGATAGCTCTGCTAGTTCTATCCTGTCTGTGGAGTTAGACGTCCTCATGCTTTGGCGTTTCTTTAATCAGATCTTTAGTCTCCTGAGATAGCTTGCTGGTATCCTGTCGAACCATCCTACCACCTACTTCTGCGGCGCACTCTGTAACGATAGCTGTAAGATTATCATTAATTGTTTCAACACTACGGTCGTCTTCTTCAGTTAAAGCGGAAAATCTGTTTTGCAGCGACATTCTGAATTCCTCTACCTTCACTCTTAATGCTAACTCGTTAATAGCCTTTCGCTTCACCAGTTACCTCCGTTCCCTCTTCAAATCTAAGCTAACACGAGACCTTACCATTCTGTGGTCGTTACAACGGACCTTACCAAGGACCTCCACATCCTCTACGATGCCAGGGTGTGCACACAGTATGAAGTCTATTTCATTTTTAGTCTCACCATTGGGGCTCTTCCATGTCCACTTCCTGTTTGCTCGTTTGCGGAAGAAGGTATTCATAATCCGTAAATTATTTCTATCTGCGAACTCTACTAATATCTCTCCTCTACTGTTCGTAGAACCTATGCCATAGTCACCTACCGCCTTGTCTCCAGCCTGCTTTTTAGCTACCTTTGCATTGAAGTCGCCCATCAGTACAGTGTACTGTGATTTTACTTTGGTCATTGCCGATTCCACATCCTCATAGAAGCTTTCAACTATTTGGATTATTTGTCACTGAAAAGAACATCCATCAGTGAGCCGTTTAAACAGACGCATTTTATAACCTTATTCATAAAAACTTCATTTAAACATCCTATTTCCTTAGCGCGGCTGGCTGTTAACATATCGTTCAATGTTTATAAATTTGGTCTTTTTAACACCCAGACACATTTCACTCAAATTCTTTGAGAAAATGAATGGTAAAAAAGCATATTGCAGCTGATCTCACATTTTAGTAATATCCAGGCATAAGCTTGGCTGTTTCGATAAGCGGCAGCATTAGCTTGCTTTAGCGTTGCACCTAGTAATGTTAATATGTTCCACAGATTAACCATGTCGAATATTAATTCGTCCAAAATAAAGAAATAATTGAAGCGTGCCCCTTATCTAGCGTATAGTGCCGGCGCCTCAATATTTTAATGAATTTCATTCGACTCCAGCATGAGGTCGCATCCAAGCATAGAAGCGCCGTGACATTCTCTAAGTTTAAGGCTTAGTGCTATTCCTTACTTGGTCATCCCACTATGGCTACATTTTTTCATTACAATTCCCGTGACTATTGAGAGTTGCCTCCACAAAACGTGCCCAAATCGCGTAGCTACAAGATGGAAGCAAGTTTTTTGGGTAACAACAAGACTTCCAATGCATTTCAGGTGCTGTGAAGTACTATATTTATGATCACCCACCCAAACACTGCCGTGCTGCTACTCAGGAAAGTTGTAGAGCTTTCATAGAAGCCCCGCAGTTAAAAAAAATTCGTCCTGGTCTGGGGCTCCAGCCGTAGACCACCGCCTATCCGATGCAGAAGAGCTATCAACTGTGATAACCAGAGAAGGCTGCCGGATGGCGAGGCGCGGCAGGATTCATGAACAACTCGAAGCAAATATGTGTTAGCCCAAAGTGTTCATGGGGAATTCACCAAGGTGGAGCAAGTGTGTAGTCTAAGAGCAATTACTCAATAGCCTCCTCCCATGTGCCTCCATGTCACTGCAAAGAAAAGCTGTACAGCGTTTGCACAAGCTTCACAGTTCAATAAAATTTCATTAAGGTCGTCCGAAATCATTCTTAGCAGTTCGTCCGCTATGTTACTTAGCAATGTAATGTCATCCGCCAATCGCGGAATGCGAAGGTATTCTTCATGAAATTTTATGCCTACCTCCTCCCAATTCGCCTCGCTGAATATGTCCGGTAACCTCGGGGTGAATGGCGCTTGGGAGAAAGTGTCCCTCCTGCCTGGCACCCTTTCTGAGTGGAACCTTGTGAGTGGGACTTCCACTTTCCCTGTAGGAGAGTATGCCGGCTGTGAAGCCGGCGCGAGATTTTCCAGTATATTTCATTGCGCATTTTCTACACGCAATGTAATGTCTTAGCAATGTAATGTCATCCGCCAATCGCGGAATGCGAAGGTATTCTTCATGAAATTTTATGCCTACCTCCTCCCAATTCGCCTCGCTGAATATGACCGGTAACTTCGGGGGGAATGGTGCTTGGGAGACAGTGTCCCCCCTGCCTGGCACCCTTTCTGAGTGGAACCTTGTGAGTGGGACTTCCACTTTCCCTGTAGGAGAGTATGCCGGCTGTGAAGCCGGCGCGAGATTTTCCAGTATATTTCATTGCGCATTTTCTACACGCTGGTAAAGCATTATCTGTATGACTGCTGAGGTTGCTATATCAGGGAAAGGGCAGGTAGATGGGTTCCTCGAAAACACAGAGTAAACAAAGGAGGGCGAAGCTTTAGGTAGCTTGGCAACATTTTGACAACAGGTCTTGTGTTCGTCAAGTTTCAGGTGAGTGAAATGTCTCCTCTTAATGTATGAATGCTAGTGATACCGATTGTTTGTATTTTGCGCATTTCTTGATCACCTTTCTGATGGCGTGAATGCGGTCAATTGACGAGTAACCTTTACGAAAGCCAGCCAGCTCTTCCGTTCGACTAAAGGCTAATGTTTCTTTGATTATATTACGATTTTTCTCAGTATATACTTTGTAGGCAACTGACAGTAAGCTGATCGTTCTCTTACTTTTGAAGTCCTTCACCTTATGTTTAAACCTTAACTTAAACCTTATTCAATGATTTCGGTGTGCACGAGTTCATGAGGCCTTGCTTATACAGGGCAGCCGGTTATTCGAGCAGAATCTCGTCATCGGTTACCTGATCCAAGCCCCTGTGGTGGCTCACTGGTTATGGCGCTCGGATGCTGACCGGAAATACGCGTGTTCGAACCTAGACGCGGCGGTCGAATTTCAATGGAGGCTAAATTCTACATGCCCGGGTACCGTGCGATGTCAGTGCGCGTTGAAGAATTCCAGGTGGTTGAAATTTCCGGCGCCTTTCACTACAGCGTCCCCCAAAGCCTGAGTCGCTTTGGGATGTTAAACACCCATGAAACCATTCCCCTCATCGTTGCCAGATGTTTTGCCCGAGTCTATTGCTTCTAACGGTTTTCTTTACATTCTTTGTCGTTACCCGTAGGATGTGCCATCGCTCTGTAGCGCTGCCTGTGGCATTATTATGCAGATATTTCGGCTCATGCATAGATCTGTGTAGCACTCCTTGGCTCCTAGATATCTTTTTTATATTAGGAGTGACCTTGCTGTCCCTGCCTCATAGTGCGTAATTATGGTTTTTGGGTATGTCAGCTGCCCCTTTCCAACTTTTAGGCTTCTTCTTTTGATTAGAGCACACTTTATTCTCTGGATCTTATACTTTTTTATGTGCTTATCTTACTCTTATTGATAAACTTTCAGCTGTCTGGCAGTTCCTTTTTCTGTCAATATTTCGTGTTTCTTAGTCGGATCTCTCGTCTGATGGGAGAGTCTTCGGGTGTTCTTTAAGACAACTTTACCCGCTACTTCCATTGCACTATAAGTAGCAATATTTGTGAGGGTATCATTCAGGTGTGGGACACCAAGTTAAACGCCCGCTTTTAAAGCCGAATATGTGTGGTGCAGCGAGAGCCTGAATTCCTCTGCTTATCCTCTTGCTGCCAATCGATTCATGGGTTTCTGCCTTACTAGGTATCCCTGCTTTATCTCCAAATGTACAGTCATTCGAGAGCTCTCCATTGTATGGTCACTACCACTTTCTTTTGATAGCACTTCCACATCCTGCACGATGTCACTTTGCGTGCACAATATGAAGTCTCTAATTGTTATTCTAGCCACTCTGTTTCCGCCACGTCCAATTGTTGTTCTCCCGTTCGCGGAAGAAGGTATTCATGTTCATTAGTTACTTTGGGATGAAGAATTGTAGCGCAGCACAAAAAAACGACACAGAGACAAGTTTGGTGACCTCTTAGCCTGACCATTACTTAGTAAATTACTTTGGTATGCTAACTTAACTGATAACTTTGCTCTGCTTTGTTCCTATAACCATGCCGTGGTCGCCTACGTGCTTCTAGTATGCCTTCTCCCTGAAGTCACCTGTCATTACATGCAGTCTAATGTGTTTTTGCTGTACGCATTCCCGATTCAGTGTCTTTATCTAAGCTTTCCTCTACCTGGTCATCGTGACTAGATGAAGGCGCGTAGTCCTGTACTACCTTTAGTCAGTAGGTCTCATAAAGCTTAATTGCGATCACTGCCACCATCTCGTTATTAAAAAAAGTTACATGTTGCCTGCTATATCCTTTTTGACCAGGGACCCCACGCCTAGTTCTCGACTGTATGTTCAACGACGATATCATAGTGCGCTCGTGCACTTTTGCTCTCCATGACCATCATGTGTCCTCCGGACTTCACTAAGCCCTATGACATTAGTTTTGATGCTACCCGCTAGTTCGTCGAACAGCACAACTCGACTACCGTCACTGAATAACGTTCTAGCGTTAATGCTGACAGGTTCAGTTTCCAACCTGTCTTTCGAGAGTCCGTCACACTACCAGCACTCTACCTTAGCTGGTTGCGTAACTGCCTCGAAAGAACAGTGGTCTATAGTTCGATCCCGGTACCAGGATGAATTTTTACTGCGATAACGCTGCTGTCCGCTTTGGGGAAGAATACCGTGGTATGTGCATGGGTGTTAGCGAATCGGGCAACTTCCTGGGGCTGCACCTTCGGGAACTCATGGGTAAAATGCATCGCCCACCTACAGAATTTCAAACAAACATGCATCCATCTGGCTACAACAACGCCCACCCTTCCGAAGCTCCCCACCCCACCCTCCCATCCACCTTGGTCCTCCACAAACCTTAACCCACCAAACGCCAACGCAACAACAGAACAAAGAAGCGACAGTGAAGTTGAAAACAAAGATGAAGATGGATTTTTTAGAGTGAAGTGAAGAAGCCCTCCTTTTACTGAAAACAAAAATCCGCGTGCTAAGGAGAATGCATCCACGCCCCAATAACCGCCATTTTGCGGTGCAAGAAGCTCGGCTAGAAGTAGAGTGATATCTAGTACGGCCTATCACTCCACTCCGGCTTGCACTGCTGCAGCTGGGCTCTGTACGACAAAACTGAAGCATTGACGTCACGAAAATACCTCCTATGTGGTAAGCCCCATAAGCTTGGTAAGCCTATAAGCTATGTGGTAGGCCCCATAAGCCATAACACAAGCTTGATTTGGGCTAGCCGAAACAGAATACGCAAGACAGGTGCTAGCTTCTAAAAGCCTAGAAAACACGGCAAAGGCTGAATCCCAAAGCTGGAAGTGCAAAATGTTAAAGGAGCCAAAAAAGGTGAAACAAACACAGACTTTTGATGACGCAGGGAAACTAACATGTGAAGCAGCACGAACCACTCCTAGAGATGACCTTCTAGAAATTAAAACTCGGTGTCGTTTAAATTAACGGAACGGGTGCTGACGCACTTCTGCCGGCTCCTGCGAATAAAATACGTCATTATGACTATGAAATAGAAACAGCTGTGTGAAACGAAGCGACCATGTTATTGACATGCATCATGATTTTAAAAATCATTATTTCGCTCAGTTAGTGTCTATAAAACCACAAGTATTTTGGAGCTTAAGCTACAGTTTTTTTTTGTTATTGGTTTTAACGGTTGCTTGAGCTATCGGACTTCAGTTTTTGTTGCCTTGTAAACCCTTTGGTGTTCACGTGCAACACGAGTTTAAAAATTAGATTTCTTCATTGTCATAGTATCTTTTAAAACACTGCATTGCCATACAGACCTCTCCTGTATTCATAAAGTTTCTCCCTCCTACTCTTCCACTGCCATATTCCCTTTTTAAACAGCCGCCGCGGTGGCTCAGGGGCTATGGTGCTCGGCTGCTGGCCCGAAAGACGCGGGTTCGATCCCGGTCGCGGTGGTCGAATTTCTATCGAAGCGAAATTCTAGAGTTCCGTGTTCTGTTCGATGTCAGTGCGCGTTAAAGAGCCCCAGGGGGTCGAAATTTCCTGAGTCTTTCACTATGGCGTCCCTCGTAGCCTGAGTCGTTTTGGGACGTTAAACTCCATAAAGCAACCGTAAAACAATCCTTTTAAGTTCTCAGATGAGAACCGTACGTCTGCGCACCCCCACCACGCAGACCCACGGCATCGATGAGCCTCTTTAAGTTCTGCGCCCACATGCTTCTAATAAAGCCTTTAACAACTGTTTATTTTTTGTTGATTAGAAACAGACTTTAACCGCCTTCTCCACCACATCACTGCCATAACTGTCCCATCAACGTTTATGACTCCTGTCAACGCCTGCAGCATGTAATTCCCACCCCATATATGACACCCCACTAGTGGTCTTTAAGGAATATAAAGTGATGCGATGTGATACACTTCTGTCTATAAGTTCTCTCTATAAGTTGTTCATCTTGATTGTGCTTTTAATGTAATGCTCACGCGTGTCCTCTAGTTATGATTGCGTGATTGCTATTAAATCCCTGTGGTCAAGCCTTCTTGAAATGAAGCTGCAGGTTAGCGCCTCTCCCGTGTATTCTGTGTCGTCTTCGTCTGTCTAGAGCTATGCATACAATATCTTCAGTTTGATATACAACCAATAGACAAGCACACTTGGCATGTTGAAAAACCCACCAAACGCTCAGTTAAGAAGCGTACTTTTAGGAAAAACAACGGGAGCATTGTACCCTTTGGAAATGATATCCGAAAGAGGGCAGAAATTGCCGTTTGTTTGGTCCAGAGTTCGATTGCTTGAGATAGGCCATCATAAAGTAAAATTGGCATTATTTAAGCCGTCTATATATTTGGTTTAGTTTTTTTCCTAATACTGCTTCGCAAAACTTCCAGAGTCGGGTAATTTTGTGCACTTGCCTGAGACAGCTTGTAAACGCCTTTTATCTCGCTATGGCAGGGTCATTTTTATTCTTTCATTATTTTCCGATCTGAATACCTGGGGCTGACGCCTTTGATGAAGTCTTCTGGTTCGTTCTTTTTTTTTCAGGGGTTAATTTGCTGTTCATTTTAAGTGTTTTTATTCTCCGGCCTTCACCATCTGAGGGAGACTTATTGTAGTGACATTACTCAGTGTATCTTTCATTGTATTCTGCTTAATTGTGTGCATTTAGAATTACAATTAAACAGCGGATATTGAGGGCTTATGGTAGTCCATATTGTATAGAGGTTACTTTCACCATATTCCAGTGCCGGAAGGTCCTGCGCAGAATATTGGCTCAAGACTACTGTAACCTTTTTTACTTTGTTCTTTGCGGTCTTCTGTTTTATTGCATGATTTGTAATAGAGTTTTTCGTTTGGTGTTGATCGTTGAGCATATAGTTCGGTTTTGTCGAAACGCCAGGTCTGCCTTCTGCATAAACAGGATGTATAGCATTCTAGGCTCAATCGAGGCTGAAAATTGTTTACAATAGATGCAACGCATCAAGCGAACATCAGCGGAAAAACAGAACTAAGGTGGTCATATATCAAGATGCATGACGCTGGCTTTTTTGTCCCGCTCGCTTGCTCTCTAGCCATCTGTGCGTTTTACTTGGGACACGTGTCTATGGTAACTGAATGCACCATGAAAAGAGTGATGACAGAATGATCTGCTGGGGACCTCAGCAATATGAGCGAATCTTTTTGAATCAACATTGCCTCTTAGAAGCATCAGCTACAAAGTTGCTGAAGTTCAAAAAACCAACCGCCTGACGACACCTGCTCAAGCACACTATCGGGATGAAATTCGCGCATATTGTGCTGTTATTCCTAGAATTATGATAGAACACGTGATTGGCATTGCAGAGCTCTAGGGAGAAATAAGCAAATCTACTGCAGTTGAACTTCCCTTTTACATTTCACGCGAGACACTCAAGAAAGTTAAGAACGTACCAATCGGTTAACGTTCAAGCTAAAACTCACACCTAAGCAAAAAGGTACACACATCGTTTTCCTCCCCTTCTACGCGACAGCGTATGCAAGTCGTTCAGTCGAAAAGCCGTTAGCGTCGTAGTAGTTCTCAGCACTGCGTATCGGAAAAAATCGCATCATGCCAACCGGTGCAGCAGAATGTTCTGGATGGTTTCATACGATTCAGCGTTTTCTGCAGCGTAAGCTTAGAGCCTAACTTAAGGCAGGAATTAAAAGCGGTGACCGATAATCGGGGGAACCGCGACCTACAATCGGGGACTGCGTACCGCGCGGCTCGGGTGCCTTCCAAGACAAGTGAGGCTGTTACTATGTTGTTTTCTTTCCTAAAAAAATCAGATTTACATTTGTCCAACGGGCAAGGCGTCGCGCCGAACAACGGGCGATGGCGTTTCCACCTCGCGGCTTCCAATCCGATAGGGATCCTTAGCCACCTTGTGATAAACCCAATCCTCAAAAACAAGATACCTGGCCGCCATGATGCGCGCCGCCAGCTGAAAGCCCAAGCACTAGATTCCACATACCTTGCCGACGAACACGCAATATAAATGGTCGCTGCTCGGCAAAATCCAAACTCATGCGTGGCTTGTGAAACCACGCCACAATCCACTCTCGTTACCGCCGCCACAGTATGAGCCCACTGTCCCACAGCGGCGGAAGAAACCGCCATCGCGCTGGCCATCACTGATCCACGTACGTGCACAGTCCTAAGCGACTCCAAAGGAGCGATCCAAAATTACTCGGCAGGTTTTATCGGCCACGCCGCTGCACGCATCTTTGACGGCTGCACACCCGACCATAAGGTCAACCTGATCTGGGTGCCCACCCACGCGGGAAACGCTGGGAGCGGAGGTATCGACCGACTAGCCCGAGGACTAACCAACCGGACAGCCGGCCCCACGAACCAAGATGCTCTTGCCGAGGCTGCCCAGACCTTTGCCGAAATCGCCAGCCTCCACAGAGAGATGAGACGCCAGTTCCCGCCTCCCCACCCCGACTTAAATCGAGCGCAATCCACCTTGCTCCGCAGGTTGCAGACACACTCCGTCCTTAGCCATTCTAGACTTTCCCTCATCACAGACGGGGAATACGACCCCGACTGCCAAAATTGTTACCAGGGAGAAATCGCCACCCCGGCGCACATCCTCTGGGGTTGCGCGGGAAGCCCGCTCCCTCGAACCTTACTACCAGCTCCGTCCGAGGAGGGATGGAACCAACTCCTCAGAAGGCCACACAAGAACATACAGCTGGCAGTCGTTTCGTGAAGTCGCCTCCACCTGGGGGCCGCACCAAGCCCACCTGCCCTAAATCCCGTCATTCTATGGCGATAAAATCGTTTCTCTCTCTCTCTTCCGAGGACTCCCTGGCAGCGCTGCAAGACGCTGTCGCGTTCCGCTCAGCTTAAGCGTCCTCCAAATTTTTTGTTGCTTCTTTGAAACGCTGCATTCTTCACTAGACTTTGTACGTCTTTGTGGCTCTTGAGGACGTTGTTCTATGCTAAAAACGATCGCGAGATGCACTATCGCGGCTCTCCGTCTTGTCTGAGCAGCTGCGAGCAGCTGTGAGTAGCTGCCTCTTTTAAGGAGCCTGCAGCTAGCAGCAGCAGTTCTTGTAGCAGGCTAAATAACTGCATGCGTGCCCTTTACCACGTTTACTGCCCTTTACCGCGTACCACAGTAGACGGTGGTGGTGAAAGCATTTATTAGGAAGAGACAGGAGGTATGCTGGGATCAGCCCGTAAGGGACCGATATCCTTACAAGCACAAGGCGGAGGTCCCTAGTTTCTGACCCTATTGGCGGTGGCCGCCGCCTGGGCGCGCCCGACTAAGGCTTGTTGGGCATGTAAGTCGTGGCACCCGAACAGGGTCGCCTCCCAGTCCTCCCGGGTTGGGTTGGGGATGGAGGAAATATCCGAGTGGGAGGGGAGGCCCACACCATGTGATAGGTGTCAGTAGACACCTGTCCACAGTGCGAGCAGGTGCCGTTAAAGGAAGGGCCAAAATGTTTTAGTGATGCCGGGCACAGCAATGTATTGGTGTGCAGGGGGAAAAGGAGCCGCTCATCCGCCTTCTTGAGGTCGTTACATGGACGAAGGTAAAAGCGATGACAGCTGCATCTGTTTTGTGCATTCCTCGCTTACCGGAATCTCGAAATACCACACTTTCCAAGGCAGGCAAGAAAAAAGTGGATAACAGAAAATAAGCAAACCCATGAAACCGAATCTCGCTAGGCGCCACGTGTTGTGCTATGGTTTTAATTTCGTGCCGTCATCGCTAACATTCGTGTCACATTTGTTATGGAACTACAACCACAGCTCCAAAAAATATTCACGCCTCCTTTAGTGTCCGTGTTGTGGTCGTGGGCGTGGCGCTCGAAAAGCTGCCGAAGATGGTGGCCGTAAAGGGCCGATGAGGTCAAAGTCCCGCTTTGACCGCCATTCCATTGCTTTGCCGCACGCGCTAGAAGTGGGCTTTCAGAATGCTAGCACGGAATAACACCAGCACGAGGTGATGTGCTTGAGGTGCCACGTGGCAATGCTAGCCGTAATTGCGATGCAGCTGCAGAGTCTCTACTGCATGGGTTTCTACAAGGGCTACTGCCGTACTCACTCACAAAACGCAGGTTGGAAAACGCAGTGCAAAGAAACATAATAGCGGCATTCTTCGTACAGCCAGAGGGATTGTTTTCGGCACACGAACACCGCCCCTACACGGCCATGGATAAAGAGTATACCCCCCTACTGGAAATTTCTATATGACGAGTCCCACAATTCCATAAGTTTCCATATACATTTTGTGGAGTCGATATGAAGCATATGGAGTCGGTATAGTCTATACGGAAATCACTTATGTAACTCCATATGACGGCATGTGCACTGTATGGAAATCGTATGGAAATTATGTGTAATGCTTGTGAACTCAGCACATAAAAGATATGAACTTCCATTTATCCTTTCGTACCTTATGGACTGCATATCACCATAATTTTATACGAGCAGCTCATATAGAACATTCCAGTAGGGCCGCGCCACTGGAATTATGTGCTTAAACTGTGACGTTGTGGCTTATGTGCCCCGTTTAGTTTCAGCATGCCCGCAGTTTTGTGCCGAACGTGAGGCACTACTGGGTAACCTGATGAGACTGAACGTTTCAATGGACGACATCTCTAACATAATGTACCATAGGGCTCCTATGTGAGCGGCGATCAGCGTCGAAATCAGTCTTGAGGTTTTTTAGACGATAGTAACCTTACGGAATAGAGGCAGAGACGCAATCATTCAAATAAGTGAGTCAGCAGGAGCAATGACCGTCAGGTATTTTATCACGCCTGTACATTCACACTACCGACACGTTTGTTTTCTGACATTGTACTTTGTTGACTTCCGAGAAATACTGTCGGGCTTTATTGAAACTACGAACCCTCGATTGTTCAAGAAGGAAAGAAATTGGCACGACAAAGAAAACAAAATGGTAGAATATGAAATATCATTTGTTGAATTAGTACAAGAAATCAGGCACGCAGAGGGAAAATTATGCTGACAGCTTGGCCTTGCGTTCAACAAAACGTCCCATTAATGCGATAGCGTTAAAGGTCTTGTTGCCAAGAAAATCTAGCGTTGTCGTTGCCGGCGTTGTGAGCGAAAAATCACTAGCACGGTTTGGATGGCGTTGCCCAGGTAGCAACCTCGGAGGCAGGTGGGCCTCCTAGGTCGCGTGACATTGTGGCGTCATCGCAACCTGCCCACCGGACGGTGAGCAAACTGACCACCGCGGCAGGTGGCAGTTAACCTAAAGGCTGGCTTCTCGGGAAGGGCAACCTGGGGCACACAAGGCCCACCGCTGGGAGCACCTACCGTCGCAGGGCGGTGGCGCATCGCTTAACTGCTGCACCACTGCGTCAGGAGTGGCATGAGGACTCCCAGGGATCTATGAACGTCAAGTGGAGAATGACGTTCAGCATATATAGCAATTAGCCCCTTACCTTATCACTTCATGCACTTAAGGCGGAACTTAAGTGTCTCCTCCATTTGAGAGCGCAGCTCTTTGGCGTCCGTTTCTGGGTTTCGCGTCGTCGTCGGCGTCGGCCTCGTAACCAGCTCCGCCCCCCTTTCATCCCCCCAGCGCTATCGGCGTCAGCGGCATCAGTCAGTCGCTGCTATCTCTTCCCTCCTCCCTTTATCGTGTTGTCCGCTTGCTGCGCGCGCTTCTGCCCCCATCGTTTGCCGCTGGGTGTACACGCCGCCCCCCTCCCCCCTCTTCCTGCCAGTCTCCGGTTGTCAAAGCGCCGGCTCGAACTTAATTCCTTTCTTCGCTCCTCCTCCAATGCAACCCCTGTGCGGTGGCAATCAGAGAGCCAGATCGGTGGCGGCGGATCTGTATATGTGCACCGCCCGAGCCGAAATTGCGAATACGTGTGAAAAATAAAAACAAAATTCTGTGATAGCGCATACATGTGTTGCTCGATTTCTTTGCCTCAATCTATCGAAAAGGTGAAACAGCTTATTTGCTGCGCTCAAATTTCGCATTAGGAAGTAACGTAATCGTCGGTAATTTTTTTTGTCACGTATGGTATAGGCTAGCATAGTAATTTAGCTGCAGCAAAGAGAGACGGCACATAGAAAAATGAAAGTGGAAAGCAGCAGGTTGGCAACAGCGTAGGAAGGAGACAGGTTAATGAAGACATATTTATGCGCTAACCATTTTCAGTAGCTCCTGATCGGTGCTGTTTTCACGTTGCAGGTGGTCTAGGTATAAAAGGTGAATCTCCTGCGCAGACTTAGATCACAATTGACGCGTCGGAGCAAGTCACTTAGCGAAGGCAAGACACGGGAATTTGCGTAGTAAATGAAACACTGCAGGAACATTCTGCGGGCACTATTTTGAAAGAAATGTGATAAGAACCTCTCTTA
Source organism: Amblyomma mixtum (assembly GCF_055824585.1). Lineage (NCBI taxonomy): Eukaryota > Metazoa > Arthropoda > Arachnida > Ixodida > Ixodidae > Amblyomma > Amblyomma mixtum. The sequence continues at coordinate 56,812,445 of NC_143012.1, forward strand.
AACAGCTGAACTTGGCCGCAGATATCTTTAGATGGCTCAACCCCTACATGTATTTTGCACATAACTCTGTACATTACGAATTGACCGCTTTTTCAGGGGGTTTTCTCACACATAAAAGCGCTTATTTTCTTCTTAGCAATTTCACGCTCTCAATATAAAGAGCGTTGCTCTTTTTCCTGTTGGGCAGCGAATGCAGTAGATAATTTTTGGAGCAGCAAGATTTGCAGTACATCAGTGGCAGTTAGCATGGCGGAAAATGTTTTCACTGCTAATATTATCAGTTATTTTCAGCGTTTGTATCGCGATGTGCACCTTCTAAAAAGAAAAACGTACGATGCCGTGATATCTGTAGCTATCAACTAAAGAGTGATGGTGTTTCAATTTCGGGATACTTGGCAATAAAATTTGCACATGCATATATGAAACAGAGTCATTGACATTATTTTACCCTTTGCCACTCGGCATTCTTGAGGCCAGAATAAGCAGTTTAAGCACAAAAAATTTCTGAACAACAATGGCGCGCAGCTCTTGAAAGTTCAGCCTACCGACTGCGTAAAGCCGAAAGCCAACATGATTGGCGCCTTCGACGCTCACCACCTGCATGAATAATCCTGCGGCCAATGCTCCAATGTTGAGATTCTTTTTTTTCACGACAAAGGCGTGGCCAAGAATGTGCTTTTCTTGCTCCACGTGTGCGACCTTTCAAGCTTTCGAGAGGCAACCGTATTTCCAATCTCGTCCCTTGTTCTGGGTTGAAACCATAAGTATTCATTGAATCAACCCCTTCACCATAAAATTTCTCCGTTGTGGAAAGTAACGGAAGGGCTCGAACGACCTGGCCTCTCTCCTTATACTCAAGCAGCACTGATAACCGCCCTAATGTGGGAAAATAATGGCTTCACGCCGGCCCTTTGTAGAACCGGCCTTTGACAGTGCATTTCCAATATTGGGCAGGTGGATGACTGAACATCGGTCGTCTATAGGACCGCGTTTGCCACTGTATTTCCGGTATTGAGCCTACTAGCTGTGCTGCTGGGGTATCTACATTCATTCTTTCAAAAACTTTATAGCGTGGCGACACGTGTCTCTACAGGCTCCGCGTATCATTACTGGTCCTGAAGTTCCCGCACTGCGCGCCAAGGAGTGCGAGATTTGTGTTCCTATAAAAAGCGAAAATTTACTGTCGTTTTCAGTGCAGTCTCCTCGCTTAAGATTCATTCGTTTCTTCTAATGGCAAATACAGCATTGGCAGTCTTTTTCAGCGATAATCTGATGTTGTTACATCATCCGCGAACCTATTATGTCGCTGAAAACGCACTCTTCTTCTTGGTTTAATTCGATATGTACGCTGCATGGCTATTAATATAAATTAAGAATAATTTAGCTATTATAGCATTCACCCGCACACGGCGAAGCGACATAGCCTGCGAAACACTAGCATCTTGCTATAGGGAAGGCCGAGTTCATTTTCATGAATTCCGGCATTTTTTTGAACTAAAAATCTTTTTCGTACTTGAAGGCACTCTTGTAATCCAAGCTTCGTAACGCTGAGGGATATTTATGGCCAAAGGTAATGAAGTGCGCCTGAGACTATGCGCCAATGTCTTAATATCTCTGAATTGCGTTTGCCTCGGCTGTGCAGTTTTCTGCTGTGAAATATTTCAGGTGTTACCTGTTTTCTGATGCTACCCGCAGGCTGGACTAAGCTTGGCTATTCGTTTATGACTGTTTAAGTGTAGGCACTGTTTGCAACTTGCTGTTACAGTAGAGCCTTACACTGGTATTGAGCTTTTAATTAGCTACACCCAAATACCAAGCTTTACGGCCGCGATGTGAGCGCTGTACTGCTGAAATTGTCATCAACATGAATATAATAGATTTTACTGGCGAATATCAGCGTTTTCCAGCAGAAGAGCTGGCAGGTAATGGCACGACACGTAATAAGAAGCTGCGAGCTCTGGCGTAGTCCTTAGAACAAAGGAGGAAGCACTTCTTCCAATTTTTTGAGTTCATCAACCCAGCGCAGCCTACCCAAAGGCATGTGTGCAGGCAGTCGCTTCAGGTTAGTGGCTCCTGCTGGTCTGTTGACACCCGGCTGCATAGTCGGAAAGGTCAGTGGAAAAACATAGTGATTGGCTCGTCGGACGAACTGGTTGGCACTTGCGTTTGGTTACCCACATTTTAGCTATCAGTAGGCGGGACAAGCTGCTCAGCAGAGGTAAATTCTGGTTTACCACAGCTCGCAGCTTTGGAATCTTGATTAGGCGCTTAGGATAGGATATACTTTATTTGCTCTATTTTACAAGTTATTACGGTCGACAGAGGTCGGCGCCCCTATTCCAGGGCACCGCTGAGCTGGGCTGCTCGCTGGGCATGGATGACCAGTTCTCTCTGGAGAACCGGGTTGCCGCTGGAGAGCAAACTCTCCCACTGTTCCGCACTCGGATTTTCTATTCTATGGAAAGCCTCGTCTCTTTTGCGTTCTCATGTGATATGATATCGGGTGGGTTTGGTCCCACACCATGGGCATATGTCCCTGTATTGATCCGGGTACATTTTGCTTAGTATATGTAAGTTCGCAAAGGGTTCCCGTTTGCAGTTGCCGCCAGTATATTGCTTCTTGTTGGTTTAAAAGGTTGAGGGTGCACGGTCAGCTGTTGTGCAGAAGAATTTTCAGGCCTAGCATTCTTCGAGGCATTGCAAATACAATTTGGGGAAAGGAAATTACGGAGAAGGTTACGCCGCTGCGCGGAGGAGAGGCCGCAGTTGGCACGATTACAGCGCACGGATGGACACCGCGAGCATGGACGGACACCGCGAGTGTGAACGGACACCGCGAGTGTGAACGGACACCGCGAGTGTGAACGGACACCGCGAGTGTGAACGGACACCGCGAGCATGGACGGACACCGCGAGCATGGACGGACACCGCGAGCATGGACGGACACCGCGAGCATGGACGGACACCGCGAGCATGGACGGACACCGCGAGCATGGACGGACCCTGCAAGTATGGGCGGACACCGCGAGCATAAGCCATTAAAGGCTCTCGCCTTAAAAATGAAAAATGCAGCCAGAGTTAGAGACTACTATTGTTTGTTTTCCACCATCAGTAGCTGCATGCTAAAGAAGAATAGAACAATAAGACGAAAGCATGTACTGAAAACGCTGAAGGCGCTGGTCTGGTGGTCTCTCCATTGTGCCCGCCCTGCGCTGAACCTGAAGCGACGGACAGGGACCTACGTGTCCGAAATCCCACGTTCAATAAAGTTATTTTTCTCTCTCTCACACACACTTCTTGTTGATCTGCTGCCGATTCCCCTTTTGCGGAGTCGCCTGCTAGCACCCGCTACGACAGCTCGGTCTGAGTCAGTCTGCTGGGGTTTCTGTCTCTTGGTGCTTCCTCCCTTGGGCATAGTAACTGGAATGTGCTCTCCGCTACTCAAACATTCCTTTCAGACAGGAAACGGCTGCAGTTCTAACATCTTTCGGATGTTCAAAATTTATCTGTAACCAAAGCTTCCTAAATACACGTTTAGCCCCGTTCCCTCTTCAGTCACCCATCTGACAGTGTTTTATTTGTTTATTATAATCTCCAAAACTAAATCCTTTTTGTTTGTTTACTTATTTTTATTATTATCATTCTTATTTTTTTTTATTACATCAAAATTTTTGTTCATTTTTTTTCACTTTTTAACGTTTTGAGCACTTCTCAGTCACCGCCTATGCGATGGCCAATCCCCCGCAGTGAGTACGCGCCATTATCTGGAGGACAACAACAGCAACAACAACGCTGAAATAATTATTAGCCGGGGTTTAACTACGCTGGAACCGATGTGTGACGTACGAAAGCGTGGTGACGTAAATGGTGACTCCACAAGCGACACTAAAGCAATGAAATGGTGCAAATCCCAATGATTTCAGCAACTTTTCCGGGCGCGGCCCTGATCAAAGTTTTGGGAATGACCGGGGTCAAGTCTGGAGGTCGCCATTGTGTCGGACACGGTCAATATGGTTGGACATCGATGTTGGGTCAAATCGACCTAGGTAAAATTTCGTGGGTGACACGGGGCCAAATTTCGGCAATGATCCGGCCACATTTGTATATCGCCATTTTGTCAGGCACGCTCAGTTATGGTTAGACATCCATTATGGTCCAAATCGGCTATGGCAAAAGTTCGGGGTGGTCCGGGCCAAATTCTTGCCTCTTGGCGCCAGAGTTGCTATGGCAACGAGCGATTCCCAACCATGATTTTTTCTCGGCTGTGACAACCGTATGAGTGCTTTCGCATTGAAAAAAGCGCCGTGGTGAAGGGGGGGGGGGGTTAAGCTATTCATATTTTGGCAGCAGCGGCTGTACCGACTGGTTCACTAAATCTGCGCATCTTACACACAGGACACCACCCGCTTTCCCGGTGGCTTTGGTCTGCATCTTCGGCGGATCACCGTTGCACGTGCCGCATCTCCGACTATCGCACGTATCGCCGCTCATCTATAAACTGTCGTGGCCTCCAGTGTGACGTCAGCGAGCCGTGGACCAGGATTGGCTGCCGTAAAGAGGCACCGACTACAAAAGGACTGCACCTCGCAGCTGATCGTCATTTGGCAGCAGCGGTTGTACCGACCGGTTCACTAAATCTGCGCATCTTACACACAGGTTTGTGCAATCATTTGTAAACAATTTTTATTTGTTTTTCTTCCTACCGCTGCTGCCAAGATTTTGTACGTGTTTACTGAACTGCTAATTTGAAATGCCTACTGAAGTGACAAAGCTGTTCAAAGATTTTAAACAGGAAATGCGAGATATGCGCAGTGCACTAGAGAAAGAGCTTCGAAAGGAATACAAAGAGCTGAAAAAATCCGTTGATTTCTTTACTGAACAGTTTGATGCTATGGCTGAGCGCTGCGCAAAACTAGAAAAGCAAAACTCAGCGCTAAAGAAAGAAAATGCCGAACTATCACAGGAATGCACCGGACTGAAACAACTATCTGATCTTGAAGACCGGGTGACAAACCACGAACAGTACTCGAGGAACCGGAACATTGAGATTAAAGGCGTTCCGGTCAGCGACCACGAGAACGTACAGCCTTTGTCAAAAGTTTGGAGCCCAGGGGGTTTGCTTCTGAAGCACACTGTCTGGTTCGTAATGCATCTCCAGCGCTCCAAATTAGCTGAAGGTGAGAAGATTTCTGGTCCTGCCTCCTCCAATGGGTACGACTACCACGAATGTTACAGGAGTCCCACTGCGAGGCTTAGAAGCAAACCCCCTGGGCTCTAATCTTTTGACAAAGACTGTACCTTCAATCTTGAGCAAACTAGGAGACGTCATAAGCGAACCCATTTCTGATTCCGATGTAGAAATGTGCCATCGTGTGCCAAGGAAAGACAAAGGATGGCCTAACATTGTCGTGCAGTTCCGCTCTCGTGCGAAACGGGAAGCGGTGATTGAAAAGGCCAGGAAAAATCGAATTTATACCTCTGATTTTGGTTACCAGAGTGCTGATGGTTCCAGTTCTCCCCCGGTATTTATTAATGAGCACCTTTGCCCCGCCTTGAAGAAACTTCTTGGACAAGTTGTTGAGCGAAAGAAAGCAAAAGAATGGAAGTACGCGTGGACAAAGGGCGGCAAAATTTTCGCGCGCAAGACAGACACGTCGAATGTGCTGCGCATATCTTGCGTTGCAGACATCGATAAGATAAAATGAGGAACTAGGATTCCGAGCAATTTGCCAACAGCCATTCCCGTCAATGGCTGGAAAATCGGTGAACCCTGCGGATGTGACTAAAATTTATCATGAAAAGCCATGCACATCTTTCTTCCTGTTGAACACTCAATCAGCGCTCAATAAGTCTGATGAGCTGTGTGCCTTGTTTTCGTGTTTTGGCTTCTCATTTGATGTTATTATGCTTTGTGAAACAAGGTACCGACACGACCACGAAGTTATACAGATCCCAGGTTACACAAGACACTACTTAAATCGCTCAGTCAGGAACGGTGGAGGCGTACTTTTCATGGCCAGGGAGAATTTTCAGTGTGAAAAAATTGACGAGTTTACGGCGGTTACAGCGGACTTTTAAATCTTGACTGTCATTCACAACAAATGCATATTTTCTGTTTTATATCACCCTCCAGGCGGGAACGTTGCAAACGTTTTCACATTTATGGAAAACTTCTTATCCTGGATAAATGAAAACAGGTATGAACTCGTCTTGGGCTGCGATATAAATATTAACATGTTGAACGAAACGCAGCTGAGTACTGATTTCACTCGACTTTTAGAAGCTAATGCATGTTTCAACACAATTACTGCTCCAACTCGCATTAGCAAGGACTGTGAAAGTTTGCCCGATGTTTTCATTATAAACACTGAATCTCTAACTATTAACTCCGGAGTAATCAGCGCTCATATTAGCGATCATTTGCCAGTATTTCTTCTCTTGGCATCGTATGTCTCGAGTAAAGAGCCAAAGCAGTGTCCCCCGATCACTATCCAAGATATTAATCCAGCTACACTCGAGGATTTCCATACAAGAATATCAAAAATAAATTGGCTCGACGTGTACAATCAGCATGACGTAGACGCCACGTACGAGTCATTTCTGTGTCTTTTCAAAAAGGCTTACTCGGAAGCTTTTCACCCTAAAACACTGAAGCCTAGAAAATCTAGAAAACCTTGGATAACCAATGCAGTTCTGAAACTAATCAAGCAAAAAGATGCTCTATTCAAACGTTTTTTGGACACAAGAGACGCGTGCCATCTATCCGAATTGAAGAAATTTCGGAATAAGTTAACTGCAACCCTCAGACAAGCTAAGAAAGATTATCTTCATAGGTTGTTTGATCCTGAAGTTATAAAGCTGACGGACATCACGTGGAGAAACCTTAGCGCAGTGCTTAACATTGGACGTCAGCATCCAGAGGGCGTACGAGAATTGATCATTAATGGGGAACTTTCATCAGGCGCGCATTTAGCAAACGCTTTTAATAATTATTTTGTGTCCCTAGTGAATAGTTTGCACGATCCTCGCTCCGCAGAGTACGTCAATTCCAAAACTTGCGATAGTGCTTTTCTGCATCCAACTAGCGCCGAAGAAATTTGTCTCACGTTCTCCGCTCTGCGAAGCAGTAAAAGCTGCGATATTGATGACCTGCAAATACGCCCCGTAAAACACGTTTTAGATCTGATATGTCCAGTTCTTGAGCATGTGTATAATTTGTGCTTTGTAAACAGTATATTTCCTAAGCGCATGCAACTCGCAAGGGTTACAGTGCTCTTCAAAGCCGGTGATAGAAACAACATGTCTAACTACAGACCAATATCCATTTTACCTGTATTTTCAAAATGCCTAGAAAAATTAATAACACTCAGAATGACCGCTTTCTGCGAAAAACACAATATCCTTACTGACTGTCAGTTCGGTTTCCGAAAGGGTCGTTCGACAGAGTTAGCTCTACTAACACAAAAGGAACCAATATTACAAGCATTTGAGCAAAATTTTGTGACACTAGGCATTTTCATCGATTTTTCAAAGGCCTTTGACACAATTAATCACACCACACTGCTAACAAAACTTGAAATTTATGGTTTCAGGGGCCCATTCCTTAGCTTAATCGAAAGCTATCTGCAGTTCAGGTGTCAGAGGGTTTCAATAAATAACTGTCTTTCAGATAACTTACCCATTCATTCTGGTGTACCTCAAGGAAGCATTCTTGGACCTTTGTTATTTAATATTTACATTAACGACATAATAAATATTGACACCACTGCCCAATTCATCATATACGCTGACGACACTAGTCTGTTTTTTACATCTGGTTGTGCAAGGGACCTGTTGGCTCTTGCGAACGCTGCTTTAAGCAAACTCAATCGATGGAGTTCATTGAATTCACTGTCTATAAATAAAAGCAAGACAAAGGCTGTACTTTTTAAACCTAAAAACAAAAATGTCCATATTGACGGCCATTTGCAAATGGGTTCCTCGGTTATCGACATTGTGCCATCCATTAAGTGCCTCGGGGTCGTATTTCAAGAGAACTTACTTTGGAATCTTTGTACAGACTCAGTTGCTAACAAAATCGCTCGTGTTATGGGGATACTAACGAAACTTCGATTTTTTCTTCCCTTGAGCGTGAAAAAGCTGCTTTACAACTGTCTCTTCCTGTCCCATCTGAATTACTGCCATTTAGTGTGGGGAAACACCACAATGTCTAACATCACAAAGCTTTATCTTTTGCAGAAGAAAGCAGTGCGCCCTATCGCTAATTCCTCATATGACGCTCATACGCAGCCTCTTTTCAGTGCCCTTAACTTACAGCCGGTCACCTCCATATATCGTAGTATTTTACTCAAGCGTTTCACTACTGCGAAAAAACAGAACACCAAATTCTTCGAGCATTTATCTCTATTGACAATGATTTCTAACATTTACAACACACGTCACAGAGAAACATGGTACGTTCCTAAAACGCGCACTAACTACGGTCAACAAATGTTACGCCACACACTGCCATCTTTGTTAAACTCATTAGAAACTTAATAACAACGTAGCTCTCCTTTTATGGGCTCATTGTGGATTCGTTTTTTGTTTTGTTTGCTTTGCTGTAGTATACACTGACGCCATGAATGTCTAACCAATTTTCTTTGCTTGTTAGTAACTTATTATTTATGTTTGTGAATTTCAAAGCTATTTTATATGTATAATTTTATGCTTTATGCTTTCTGCTTTTTAAACCCTTTCAGCATTCTATCATTTATTTTTTTTGGCCGTATGTATTTCTGTTATAGCATAGAATGTTATAGAATGTTCACTAATACTTTTTTTTCGTTTATCCATTATTGTATCTTTGCGTTCTCTTTATTGTGCATAGTGCCATTTCTGTAGGGGCTACAGACCCCGTCAAGCCAAATCCATTTGTCTTTTTGTCTGCACTCCCGTCATCTGTACATGTATAGATGCAAATAAACTTGAATTGAATTGAATTGAATATTTGGCACACCTGGAACGCACTTTTGCGTCATATAAAAGCATGGCATAATTAATTTCCTTGTTTGTTAGCATTTTTTCTCTTCTTTTTTTCTCCCTTTGGCTATTACGCAGCGAAAGTCAATGCTGCTGTGACGGCGCAGGCAGGCTGCTCACGTAAAAAGTTTCTGAGAAAACCTTGTTGAGAGCAGCGCTTTTCTTGACCAGTTCTGTCGTCCCTTGTGTTCACGTGCGCTTTGTAATGTCGGTTGATATTCTTTCAGACATCGGTTCCCAGTTAGGGCTCTCTGATAAGCATAGAGACTTCATTTATTAGGATCATGGTATTGCAACTGGTGAGCGACCACGTCACCAAAGAGATGATTTGTTCCAGTCCAACATGGTCACAAATAAGCTGCAGCATCATGAAAATTTGAAAGATAGTTATGAACGCGGGGAAAAACTTGCAGCAGGCTTTTGCGCGTCACTGTTCCAAAGTTAGCAATGCTATTCTCGATCACACGGCGTCATGCGATCCAATCTGGAAAGCATCTGAACACACGTCATGCCGGCCGAAACTGCATGCATATAAACGTTTCTCACAGTCTGTGCACACCGCAATTGCCTTCACGTGACAACTACGTTGCCGTAGTTCGACGAACCATGGATGTAAACGGCAACGTGTTGTTACTACTGCATCCAAAGCAGTGATAATAAGGAAACCTACTCTGCAGTAAAGTGATGTCCTTCTCTCCGCTTCTTAGGAATGACTACGGACAACAGTCAACAGCTATCTCGGACTGTACCGGCGAGTATCTCAAACGTGCCTTTTATCAGTTACAGTATTTATTCGCGAAACTACGGGGTGCTGAGTGCTGTCGGCACCCAGGAGCTGCATGTGCCTATGGAAAATAGGTAGCTCTGGAGCTTACAAAGTCGCAAATTTTTTTCGACACATCGGAAGTGCTTCATCGTCCGCCTAAAGGCACTCGAAGCTCCTCAAAGAGAACTTTCAGGTATACGCGTCTTTAGCGCAGCGTGCTCGATACTATGCTTCAGAACGATTTCGGCGTTGGTCCTAAGCATGATTACTGCTTGGCCGCCAACGCAAATTCTTCGGTGCTTCGCTGGAACCTCGCAAGCAGGAAAACGGCTCTCGTGGCATTGTGTCTTAATAACTGCGTTGTCGCAGACCCGGATCACCTCTGCACCCTGATCACCCACTGTAAGCATCTGCGCACCCTGAAGTGCGTTGCCTCCCGTCTGACGGCTGCCTGCCTCATTACTTCCATCGTGGGGCCGCTCCGACATCTGACGCACCTCGAATTCTCGATGACGGACGAAGAAGTAAAAGCGCGCATGTACAACAAGAAAATCAGCAATTTTTACGAACGTCATTACAGCGGCGACTTGTTGATCAACCTCCGCAGCATGTACGTTGAGGTCGAAGGCGCCGCCAACTTCGACCTTCTCGAAGTGATCACCTCGTACTGCCAGAACCTGACGGACCTTCACGTGCACCTCGCGGGCGGTCTATTCGACGAAGCCGTCTCGCGGTGTGCCCAGATCTTGGCCAATCGGACCACCGTGGAGACGTTCACGTTCACTTTCGACGTGCCCCCGTCGGCACCTCTCGAACTCCCCGCCGCATTCGAGTTCGCGCACTGCGCTGCCGTGTGCGCCAATGTGCTGTACCGACGCCAGGAGCACACGTGGAACTGCGCGCTACTCCACAACCTGGCGATGTCCAGCCGAGAGACGCTTCTGTCCGGGCCTTTGGTCGTGGTCGCCGTCAACCGGCCCGACCTTCATGAACAGATCTGGCTGGCTGGCAAGCGAAATGAGTGGAGGGCCGTGCGAGCCTTCTGCCTGGTCCTGCTGTCCCCCCTGAACATGGGTGGCGTTCCGCATGCAACTGCTCGGAGTCCTTGCGACGCCGCCCTGTTTGAGCTGTTCCAGGGAATAAACAGCCTCACTGAGCTGAACGTGAATTCATTCCACTGCGAACAAAGTCTGGACTTGGTGGGAGCGCTGTCTGCACTGCCCGACCTCCAGGCGCTCTCAATCGCCCCCTGCTCTCTTCGTCGGGACGACGCACTCCGGAGACTGGCCCAGAACTGTCGCAGCATCCGGGACTTGGACGTTCGTCCAGGCTCTGACGCTGCCAGTAGGGCTTGCGACTGTTGCATGCATGAGCTGATATTAAACTCCGGTGACATGGCTGAACTGAGTGTCAGCCGCCTCGATGGCCGTCTCACAGTCTACAGCGTGTCAAACCTGGGCTGCCTCCTGTTCTCCGCAACCTGCGTGTTGTCCGAGCTGCGGATCTTCGACCTCTCTGTGAATCCTATCTTGGACTACGTGCGGCTGGGAAAGCTGCTGTCGAACAACCAGAGACTGAGGGTCCTCGTTCTCAAGTACACTGGGCTGAACTTTGCCAACCAAGCCTTTCAGGTAATATGTTAGAAGAAGGGACTTGCAGCGGCAATGGAGGGCATAGTATCCTTAGAGCTTGGCTGCCCTTATTCTAATATACGGAGTGTTTCACCTAAGATTTTACAAATATTTTTCAAAATAGGCTTTTTGAATTAGACGAGCGCTACTTTCGACACTGGCTTGCTGTCGGTGTACTACTTCAGAAAAAAGCTTAGACGTCCTGACTAGCAGGCTGATTAAGTTTTATTTAATTGGTAACTCTTCAATTATTACGCTTACGCTGTTTAATTATTTAGAGCCATGTAGCCCACCGTAATTAGTATCGTTATCGGTTTTTAGAATTTAGAAAGCGCGGTTACCCTTGGCGCTGTGGCCCAGCAAGTTCTGGCAAATACGCGCCAAAATATATATGAACTTTCGAGAAGCTTGCAGTCAAAGGAACCTCTCCAGTGCAAGCAACTCGTCGAAATCGCCAAAATTTGTTCGGCCACAGTGCCGATGGCAGCCACGTTTACGAACTTCTATAAACTGACCTGGATATTACTTACGCTGGGCTACACAACGCTCTGTAATTAAGGAGCCTAACAGTAACAGTTAAAAAGTTAATTATTCAATATTAGTTAACCAGCCTGCTTGTAAGCACGCCTTAGCTGTATTTTGAAGTACTACACTGCTGATAATGCGATGCCTGAAAAGTGCATTTCTAAGTCAAAAAGCCTATTTTTAAAAGCTGCGTAAGGATTTAGGTGAAACACCCTGTAAAAAGCTTGCACTGAGCGACACGGCTGCCATTACGATTAACCACCTATAGCTTGCACGGTGCACATCGGGGCATGGGCGGATGAGGGAATTATATAAGCGAAATGCCCTTCGGCGTAGTCCTGGTGGCTCAAAAAGCGGCCACTATGGCGTTAACGAAAGCTGTATATGAGGTCAACACTAGTAGTTATCTTGTAATATTGCCGCACGTGCTCCTGAATCGTGTTTGACGGCAACTCTGGCGCGGTTTTTTGTTTTCTTTATATAGAACTGCAACACTTTCCCAGCGATCAAAAGCAAAAATACCGTAAGTTTAAGTATACAGCCCGCGGGCTAAGCGAGTTGAGAAAAGTTCAGTTTTGGGCTTTGGTGAGTGTGCGTACGTATGCATCATGGAGAGCTTTCGTTTTTAAGTATGCGCCGATACTGCGTGGTTGTTCAACGCTTTTGTGGTTATTCAACGCTTTTAGGCAAAGATGATTTAACTGCGCGTTTGTCGCTTATTCTGCTCGTTGCGATAATGGTGATTATGTTATTTCTGGATCGCTGATATTCATTCCAACCCTGGCAGCTGTTTTCACGTGGTGCCAATATGCAATCGGTGATGAGAGCTGATACAAAGGACACAGGTTAGAAGCAGAAAGAAAGGGGTAGGAAATTAAAGAAAAATTATTGGCAGTTCTATCCCCGAGAAAACAATCTCGTAGAAGCCTTTACTTCCAGTTTTAATTACGCGTGCGCAGCATGAACACGAACCTCTCAGGGTTTTGTCGTGTTTCGGATTTTGTAACCGCGTTTGCATCGAAAGGAAGACTGAAGCGGGAGGGCCTTTCGAAAAAAAATAAGATTTCCTGTACGCTGTGTTCTTAAGGCGAAGCTTAATTATTCACTCCAGTTTTTTTTTTTTGACGTTGGCTACGCTTCCTTTTCCTTATTTCTCACTGATAGTGTACGATCGCTGCGTAAGCTTTTGATAAGCTAGCGACAATGGTCTCCCAAGGAGGAGCCAATACGCACGCCAATATATGCCAGTATGTGCACTGCCAATATATGGCAGTGAACATTTCCCAGCCATTTTATAGCAGTGATTCCCACCTGGTGGCTTGTGCGCCCTTTTTTTTGTTCTTCAGGATGACATCACGATGGCGAAGTCGCTACGCTACCTGTGCATCCTCTCTGACGTGAATCTTACCCGGCACGCCGAGACCCACGTCAGGTGGTTGTCCAGCCGTTTTCCACGCCTGAAGGTTCTGCACGCGCACTGCAGGAACATCATCGACGGGGAGCTCCAAATCACCTGGCTCTGTTCCTTCGAGGCTGCCGTACTGCAACAGGGAACCTCCCCCCAAGCCGCCGAAGAGCCGCGACCGCGACCTCCACCGCAAGCGAAGCCGTCGTACCCGGACCAGCGGGGCCAAATCGTCCGGGGTAAACCTTGCTACCTCTGCTCGGCGCAGACGTTCATCGGACTCGTCAAGGCGCACAACCGCGGAAGGATGACTTGCATGTAGAGTCACTGCTCCCCCTTCCCTTTCTAAAATACTGGGGCCCCCGACTCGGCTTAAGCAGCTGTGACGGTGGTGGTGGTGAAAAACTTTAATCAAAGAGAGCTTGAGGGTAAAAAAAAAAAACCCTGCTGCATGGTCGGTATCCTTAGTCCGGGACACCGCATGACGACGCCCCGTCTCGCGCCCGCTTGACCAGAGCCATTTGGGACTCCAGTGTGGAGCAGTTGAGGAGGGCAGTCTCCCATGCCTCTCGGGTGGGGGTGGGGGAGGGGGGAAGGTGAGGATTCTGAGTACATGCCCACACCATGTGAAAGATATCGCAGATCTCTCCACAGTGCGAGCAGCGCCCATCTGTGTTCGGATCGAAGTGTTTTGCTATTGCAGGACAGAGAAGGGTTCCTGTCTGCAGGCGCCGCAGAGTTCGCTCCTCCGCCTTACTCAGCCCCTTGGCAGGTGCCGGGTAGAGACGGTGGCTGTCGCAATAATAAATTAGGATTTCGCGGAACCGCAGAAGCGGTTTATGAGCTTCTGAGCCATGAGAGCTAGGATGATGAGCCCGGTGTATGAGCGCTCGGGCGGCCGCATCAGCGGCCTCAGTGCCTCGTAGACCCTGGTGGCCAGGAGCCCAGATCACTTTTGTGCGAGTTGGATCGGCGAAAGCGCGTCTTAGAATTTGCGAGGCAAGAGGTGATATTTCGCCTGCAAGATAATGTTCACAGGCCCGGCGAGAGTCTGTGATAACCGTTTTCGATTTTGGATCGGCAGCAGCGAGAGCTATTGCGACTTCCTCCGCTCGTGTTAAATTTGGGGCCCGAAAAGATAGCCCATCGACATTCATTCCCCGGTGGACTACGGCAGCCGTGAAGAATCGCGCGGGCGACGGCCCTGTGATGTCCACGTAATAGACGCCCTCTTTATAGCCATATTGCCTCTCAAGCGTGCGAACCCGCGCTTGTCGTCTGCCTTCATGTGAAGCCATGTCCATGTTACGCGGGAGCGGAGCGACCAAGAGCATGTGGCGCCACAGCACCGGGTTGTTCTCCGTCCCCTCTGGTATTCATGTGTGTTGGATGTGTAAGCGGTTTAGCAGGCGGCGCCCAGGCACCGTATGTGATAGCCGCGTATATTGGTTCACGAGGTGGGCCTCCCGCAACTCCTGATAGGAGTTTACCACTCCCAACGCCTTCAGTTTGGCGTTGGAGGTAGCCACCGGGAGGTCCAGTGCTCGCTTTGTTGCCTTCCTGATGATGGCGTCAATGCACTCGTCTTGTTGTTTGGTGGGTAGGTACGGCACGGCGTAGGGGATCCGGCTGGTCACGAAGGCATAGGCGAGCCGTAGCGCGTCCCTGCCCCGCAGACCACCCCGCTTGTTGGAAACACGGCGGATCATGCGCCCTACCTGTTCACCTATGCTCTTGAGTTTCGCTATAGTAGAGTCCGGCCTAAGTTTGTTATTAATGAACAGACCCAGGATCCGGAGCTCCGCCACTTCTCTGATGGGGCCGCCCGACAGAGATATGTGTAGAGACGTGTTGTCCTTGTGGTTTGTCCTGACGTGTAGAAGCTCTGATTTGGCGGGAGCACATTGGAGACCACAGTCGGCAGCATATGCTGCGACTATGGAGGCGGCCTGCAGAAGGCCGCCTCCATAGGAAATAAAATGAATGAAAAAAAAGGCGGTCCTCCATCTCCCCAAGGCTCGCCTTGGTGGTCCAGATTGTAATGTCGACTGCGTAGAGTGCGTGTTTTATGCCATCCACCTGAGCCAGTCGGCCGGGCAGGTGCATCATGGCGATGTTGAAAAGGAGCGGTAATAACACCGCCCCCTGTGGTGTACCTCGTGTACCCATAGAGTACGGGCCGTATTCCTCGTCCACGGTGGCGGCATTGAAATGCAGGACGATGCAGAAGCGTACGCGGAAACGACGAGACGCAGGCCTGACAAGAATGTATATTCAGCTTGTTCGAATACTCCGCGAGCGTGGATACATCCGCCTGCCAAACGGGGAAACGTCATGAACTGCAGGCCCAGCGGCCGGAATCCTTTCTGGTTAACATGCCTGCCATTCCCCTCTCTCTGTATCTATCTATCTGGGGCCCCCCGATCAAAGAACTAGACCTTCCCTCCTGTTCTAGTGGCCATTTAGGTTCGTTAGGTTTTTAATGCGAAAGCCTTTAATGCCTTATCGTTGTCAGTAGAAGGTTGTCAGCAGAGGTGTCACGCTTTTTCTAGTCAGACCACAAAAAAAAAAAACTCTGCCTCTCCCGTAATCGAGAGTAGAGTAAGCATGAAATGTTTACGGTCATAACACATTGGTTGTACATGGTACTAGTCAAAATCTTGAAATGGGTCTAGCGTTCAGCACACCACACCACACCACACCACACCACTCTCTTCTTGTTGCGTCGAAGCGATCGTCTGCAATAGTGCGGGCTTAGGTTGGCAGCCGCGAACTGTGGCGGCCTTGTCGCTTTCGGGAGCGGCCGCATAATCACGGCATTGTCGGCAGGGGCGAGCAGTCTTCTGTTTTGGCGTATCACACGCAAAGCGATCGCTTTCCGCAAGACGCTTCCTACCTCTCCTTTCATCAGGCTCCTTTGCTCGGCTTATGCAGCTGTGACCGTGGCGGCATTGAAATGAAGGACGTTGCAGAAGAGTACGCGGACACGACGAGACACCGGCCTGAAAAATATGTATATGCAGCGCGTTCGAATACTCCGCGAGCGTGTATACATCTGCCTGCCAAAGGGGGAAACGTCATCAGGTGAAGGCCCAGCGGCCGGTCTTTTACATGTGTGAGTGTGGGACCGCGGCGCCATCCTTGGGGACGGCGCGGAAGCAGTTTTTCCGCCCAAAGCCCTTCTCGCCCTGGAGCTCCCTCTTGCTATAAGCGGCCCTCTCTAAAAGCCCCTAACAGATCACGTATGAGTCTTGTTAAATCTCGTACGGTGCCCGGATGCTCTCGTTTCAGCTCCTGGACGTGTTTAATTCAGTGCCCGGATGAGTGGAATTCAGTGCCCGGATGTTGGCTCTCGGTCTCGGCGTGACGTCATCACACTGCCGACAACGGGAGCTAAAAGCATTTCATGCTTAAAATTTTCGTGCGCGATGGGATTCGAATCACCATCCTTCCTTTCCGCAGCCGAGCGTGCTAATGGCTACGCTACTCCCAGCCAACGCATATGTAGTGTCAGTCGCTGGAGAGTGTTTGCAGAAAGGCGTCGAATCAGACGGATACATCCCAAACGCTCTCCAGTGTTTCCAGCATTTAAGATTTACAAACAATTGTGTACTTAATTAACATCTTAACCACACACGAGTGACACAAGCAGCAACACCGCGCAAAAGGCTTTTGCCTCACCGCACTTTAGATCAACAAAGTGCCCCCCTGAATTTTTCTGCGAGCCGTGTGGTGGTCATTGCAGAAACTTTTGGCTTCCAGCCCGGTCACTGAACGTTCATACCTAAAGCAGCCAGTGTAGCTAATCCCTAGCGCTTTTCTTCCAGAAAGCTTTGTTCTTAATTGAAACCACCTCTGCACCCGCTGCGCATGTTCATGTAATCTCCGACTCGAATGTTTGTCACAAATCATATCCTCGGCAAATATTTTCACTGTAAAGAAACTGCCAACATTAAAGTCATTTTCATGTGTCTAAAGTGGCACCGCAGTTGTTTCCAAAAATGGCTGCAAGGCTGTCTGCTGCACCCCTACAAAGGGATGCCGTGGCTACAGCGGCACAGGGACCGATAAGTGCGATTGCAAGGGATAGAAGTGTACAGTCGGCCAAATCTTGAGCTTGCGTAAGCGACGGCCGCTTTTTCTGCGCTTGCGCACTTTGTGACGAAGCAAACTTGGTTGGTTGGTTGGTTTATGGTTAGTTTATGGGGTTTAACGTCCCAAAGCGACCAAGGCTATGAGTGACGCCGTAGTGGAGGGCTCCGGAAATTTCGACCACCTGGGGTTCTTTAACGTGCGCTGACATCGCACAGTACACGGGCCCCTAGAATTTCTGCTCCAAAGAAATTCAACCGCCGCGGCCGGGATCGAACGCGCGTCTTTCGGGTCAGCAGCCGAGCACCATAACCACTGAGGCACCGCGGCGGCAAAAGAAGCAAACTTGGGGAAAGCTCAATATTAAGCAGGGGCAAAGTGAGCCCCTGCTTAAATTTGATATCTTACTAAGTTTGGGCCGTCATAAGCTGCAGGAGCACGGAAAACGCAGCCGCCGCGCACGCCAGCTAAAGATTTGGCCGGCTGTACGGGAGTGCTGTGAATGTCATGTCGTTCACACCATGCCTGCACTTGTTTGGTATGGGGGCATATTTATGATATTTATGATGGCAGCTTGACGCTAAAAAAATTTCTGGGGGGGGGTGTCGCTTAGGGGGGACGCTTAAGCTCCGGCTTTAAGGGTATGTGGCGACAGCGGTTCCTCTTTGCCTACGCCGACACCGATTCCTCTTTCAGCAATCGCAATTATTATGTGAAAGTTCGCACGACACACATAGGAAGCCCCGCTTTAACGAAGCCGGACCAACGTGTATGCGAACACTAAAGAAGTTGGTAGATGGTCACGCATGTATCCAAACCAGCGCTGGAAGACACGGACATGCGAGACGTACAGCGGATCGTGTGTGTGTCTCACCTTTTGTCCGTCTTTTTAAGCGCTGGTTTGGATAGAGAACTCTAGAGCGGTAACGTGTAACCAGGATTTTTTAAAAGTGGAATTTATTTCGAAACCGTCAGGCTGCACTTCGGTCGGACTCTCAGCCCGCCAGCGTAGCTCCCCCTTCCGGAGTACATGAAGTAATTTATTTACTTCATGTACTTACATGCCTCGATGTCGTGTTTGCTAATGCCTTAATCGCTTTTAAATCTGAAGCTTCACGTGGGACGTATCCGCTGGTTCGTGCTTGTTACTTGTTATCATCATCATCAATCTGACGACGCCCACTGCAGGGCAAAGGCCTCTCGCACATCTCTACAGTTAACCCTGCAACGTCTGACAGAACTATGGCTGACAGTACGAGCCACTAAAGGCTATCGCCTTAAAAGTGGGCAGGTTTCTCAGCAGTACCTAGAGTGGGATATTCACGCGTATCTTGAGATATGAAGATGGTTTCCTGGCTTCCAACCGAATGTCCCGCCGAGTGACTGAAGTAAGAATAAGAATAGAATAGTGCTAAAAGCATGTAAAGAAAACGGCCTCGGCCTTGACTTCATCTTCGAGATGGCCGAGGAAAAATCTCTGCGTTTTCTTGAAACGTAACTCGGCATGCTTTCAAATCCACTTTGCTGGGTCTATGAGCCTGCGTCTACAAAACTGTGTCCTCTACTAAAGACCAGAACTTTCAAGAACCGTGAAGAGAGGTATTGCCGTTTTCGTCTTGGGAGTGGCTTTGTCCGAAACATTTGTGCATTGAATGATCAATTGTTTCGTTTATTCGGCTTTTAGGTTGATGGACGCGGGATTACCGCCATCTGCACTACTCTCCGTGCCGACTCAAGGAAATAGAGGAAAGCAGGAACTGCCGAGGGCGCCTCCGAAGACCACCGGTGGGGAGAAGTTCTTTCAAATGCCTTATACGCACATGTTAGGCACAGTTTGAAAAATTCGCTGTGGCTTAGCTTGGTTAAGCCCGGTAATTGCGAAAGCAATATCCGTACCTACGCCATGGTACAGCTGGTAGTGTAGCTGGAGGTGGTGCTTGTGGTTAGACTTGTGGTGATGCATCGGTTATACAATCCAATCCAATCCAATCCATTCGAATCCAATCCAATCTTGTTCTATCCAATCCAATCTAATCTAATCTAATCCACTCGAATCTAATCTAATCCAATCTAATGCAATCAAGGTCAAATGAAGGTCAATGGTGATCGCCGCGGCACGGCAAAGGCGTGAAAGTGCAAGTAGTATTGCTTTCGCGAAGGTCAATGGTGGTCACCGCCGCGGCATGGCAAACGCGCGAAAGTGCAAGTAGTATTGCTTTCGCAATAAAACATTCGTGTGAGGTTTGGTGCGGAAGTGGTGTTTTCGGCGCCCAAAACACTTTCCTGGATTTGCTCTTTGGCACACAAAAATGTTAAAAAAAACGAGCAATTTAATTCAGAATGTGTCGTAAAGGCTCCAGCATGTGTCTTGTGTTGTGGGGTTGGGTACGGCGTTTTATTTCCGTTCACGAAATGCTATATTGGCGAAAGAGCAATGTGTGCCTACAAGCGCCTCAGAGGGCATGAGGAGGAGCAAGAACATTTCCGCCGAATATGGCGCGGTAGCCACCTCCGGGTCCGCACGCAGGCGTCCAGGGAGGCAGTCTGTCGCACCGCGGCCGGAGGACATCCGATCCCGTCTCGGATAAGAGGTCTCCAGCCTCGGCCGCCAGGCGGACGGCGAAGCGCCGTTTTCTTTCGTCGGAGCTTCTCAGCGTGGTCTCCCATTCATCGCTAGTTTTAATCGCGTTGCGCCATGGGGCACGAACGCATCTCCAAATGATCTAATGTTGCAACGTGGCCGCAAAATTTACAAATTTCGGTTTCTGCACCGTCCCTCTTCCGGCCTCTTGCACTCGTCCAACTCCGTACGGTCACATAGGTGCTGGCTTTAACGATAACTGTGACGCTCCCACCACGCGAACCACGGTGTCGCCTGAATAAGTTGTAACCTGGCGCAATTAGTTCACCGTGAATCCTATCATGCAGCCACGTTTCAGCCACAGCTAAAATATGCGGATCATAAGAAGGAAGAAATGTTTCCAGTTTATCGACCTTCTTCACTAAAACTTCTAGCATTCAGCGAAAGCAAGCGCAGCCCAAGCGCCGGACGCTGCAACTGCTCTCAGGCAATACTTTGCCTATCGTTTCGACAGGTCTATGTGCGTTTAAAGCGTCATCCCACATGAAGAACCTATTGTCAATTAGAAGTGTATTGTTTATCCGTGCAACCTTTTTACCATTTATTTTACCACGTTATCAGTTTTCCAGAGAAGTTCCCGCTTTCTTAAAGTGTCGGTAGAAAAATCGTTTTAAATACATACATTCCAGCCCTTCAGCTTAAAAGTATTGCGTAAAACAGCTTGCTTTTGGTTTGGTTTGGTTATTGGGGTTTAACGTCCCAAAGCAACTCAGGCTATGAGAGACGCCATTGTGAAGGGCTCCGGAAATTTCGACCACCTGGGGTTCCTTGAAGTGCACTGACATCGCACAGTACACGGGCCTCTATTACTTCGCCTCCACCGAAATTCAGCCGCCGCGGCCTGGATCGAACCCGCGTCTTTCGGGCCAGCAGCCGAGCGCCGTAACCACTGAGCGACCGCGGCGGGTGGCGATAATACTGTACTTCTAGGACCATTTAGAAAAGCAAGCGCCCCGCCGCGGTCGCTCAGTGGTTACGGCTATCGGCTGCTGGCCAGAAAGACGCGGGTTCGATCCAGGCCGCGGCGGCTGAATTTCGATGGAGGCGAAGTTCTAGAGGACCGTGTACTGTGGGATGCCAGTGCACGTTAAAGAACCTCAGGTGGTCGTAATTTCCGGAGCCCTTCACTACGGCGTCCCTCATAGCTTGAGTCGCTTTGGCACGTTAGACACCAATAAATCAATTAATCAAAGTATTATTGGCTGGTGTGCGGAGTGTTTCCCGAGACGGTGAATACGTGCAACAGATGAACAACTCACGCCAAGTTTGTCACGATATAGTTTAGCACCTTTTCCGCAGGTCAGTTTGTTTCGTCAGGCGTTTTTTTATTCCAAAAACAACCAGATTAGCTCTTTTGCTTCTTTCCTCTAGATCTACTAATTTTGATTGCTGGAATTTTTTTTGTCCTGTGCTTCTTTGATATTTGTGACGGAACACCGCAAAACACCGGGACAAGAGACAAGCGCTGACTTACAACTGCGCTGTTCTGTTTTGCGCTGCTCCGTCACAAATGACTAACCAACAAGCCCAAGCTGCTGTCCTGGCGGATTTATTTGATATGACTGCTCAAGCTATCAGTAGCCGCCATATTTGCAGATATCGTTTTGGCACCGTCTTCCAGGCAGAAAACAGCAGCAGGGTCTGCAACAGAAAAGCAGGACACATCTCGAGCGCTTTGCCATGCTTCGCGCACCCCACGCTTTCGCCGTGCCCACATACAACTAAATGTAACTGAAAACAAAATATATAATTTTTGCTCTAGTTAATGAACCTGCTGAAATAACCACTAGTATGTTATTTAATAATACGAAAATAGAACAAATAGCGTCGTAGAAATTTTCGGGTAGCGGTTTGAAACCGATCTTGGAAAACACGTGTAAACAAGCTGTGTGTAGAATTATGTAAGGTTGTTGGGTGCCTTTGCAAGTCAACTTGATACCTCTGTTTGAAAGAAACATTGCACTACATTTTATTTTATTCTTGACTATCATACTGCAGCCTAGTATGGGGTGCTACGAGTAAAAAAAATATACCCGGTTAACCATATTGCAGAAAAAGAAATTAGGAATGTTTGAAAGCTACAGAGGTAGACCTCGAGATTTACCAACTGAAGCGGTCTTATTAAAACATGAAATGCTTAAACCTAGACAGATATACTATTAGAAAATTGCACAATACATAAAAAAGTTTGGTTGGTTTGGTTTATGGGGTTTAACGTCCCAAACGACTAAGGCTATGAGAGACGCCGTAGTGGAGGGCTCCGGAAATTTCGACCACCTGGGGTTCGTTAACGTGCACTGACATCGCACAGTACACGGGCCTCTACAATTTCTCCTCCAAAGAAATTCAACCGAAAGTAAGCGATATGTTAATGTCCGGCATCAGACACTAAGTCGGTACTGCTTACGAAAAGAAACAGAACACCACGCGTATGTAAAAACAATGGCACATAATATGTAGACTACCAGGTCCCCCTATTTATCAATAGCCAATGTTGCAGGATTGATTTCAGGACACGTATTTTAAAAAAAGTCACTAAGAAGATTCCTGCTGGAGAGTGAAATAATACTTCAATTTATAATATCTCCTGATGTATTGTACTCTAACAAAGCAACATAGCTTTCTCTTTGAGCGAGTGTTGTGTGTATTTGATGTTATTTATATGCTTGTTTGGTGCTTTTATAGTTATTTTCTGTTTAGTTTCAACGTTTGCTGTCTGTACAAGATGTATGACATATGCCTGCAAGTTTTTTGTGAAGCTGCATCATGTCGGCCGTTACTGACGTTACTGGCAGGAGCCCCTGTCAGGCTACACCCTTAGCTTCTGCTTTATTGCGCGTTTGTTACCTCTATAACAAAGCAATGAACAAACTTCAAACTTTGAGCACCCCAAATACCCCGTGTGGCCGTTGATTTCGAACACAAAAAACGTGCTGGTGCGTCACAAATGAAGTTCTTAACCGACACCTGGATTATTTGCCCTTTTATATGTCTATCTCATTGCAAGATCGGGTGTTTAAGTTCATTGACAAACGGGTGCAAGAAGTCTCTAGCCGAAGCTTCACAAAACTCACAGTCTCCTCATCTCCTTTTAATAACGTCTGGCAGAAATATAATCCCCTTCAGCAGCTCACGATGCTGGCTGGTGAGGTTTGCTTTTTCGCTGGGAGAAATCATATCAAACACCAGCTTTTCCACTAGCTTGAATATGTAAGGAATTGGCTGTCCTGAAACAAAAAAAATGTAAAGTAAAAACTTCAATAGAGGCACGAGGTGCAGAATATGAGACTTCAAAAAATAAAAACAAAACTGGCTTGCGCCTACTGTGAAAACTGGGCATCAACCGCCGTCTTTCTGCGGGATGCCAAAACGCTGCGAACTGCACCCGCATAGTGCAGAACAAGCGGGCTTCATTCATAACCTCTGAGAGAGCTTAAATGTTTCCCTCTCGTCTTGCTGCCAGTACAAGAAGTCAGGGCACTACACAGTTGTTTACTGATGCTGTAATCGCCCGTGGGAAAGCAGCAGCTGTGTTGTCTGTGGTGCTCTGTGCGTGATATGCACGGTGTGTGTCGAGTGCTCTGCCGCTGCGGAGAGTTTAGCCAGCATCGTTTCCATTCAGCAGTTCAAAAATTACCGAAGACACATTCGAAATTCTGAAGTGTGCTTGGCGAAAGCCTTGTGGTCAAGCCACTGCCGCTTCCCCGAACCGCTTGGCGCGTGGCGGGCTTCTCACATGTGCGGTTGCTATTGTCTCTGGCGACTGTGGTCGCTTTTGAAGGGAAAAGCTTCACTACGCGGGTCAGCCCAGCTTCGCGTGAGCCGAACTGGTGAGTTATGCGCATGCGCGAAACCGAGTGACGTCACGCACCGCTCAGGTGGTCATGCTCGTCGATGAGGTCTACGCCGCCCACTCCGTCGCCTGATCTTGCGGCGCAGCCGCGCCGTACTGCGCATGTGCGTCGCCTCCTCGCTGTCGATACAACAGCGCGCTTCGCCTCCTCGCCCAGCGTTTGAGCTTTTAGACAATCTGTGCGTCCGGAAAAGCTGTGCGTGCGCAACGGGAGCACCTTACGTGCAGTGTCACCCGTCCTGGCAACGACAGTTGTAATTGGGAGTGGCTAGCGCAGCGCCCGGGAAGCGTAGGATACAGTCAAGTCAAAGCTCCTGAACTGTTTGTTTGTTTTGTTTTGTTCGGATTTAACGTCCCAAAGCAACTAAGGCTATGAGGGGCGCCGTAGTTAAGGGCTCCGGAAATTTGGGCCACCAGGGGTTCTTTAACGTGCACTGACATCGCACAGTACACGGGCCTCTAGAATTTCGTGTCGTGACCCTCTAAAGTATGGATGCGCGCTGCTGCTAAATGTAATGTAGTTGTCCTAACGGTCTCATTGAAGTAGGCCTAGTTCTTTTTATTTCTACCAACAGAGTAATAAATTTGCTTGTCTGAAGCGAATGACAAACAAAAAAGCATTCTGGTCTATGCGTTCGTCATTTCGTTCGAGCTTGTTCTCTATTTCCCGTTGGCCGCGATTCCAAAAAAATCGCACGAGTAATCAACTTGTGAGCACTCAAGCCCAGTCGCTAGTACGAGCTGCGTTATAAAGCTACATACCATAAACACCTTCGGAGCACAACAGAATCGCAGTTATTCATTTTGGTTCATCCCTTACCAACCAAATTGTATACGGTCCCCTTTCTTCTCGGTGGCGAGTACCCTAGTGCACGGCTGCCCCTATTCTTTCTAGAACTGAATGTTGAGAAGGCCCTGAAAACATTAGTGCGAAGGATGTTTCCTTGCTGGGGTACGCTTAGGCTGCACCTAACTTTAATATGAATTATGAAAATAGGACTACATGTGCAAACACTGCCTTGAGTAAACTGCTCGGTCTACTCTAAATGGGACAGAAGACAACCGCCACAGAAACCAAGGGGCACAGGGGATTTTTTAATTAATTTATTTATTTTGTGGTGTTCATCAATTTAGAATATTACTGAATATGTTATCGCTTAAAGCAAATTGATTAGAAAAGCAGAAGAAAAAACAACCACATGCCGCCGGTGGGATCCGAACCCACGACCTCCGAATTACGCGTCCGGTGCTCTACCTCTGAGCTACGGCGACGGCTGTCAAATATTCTGCTTTCGGGGGTATTTGTGTTTACAAGTAACCTAACCTTCAGAGTGTTCATCAGCGCCCACCACGTTCATAAGCGGCGGACGTAGAACGTCCTGAGTTACCGCAGGTTTGACGTAGAACGTCATCGAACGGAGAGGGTGCAAGCTGCGTAAGAACCCTCTTATGCCTCCTATGGCGTCAAGGCTGCCAGAACCGAGGCCCTCGCTAAGCAATTAAGCAAACAAGGGAAGGGGAATGAGGGGCTGGTTATAAATATGACAGAAGACAACAGCCACAGAAACCAGGGGGCACAGGGGATTTTTTAATTTATTTATTTTGTGGTGTTGATCAATTTAAAATATTACTGAATATGTTATCGCTTAAAGCAAATTGATTAGAAAAGCAGAAGAAAAAACAACCACATGCCGCCGGTGGGATCCGAACCCACGACCTCCGAATTACGCGTCCGGTGCTCTACCTCTGAGCTACGGCGACGGCTGTCAAATCTTCTGCTTTTGGGAGTATTTGTGTTTACAAGTAACCTAACCTTGAGAGTGTTCATCAGCGCCACCCACGTTCATAAGCGGCGGACGTAGAACGTCCTGAGTTACCGCAGGTGTGACGTAGAACGTCATCGAATGGAGAGGGTGGAAGCTGCGTGAGAACCCTCTTATGTTTCCTATGGCGTCAAGGCTGCCAGAACCGAGGCCCTCGCTAAGCAATTAAGCAAACAAAGGAAGGGGAATGAGGGGCTCGTTATAAATATACCGATACCTACTGCTATGCATTAGAACTTTTGTTTATGACCTTACTCCCAGAAAGCAATCCCGAACGAAGCTGAACATCAGGACATACAGGTTAGCTTGTACCTATGAAAAAAATAGTGGGTAGGTAGCTGCGCCAGATGCAAGCCACACCCCGCCTCTCATACGTGCGAGGACACAGCTAAAACAGATACCGAGGACTGCCTTGTTGCTGAAGTGTCGATTCATATTCCGGCAAAGCGGGATCAAGCAGTGGTATGCCATGGCAAAGAGGCAGTTCCATTGGCAGTAATTTTACCTATGAATGATGCAGCCGTCAGAACAACGGTGTGAATGCCAAGTATCACTTCCTAAATGGTGTACATAAAAATAGAAGGCTTTATTTGAATACTCGCTTGCTTGGGTACATCAGGATACTTGTCGAAGATACGACACGAGAAAACAAATAAGTTTAAAATAAGCGAAACCAATCAATCAAACCCATTCGCCAGTTATTAAAGATCTAAAAACGACTGCGCCGCACGCAACTAAAAAAACTTTCAAGCAGAGAAGCATTCGCGATTAGTTCTAGCGGTGAGCATAGATAACTTGTTTTTGTTTGTTTATTGTGCTTAAGACAGTACAGAAGTAGCGCCAAGGGGCAGAGGCAAAAGGCGATAGCAATGAACGCTTGACTCGGCCAATGTCCCTATAAAAACTTGCAGCACAAACAGCACACACATAGGAATGACTGCAAATAAAGCAAACTTGCACATGAACAGAGGCAATCTGTCGACTACAGAGGAAATCAAAAAGAGCAGGATTGAAGCCAGCACTAAGTAGTCAAATTATACAATTGTGTAACCTAAGCACAAAATAAATTGATAGAATAAGTTGAATAATAAAATACAGAACCAATCAGTGGGAATAAACACACGCAGTGGAAAATAAAATCACCGGACAACACTGGATTATGATAAGCTATTCGCAAGCAGAGTCATTGACCAAATCCTGTAGATATGTTTACCAAGTTATACACAAAATAAATTTTGCCCTTTTACCTGAAGGAAATCGGGGAAGAAGAACAATTAATGATTTCGATTAAAGGCGGGAAAAAGATTCAAGCAGTTCGGAATTTGCCAGTTGAGCAGTTGCATACCATAATTTGTTCTAATGAAAGGTTTAAAAAAGGAGTGGTGTCTAAATGTGCAATAGGTTAAATCCTTAGTGTAAGTAGAAAAGAAAAGTTCGCTATTTGCTTTCACCTCTAGAAAGATAGCTTCGGAAAGCCGCTGGTAATACAAGGCTTCAAGTTTCAATATGCCACCTTTTACAACTGTGCTGAATATCCCAGCTTTAAATCACAAGCCTATAATACGCAGCATATAGCTTACATAGAAATGAAAAAGATTCCAGAAAGAAACAAAATCCGTGGCTTGGATCGATTGTTCCGAGAGTAAGAAGGTGAAGCGGCGGAAACGGAACTACACGGAAGACTTGCTCCCGCGGTTGTACGGCTTCTTCAGTCCGATGAACGTCTGCGTCGAGCACAGGACGCAAGGTTTTCCGCGGTACATGTGGGCATCCTTTAAAGCTCCCGGCCAGTCGGGGGCAGCTTCTACGAGTCCTTCCAGCACTGCCGGATCCTCCGGGTCAAGAAGCCACGTGAGCTGCTGCGGCACGTCGTGTTCGTTACGGTAGTGAACGTGCATTGCCGCGATATGCTCGAATTCGCTGGCCATCCTTTCGACGAGATGCTCGACGTCCTCGTCCGGCGCACGCGCCTCGGACAGGATACACAGGTAACGAAGCAGCTTCACCTCTACGATGTCTTTCTGGATGAAAAAAAAAAAGAACGAAGTTTTACGGGTTGTGGAAATCGCGCCGCTTGGACAGAGCTCCATTGCATGCTCGCTAGTAATGGTACGTGGGATTTAACACCCCGAAGCGACACGTTCGGTACAGGGATGCCGCAGTGGAGGGCTGTGAATTAATTTATGCTAACTGGAATACTTTATCGGGCGTGGAAAGCGGGAAGTACGGGGACGTTTTTCATTGCATCCCCTTCGACATGTGGCCGTCCTGGTCAAAATTCGATCCCCCAATCCTGAGATCAGTATTCGAGCGCGGATTCTATTGAATCACTTGGACGGGTGCATGCGCAGTTGCCTTTTTGCCCACATCAGGCGCTGTGTGTAGGCATCATGGCTGAAAAGCAGAGATGTGGCAGAACGTTAGAATTGTAGGAAACCGTAGGTAAAGATGATGGCGAATCTTAATGAGAATTGAGAACACAGTAAACAAAAAACAATAAAGAAAGAAAAGCTGAGCATGGTGGCCATTGCCACCACCCCGTTTCAAAGGGGGCGCTCCTAGCCATCCATCCATTCATCCATCCATGGAGGCCACTTTTCAGATGGCGTTCGGGAACACGAGTGACGGAGCCGCAGTCAGGAATCTACTCCGCGGACGCTAGGTGTGACACTCTTGTCATTGTGCAGTGAAATCTGATGCCAACCTAGTGGCGACGCTCCCCTTCGTCGTAGCTTCCACTCCACTTCCGCTTATCCGCGTGTATTCGTAACTCTGATATCGCTGAAAGATATCGCTGATATCGCTGATATCGCTGAAAGAAGTCGCAGATACAGATCTCGCTGTAGAATCAAAAGGGAAGCGTGCACAAAACCACATGTGGGGATCACTGGTGCAAAATGTCTGGTAAACGGAAGTGCACACGATGCAAACCACTGGCGGCATTTGTGCTTGTCAGAGGATTTAGATAACCTGACAGACGCTAGCATCAGTATTAGTGACGATCACTGACAAAAAAGGACGAACGCAGCCTAGCTCAGCGAGGATTCATATGTGCGGATAAATCCAGCAAAGCGGCTGAAAGATAGCGGCTGCGGCTGATGAAAAATCGGAGAAGAAAGTTCGCTCCTAATGACTGAACATTCTGCTATCTGATCCGACTACTGCACTTCCCCGCTTATGCACCTGCTGCACCTCTCGTGCCTTTATTGTCCTGGCCGCGCGCAATCGTTCTACAATGACAGCTTATTTTCTATGCCATCAAAATTGACGTTCTTGCACCATATCTCCCGCCTCAAGGCTTGGAAAGGCTCTAGTCCACAGGTAACATGCCAAGAGGTCGTGAATAAACAAAAATTGCACAACACTGCAGTCTTCCCCATCGGAGACATTTGCTTTTGAACATCAACTTTTTTTGAAAGTCACCGTTATCACGTCACACTTACCACGTGACCCTTAGATTACGCCGGCAACTTTTTGACACGCGAAACTTATCACGTGACCATTGAGTGACGGCACCAACTTTTTTTGCAAGTCACCGTTGTCTAACATCAGTACGTGTCCCCATCACACTTTAAAGTTTAAAGTCGTACACACGACAACGTGTGAACTTTAAGCCCTTCTACCACACTTGAAGAAACGCCCCTTCTTGGCGCATACGTTGGCTGCACCCCTGGCACACAGGGGGCCGAGGTTCAAACCGCAATTTTGGCGTATTTCTTTTTTCGAATGGTCATTTACGCGCGGACACACTGTTCCCACACGCTCGGCGAACAGGTCCTGCACACGCCACTCACGAGACAAGAAACGCTTACGCAATGAAACAGTAACGAACATGAAAGCGTTACATCTATGTTCGGTACGAACTTTCTACTAACATACAGCGCAGGAGGATTGGCGATATGCTAAGCGAAATTCGATAAGATGGCCTGCGTGAGTACGCAGCGGCTCTTCCTCAAGGAGATAGCTGTTGAACATCTTGCGAACTGGTGACCCCACCCTGCCAGTTTTGTTCTTTGACCGTGTCCTTTTTGACCAACTATCTTCTTGTCTGTGTATCAATTGTGCCCTCAAAGGCTGAGCGCTCATCTAATTCGCCCATCGCATCCTTAGACGCTATTAGTGATTAACAGGGTGCCGGTCAAACCACAAGCAATTGATTTATATATGTAACTAAGACACAGTTCTTAAGGATCCGTGTAACTACACAGCGTGGATAAATGGTGCTTTCCGCACAGCAGAATACCTGGAACGAGCGGTGGGTGAAGTTCAGGTCCTTGTAGGAGAGGACGAGGGTACGCAGACATAGATTGTGCTTGAGATAATGCCCCAGGGTCTTGTAGCACTCTAGCGGATTCTTAGAGCTGTCGACGATGCGCAACTCAGCCAACTGGCTCTCGTGGGCGAAATCTATGTGGTTCACCATAGGCACGTTGTCCACCGTCAGGCGGCCGTTCAAAGTGCTGACACTCAGCCGAGCAAAATCATAGGGATTGAAGTATAGCCCCAACAAACAACGGTGGCAAGCTCTACTGGGGCCGTCGTACCCGGAACGAACGTCTAGGTCCTCAATATCTTTGCACGCCGCCAGTCGCACGAGTGCGTCGTCGGGGCGAAGAGCACAGGGGGCAAGTGAGAGTGCCCGGAGACAGCACGAGGAATTTGCCAGCAGTACTGTCAAGTCGACGTCATGGCCGAAGTGGAACGAGTTAACGTTCAGCTCAGTGAGGTTCGTGAATCGTAGGAACAGGTCATGAAGGGCGTCGCCGCACGGCGCGCCTGATACGGCCGCATGTGGAGACCCGCCAAGGGCAGGCAGCGACAGCAGGACGAGGCAGAGGGAATGCACAGCACCCCAGTTGTTTAGCAAGCCGGCCTGGCGGATCTGTTCGTGGAGGCCGGTCTCCAGGATGGCGATCACGGTCAGGGGTTCGGGCAGTGCCGGTTGGGCGGACGTCGCCAAATCGCGGAGACGCTTGCAGTTCCACCTGTGTCCCTCACGCCGGTGCAGCACGTTGGCGCAAGCGCGCGCGCAGTGTCCGAAGTCGTACGCCGCTGGCGGTTCGAGGGGGTTTGGCGACGGCAGCTCAGAAGTGAATGCGAACGTCTCCATGCGGGACTGATTCACCAAGATCCTGGCGCACCGCAGGACGGCGCTGTCGAAGGGACCGCGCACCAAGTGCACGTGAAGATCAGTCACGTTCGGGCAGTACTCGAGGAACAGGTCGAGAAGGTCGAAGTTGGCGTCGCCGGCGACCTCGACATAAAGGTGGCGGATGTTGTCTGCCACCATTTGCCGGAAGGCACCCCCGGTCGGCTTGCCAATGTGATCGATCTGACTGCGTGCTTCGTCGTCCTCGCCAACCATCGAGAGCTCCAGGCGCGTCAGCAGCTTTAAAGGCCCCAGCATGAGGCGCAGGAGGTTACGCGCCTTCACAGAGGAGCCGAGGCATTCGATGGTGTGTAGCTTCTCGGCGCGGGTGGCCATGCGGCACAAGTCATCTGCCTTCGCGACACGGTTGTTCGTGAGACGCAGTACCAGGAGCGTCGCCGCATGGGCGTTGAGGTGCCTTGCCAGCACCGATGCGGGAGCGTTGGAGGGAAGCCGGAAGCTCCCTTCAGATTCCATACTGAAGTGGGAGGAAACAGCGGCGGACTCACAGCGCTGAAATTCCCGCAGTCTACGACGTTGTTTTCGACGAGATTCGTGTGTTTCTGGAAGGACGGTGAGACGCCTTTGAAGTGCCGAAGGAAATGGGCTACCGGTGAAAACTTTCAAGGAATTGTGATTTGATGGGTGTCGATGCGGACTATACACGCGGCGCTCAAGCGTGATCAGGTTTTGTGGTGGCCAGAGTCCCGCAATTGATAAAGGGCTGTGCTTTTGGCTAGTGTAGAATGAGATGTCAACTTTTGGTTGATTGTTCAGTGCTCTAGCAATCACGTTTTCTGGATCAAACTTTGGGATTTAGAATTGCTTGTAGACTGTGATAACAACGCTCTCTTTGATGGACACATTTGCTGACGCTGGGAAAATATGCCCGTCATGTGAAGATCATTCCTTGCAGCACACCTGGCGCGAAACTTTACTTGGATAATGTTTCTATTGGCATGAATTGTAGCTCGAAGGCAGCGACCGTCCCGTGGTGTTTATTTTACTGCACGCAACTATCTGCGATGGTCTGCAGCCTAACAGTCTTGAAGAGTGAGGCGGTACCTAATCCTGGAAGAGTTCGCCCTAATTCGGTGGTTATAAGGATTTATGGTGCAGCAATAGTCTACATCCTAACAGTCTTCAAGAGTGAGGCGGAACCTAATCCTACAAGAGTTCGGCCTAATGAGGTAGTTATAAAGATTTTGCTGCAGCAGTATGATACTCACCCCCCCCCCCCCCCCCGCACCCCGCCCCCAGCTTTGCTTCAATGTACCATACATAATTTATTTCATTTTTATTAGTACGCAGTCTCTAATAACATTCCCCCGTCCTGGGCGGAACTCTACAGCTTTAGGTAAGTCCGTTCGGTCGGAAGCATTCCGTGGATACAGGTTTCCGTGGAATCCAGTATTTATGACAGACAATATAGACTGTTTTAGCTTACCGGGTTTTCGCGCCCGCGTCACTAAGCTGGAGGGTGGGAGTGGTACTGCGCATGCTCGAAACGCTAAGCCAGGGAGCACGCGAGGCGGCCAAACGGAGCGCCCTGACGAGTGGGCGTCGCGCAAAGCCTTCTCGTCTTCCACAAGAGCGGCGAAAATCCAACATGGCAGCCATCGGTTTAGCAGCCGCCAATTGAAATGTCTTTAAGAAAGATTAATTCTTTTGTTTTAGGGTAGAACAAATTACTATTTTTTCATGGTTGTAATTCCGCTTTTTAACATCAGGTGCTCTTCGTTTAGGTCATCGCTGTCTACGGTCAGCTAAAACGCCAATACCTGGCCGTCGCTCCGGTAAGCCTTAGCGGGCCAACTTAATTAGAGCGGACCGTCAATTAGGTCTTCTGCAAGTGTCTAGTATAGAGGGCCCAATAGAGCACTTACTCGCAATAGAAATCTTTATTGGCTGACCAGTCGGTATGAGTACTCTACAGGCGACCATATTTCGAAAGACAATGCGCACGTACAACCGGAACCGTATTTACGACCGGAACGTGTCATTATTCACGCTCAAGATTTCATTTGCCCTAAGAACCTGTTCATGCTTTTCCTTGTATATCTACCCTTCGTTTAGCTATATCCCGAGGTATTTGTATTCGGCCACTTTGGGTATTTCGCGGCCTTGTATGGTAAGCACCTGATCAGTTGTATCGTTAAAAATCATCACACCTGACTTAGTTGAGCTAAAACTGAATCCTAGAGCGTCTTCTTCGTCTCCACAACAATCAACCGAAGTTTGTAAATCTTCCTTGCTATCTGTTAACAGTACAATATCGTCCGCATACATTAAACCCGGGAGTCATGCACCTGCCGCAGTGTGCCCTTGTAGGGCGACCCATGCAAAAGTGCGGCCGCTTTGTTCGTGTCTAGAAACAATACGCCTCTGCGTGAGCTGATACGTGTTGCCACCTGTGCAGTGTGTGCCATACCACCCACCGCCGCCGACCACTTCGCCACCGCCATTATACCAGCGGTCCCCGCGGGAGCCAGCATTGCGTCCACCGGCTCTGAAGGCAGATGTTTGGGGCACTTCTGACCTGCAGCCTGTCTGCTATCATTGTGGGGAAGCCGGCCACCTGTATCTCCGTTGCCCCTACCGCGAAATCGGGCTCTGCGAAGGCATAATCCGATCGAGATGTGAACATAAGGTTCCTTAATGCATGTGAAGGTGGGTGACTATCCATAATCAGTTAGGCCGTGGTTTTCAGTGATAGCTCAAAAAATTGGAGGCTTATCAAGGTTAAGCCCAGTGGATGCGAAGCATGTCCTTAGCGTTTGGAGGCATCTTGACCGCATACACGCCCGGCGCAAAGACGCTGGCGGGTTGCGGGCACAGAGACTGACGCGACGGCGGGCGCGCGCCGCCTCATCCCTTGCGTGACGTCACATATCACGTGATGCAGCGATGGTGCGCCGCCACCGCGTCGCGCGCGACGGCGGGAACCGAAGCGTGGAGGCCTCCGCCGGGCGACGTCCGACGGCGCAATATGAGGCCCCATCTGCAGCCGGTGTAACGTCATCACGTGACGTAACATCATGTGATCTCACTTCAAGGTCAATGGTGGCCATCGCCGGGAGGCGACCGACTGCACGATATGAGGCCCCATCTGCAGCCGGTGTGACGTCATCACGTGACGTCATGTCACGTGACCTACTTGAAGATCACTTGAAGGTCAATGGTGGCCACCTCCGGGCGTCGCGCGAAGGCTCGAAACCTACGTTAATATGCTTCGCATAAAAATACTAGGGCGTTTATCTGCGTTTCCGCTAGGCCTGGTACGCTCACCTGGGTCGCGCGCGCAGTTAAAGTCACCCGTGAGTACCACATGCTAATCGCAGCCTAAAGGAGGTGAAATATCCTTAAAGAAGATTGACTACTTAAACGGATTATTTGCAGCATACATGTTGTTCAACCTCCCAAATTCGTTATGCTGCCGAAAGTCACAACATATCATTCGGCCGTCTATGTCAAGCAGCTGAAAAGAGTCACAAACAGACAGACTATTTTTAAAGAATAGAAATCAACCTGCCCAAAGGGCCACCGAGTGCCACACAGACATTGTAATCTATTAAGGACAGCAGCACAACCTCTCTATTCAGTTCACTTTCTTTATTAGCATTATAAACAGCAGCAATGCCTTCCGGACTCTCCAAAAGTAGCCAGCGCAGCTGCACCTGCTTCTGCCCAGACTGGAGTCCACAGATACTGAGTGTTGCGAGGGTCAACTGTTGCACGCTCGCCGGGGTGACTAACTTGCACTAAAGTCCAGCATAGGCGATGTCTGGCGCGAATCCGGGAAGTTACGCCTCAGTAGAGCTGGCTCCTATTCTTCTTGATCTTGAGCGCCGAGATATCTTGTTCTTTGGCTTTAAACGGCATGCCTTGTGCTTGGCCCGGACATTGCCCACGGTAGCACGCAGCGCTTCGAGTCCACACTTCGACTCGCTTGGACGCATCCGCTCCAGGAAGTAAACTGCCAGGCTGACAATCAGTTGGCTTTGCCAAAAGTAACCGAGCAGGAGGTTTTTGCTTCACAACCGAGTAACTGATCCTTTACGGCAACCTGAAGACCGAAAGGCGTCAAAACGTGAGGATAAGGGCCGACCTTATTTTGCACCAATTCAGAGCTTAAGGGCTTCTGTAAGGGCTTCGATAAGTGGCTGAGAAAGGAACGACTGTCGCCCGGTTACTTTTGGCAAGGACTGTACATTCTAAAGTGTCAACAGGTATCCCAGCAGTGCAGACAACGGCGCCGCAGCCATACCAGCAACATTTTTCTTCCTGCTCACGCACAGAACAGGAACGCGTACCGAGAGTGTGACCACTGACGATGTTATTAGAGATTTGTGTTCTCCAAGGCACTAACGGTCGACATCTGTGGAGAGCTGATGCATCCGCGAAGACTGGGTAAGCTCACGCTGCATAGCAGAAACAGCACTAGACACTGGGCCAGTAGTCGCTGATTAAATGGGTGAAACGGTTCACATGCCACCAGCAGCATACAAAACCTCTGTGATGGGCCCGGTGGGTCCAGTATATCCTCACGAACGACTTACGATTGCATCTGCCTTGAAGCACTCGGACAGCGGGCCACTCTTGGGGCACTTACTTCTAGGCGCATAGCCGCAGAGTTGAAAGCAGTCCAAGCAATGCGGGCCTTTTAATCCCCACAGAAGAATCTTCAAGGCCTACGCAAGTCGTTAACCTTCGTGGACATTCGAGCATAGGGAGAGAACAGACTTTTGGAGGCTTAATTCCTTAGAGGTTTTATGGGGTTTAACGTCGAAAAGCGCCTCAGGATATGAGGGACGCCGTAGTGGAGGGTGCCGCATAATTTAAACCACCTTAGGTTCTTTAACGTGCACTGACATCGCACAGCCTACGTGCCTCTAGCTCTTCGCCCCCATGGATTTGAGACTGCCACCTCCGGCATCGAACCCGCGTGTTTCTGGTCAGCAGCCGAACACCATAACTACTGAGCCAGTGCTGCGGAAATTAACCAAGAAAAAGCGAAAGCGCTGGTTACAGAAAGGCTAAGATAAACACAGCGACGCTAGAAATTCCATATACTTTCAGGGCCCAGTTGAGGACTGCAGGATTTTGCTTGAAAATCCATATACTTTCAGGGCCCAGTTGAGGGCTGCAGAACTTTGCTTAAAAATCCATATACTTTCAGGGCCCAGTTGAGGGTTGCAGGATTTTGCTTAAAAATCCATATACTTTCAGGGCCCAGTTGAGGGCTGCAAGATCTTGCTTGGTGTCGGCTCATCAAGAAAATGGCTAGAAGTGCGCCTAATGCTTAATATACACTTATCACTTATAGGCGCTATTTACGTAATATAATGACCATTCCACAACCTTCGGTGTACTGAGAAATGTAGACACAGACAACAGACTAGCTAAGTACCAGTGCAATACAAGTTTTTCTGAAACGCATGCACAAGGAAACATACCACAAGCGCTCCATAGCACACGGCCAAGAGCGGTAAGATGGCGCGCATGGACTTTGTGCTGAAGCATGACCCTGAAAAACACTATTTCTTGCAGAATATCACCGCTTGAGCTAAACCAGCTTACATGTCATTCGGGAATATAGAAAGCACACCCAGCATGACGTTTATTGGTACGGCCCTATTACTAACCACACTACCTGTGGCTGGCGTTGGTTCCTGTGTTCCATGGCTACAGCGCAACTGACGAGTCGCCTAGTCTATCGAACCATATTCACCAGCACATTCCAGTCTCCCGAAAAGTGCAATTCTTCATTTTGTCTTTAGGAAAGAAGTCATGTGAGAAAAGGGTCAAACAAAGCTGCCAAAGCCACGTTGGTCACCTGAAGCTGGCTAGTTACCCCTGAGAAGTGCGTTTTCTTTGGCAGATATACTGCAGAAAAGGTTTAGATCAAAACATGAACGGCGAAACAATCAGGTAAGGTATGAAAAGAAGATTAGCTGTGGTGTCATAGAGAACCTGCGCTGCCCAGGTGGCACTGCAGTTATTCCACTGGGTGCCTAAAAACTGCTGCCGTCAGTCGTTCGGGCCGCTACAAACGCGAGAGCACATTCTGAACGATTTGAAGCCCGCGCTTGGTTGATAGCACTATTTGCCTCGCTTCTGCAGACATAACCCAGATAACTGACACGCACCACGTGTGGCTCCGACAAAGCGCAAAAGCTTATGCCAATAAGCTCAGGAAGGCAGCGTGGAATAGCACTACGAGTGCCACAAAAACTGCTTGCTGCTCTCGCTATGCTTTTTGTTACGGCGCTGCAATTGACACGACAAACTTGAGCGTGGGTGCCCTATATCTCGATCAGGTTTTGCACAACACGGGAAGAGATGGAGAGAGTGCGGGCATCCATACTGCTTTTCCGGCGCCGAAGCGATTGTATCGTGGTATCAAGAAAATTAATTCGGCGAACACAGCTTGGCAGGGGGCTTAAAAGGCAAGGTGGCAGTTTGGCTCCTTCCCTTAAAGAATTAGCCTGTTCATCGCCGCTGTATTGTCAAAAGTAATCCACACCATGATGATGAGACATCGGCCTGTTTGGCCGATTTTTCAAAGATTAAATGAGCATGATTACACGCCATGGGTCTCCACGTTAGCACGCCTTGTTACTAAGGAACATAACAGGAGTTTTGGTTTGGTTTTGTGGGGTTTAACGTCCCAAAGCGACTAAGGCTATGAGAGACGCCGCAGTGAAGAGCTCCGGAAATTTCGACCACCTGGGGTTCTTTAACGTGCACTGACATCGCACAGTACACGGGCCTCTAGAATTTCTCCTCCAAAAAAATTCTAGCCGCCGCGGCCGGGATCGAACCCGCGTCTTTTGGGTCAGCAGCCGAGCACCATAACCACCGAGCCACCGCGGCGGCTCGCCGCAGTATAAACAGAGAGGGCGAATGTTGGATTTCCTGCAGGCGTCGCATTTTCTGGAGATTAAGCGTCGCTTGTTGGCTGGGCGCGCGTGGGCCATGGGGTGGTGCTCTGGAACGACTGGATTCAGCTGGATTCAGAACAGAAGTTCTTTGGACACCAACTTTTCAAGACGAATGTACTAGCGCGCCCTCTGAAGCGCAGTCGCAAAAGAAAAAAAGTGTTATCTTGACTTTCAGTGTAGAGACATTCCGGGTGAATATTAGAATTTTTATTTCCAATGCATGTCGTTTGTTCATTGTTGTTCAAAATATTGTCACGTGGTGGTGACTGCAGTCCGGAGAGCATGAAGACAGCGAAAATGGCTTCTAAACAAATCTCTTGATTTGGGCTGACTTGCGCCCACGAAGAACTGAATGAGTCGGCGGCGGCGTAGCAACAAGCATGCTCTGTGGCTGTCGAATGGAATGCCCGGCGCTCTCGGCTGTGCTCATTTTAAAGCTAACAGTGAACTTTCAAGATAAAGCGTGGAAAGCTAATAGAACATTCTGGAACGTAGAATTAACTCCACCTGGAAGCGATCAATCCAGATAAATGTGGGCGCGTCTTGCGATGCAAAAAGAAAGAAACGATAAGGCGACGTGCCGGCTGCTTTGAAGAATGAAAAAAAAAAACTATCACTGCAAACATTCGCGGTAATATGGTGTCAGTAGGTCATTTATACGGACTGATCAGCCGATGATTTGGTTTGGTTTGCTTTATTAGTGTTTGTCCCAAAGCGACTCGAGCTATGAGGAACGCCGTAGTGAGGGGCTCCCGAAATTTCGACCACCTGGGGTCCTTTAACGTGTACTGACTTCGCGCAGACCCCGGGCCTCTAGAATTCCCCCTGCATCGAAATTCGGCCGCCGCGGCCGGGATCAAACCCACGTCTTTCGGATCAGCAGCCGAGTGCCGTAACCAATGAGCCACCTCGGCGGGCGGTTAGCCGATGAAGAATTATGTAGCTAGTCGGCGCTCTGTTGGTTCGTTCTAGCTACGTCTCTTCAGTAGCGCTGTGCCCATGGCATACATGTGAGCGCAGTGACTAACCTCAAGGCTCTAGGATTCCCGCCAAAGACGCAGGAAAAGGATGGCAGACTGCGCATCAATAAAAATAAAAGAAATCATGCACGGTACTCGGCATGAAGGTGAAAGCTGGTGGAGATGAAAGGGGCTGTCATTAAATTGGCCGCCCGTCGATCGTGGTTTTTTCGACCGGCACAATGCGAGGGAACAGAAGCCGTGTTATCACAGCGGAGCAGCAAGCAACTCACGCCAACGCTTGCACAGCTGAGCCTCTCAGAAAGGAAGTGCATTCTTAGCTGCTCTCCCCCTTCTAGGAAGTCTCGAGTGCGTTAGTTTTCGTCTGGCCTGCAGTGACCGGGAGGCATGGTTACTCCTGACGGAAGAGCCCACCGCCAGAGAGTCGCGTAGGAGCACTTGCGCCGAGAACACTGTATTCCTGTGTTCTGTAAAGATACGCATAGACCATCCCAGTGTCTTCAATAAACGTTCGTACGAGAAGCATGAAGCATGGCTCAAGTGCCTCGGTGATGCAAGGCGTAATGAAAAAATTGGCAGTGGCTTAGTTTTGCTATGCCAGGATGTGCGTAGCGTGAGGTGAGGGCGAGGTTGCCCACATCTCGGTGGACGCGTGAACCAGAGGGAAGGCGCATAACTGCCCTCCTGGAACAGTGGACACATCAACCGTGCTTTAAGCTACGTGGTTGTAGCGACAGGTGTGCGCTGCATGCGTTGGGATTGACAACGTTGTGACTGAAACGCGGCGCTGAAGCCATAGGCCATCGGCGTTCTTTTGGCGTTGAGAACGGTTTACACTCCGATAATTTTAAGGGAAGGAAGTGCGCATAATGGATCC
The DNA here is from genome assembly GCF_055824585.1 of Amblyomma mixtum. Lineage (NCBI taxonomy): Eukaryota > Metazoa > Arthropoda > Arachnida > Ixodida > Ixodidae > Amblyomma > Amblyomma mixtum. The sequence goes on from NC_143012.1 coordinate 56,852,153, forward strand.
CTGGATCAGTGGAGGCCTGAATCGTGCTTATAGCTACGTGGGGTGATGAGAAAGAGATGTGGGCTGCAGGCATTGATAAGGCTGTGCCAGAAACACGGCGCTGAAGCCATAGGCCGTCGGCGTTCATTGTGTTCATTGGCGTCGTCACTGCGATCATTTTACAGAAAGGAAGGCGAGAGCGCGCGGCGAGGCACGCCAGATGTGCGTAGTGACGTCGCTTGCTCCTCGCGCATGCGCAGTACGGCTCTCCAGAAGCCACGCGAAGCTGCTCAACCTCAGCCAGTGTAGCTCACGCTTAACTAAATAGGCCACCGGCTAGAGCGGAGTTCCGTATTTCCGTATGGGAAGCTCCACTTCGCTTTGCTAGAATCGTGACTCCGGAGAAGTGTGCGAGGCTGGTGTAGATCTGGGGGAGAGCAGAGGAACTTTCTCGCACTTAAGCGGCGTGGTAGCGCCAATACTTGCGCACTACCACTGCTTGGAACTTCTTTGCACGTTAGCGTAACCTCTTGCAAGACGAGGTCCGGCGTGATTGTTGCGGTCTGTTTTAGGCTGCAGTTTATCGTAGGCCGTTATGTGCTGTCAGTTTGAAACCACGTGACGGTCGCAACTTTCCAGCTGCAATTCACGCAAAGGGGAACTATATGATAGCAGAATATCGCAGCAAGTGTGATGCAGGAATGACCACCACGTGGCGGGTGTGTCTCGCAGCGTCAGGAAATCAGTTAATCAAGGGCGTTGTTATCAGATCCCAAACGGAACCGCAAATACCGAAATTTTATCCTGAAAACTTATCTTTCTGTGAAGGAAATGGTGCGTTGCGATTGAGCTCTTAGCAGATAATGCTAATCTCATTTAGATGTGTCATTTTGCAGCAGTGAAAAGCGCAGCACTTTATCAAGTGCGAGACTCAGACCACAGCAGACAGTGATCACTATTGAGTGCTGCGTGTGTGTTCCACTGCAGTAGCCATGAAATGCCGATTCCTTGAAAGTTTACAACGGCAGCCCATTTCTTTCAGCACTTAAAACGCGTCTTACCGTCCTTCCAGCAACACACGAAGCTCGTCCTCAGCAACGTTCTAGACCACGGGAATTTCAGTGCTGTGAGTTTGACGCTGTTTCCTCCTACTTCAGTATGGAACCTGAACGGAGCTTCCTACTTGCCGCCAACGCTCCCGCATTGGCGCTGGAAAGGCGCCTCGACGCCAATGCGGCGACGCTCGTGGAACTGGAATGCACGAACAACCGCATCGTGGGTGGACATCAGCTGTGCAGCTTGGCCATCCGCGCCCAGAACCTACAAACCCTCAAATGCCTCGGCTCCTCTGTGAAGGCGCGTAACATCATACACCTCATGCTGGTGCCTTTAAGGCACCTGACCCGCTTGGAGCTCTCGATGGTTGGCGAGGACGACTACACGCGCACACAGATCGAGCAAATTGGCAAGCCGACCGGGAGTGAATTCCGGAGAACCGTGTCCTACAGCATCCTCCACCTTTATGTCGAGGTCGCCGGCGACGCCAACTTCGACCTTCTCGATTTGTTCCTCGAGTACTGCCCGAACGTGAGCGATCTTCACGTGCACTTGGTGCGCGGTCCCTTCGACAGCGCCGTCCTGCGGTGCGCCAGGATCTTGGTCAATCGGCCCAACATGGAGAAGTTCGCGTTCACTTCTGAGCTGCCATCGCCACATCCCCTCGAACTGCCTGAGGCGTTCGACTTCGGACATATCGCGCGCGCGTGCGCCAACGTGCTGCACCGGCGCGAGGGACAACGGTGGAACTGCAAGCGTCTCCGCGACTTGGCGACGTCCAACCAACCGGTACTGCCCGAACCCCTGGCCGTGGTCGCCGTCGAGCAGGTCCACATGGACGAAGAGATCCGTGAGGCCGTCTCGCGAAACAACTGGGTTGCTGTGCACTCCCTCTGCCTCGTCCTGCTGTCGCCGCCATCCCGTGGTGGATCTCCACATGCGGCCATTTCAGGCTTCTTAAACGGCGACGCCCTTAACGAACTGTTCGCTCGATTCAAGAACCTCACTGAGCTGAACGTTAACTCTTTCCACGTCGACCATGGCGTCGACTTGCCGGTACTACTGGAAATATCCGCGTGTAATCTCCGGGCGCTCTCAATTCCCCCCTGCGCCCTGCACCCTCATAACGCACTCCAGCGACTGAAGAGGTGCACATTGATCTATGACCTGGACATTCGTTCCGGCTACGACGGCCCCAGTAAAGCTTGCCACCGTTGTTTGTCTGGGATACCAGACTCGAGAGCCGGTCAGTTTGGAGAACTGAGCGTGAGCTCTTTGCACGGCCGTCTGACGATCGACATCACACCGGAGTTCTGCATAGATTTCATCACAGGCAACATGTTGGCTGAACTGCGCATCGTCGACAACCTTCGGAATCCGTCGCGAGACTACGCCCGTATAGGGTCGGCGCTGAACTTCAATGCAGCTCTGCGTACGCTCGTCCTCTCGCGCCACGACCTCTGCTTCACTACAGACGCATTCCAGGTATTCTGCTATGCGGAAAGCATTATTTAGCCGCACTATAGTTACCTGCGTGCTAAATAACTCTGTGCCTTTATTACAGGTATAGATAAGTTGCACGTAGATTCACGTGCCCCAAAATTCTTGGATCACTGATAGCTTTCAAAGGGACGATAAGTGAGTTATATGAGCGGTCTGCCTTTTAGCACACACCTGATGCATCAGCAAGGCGATGCTTATAACGTTAATCCCCCCCCCCCCCCCCTTCCCCCGTAGAACTTGTCCTCGCTCTGATATTGAATGCACATGCTCTAAAAAAACGTGTTTGCGTGCCGCACGATCTTGAGGATACTTTTTTTTCTTTCTTTGGTCGCCCAGTGCTGAATTCGCAGCTTAAAAAAACCTTACGCAGTAGAAGGCTTCATAGAAGGCGCAATCCGATAACCTGTTTACTGGAGATATAAAAATGCTGGATTGTTCGCACTTAGGTGCGCCTGTATGCATGTAGTTACCTGTAAAGGTCCATCACTTGCAATTTTACTAGTAATGGTGCCGAAAAATATGCCGACCGATAAAAGTTTCGTGACCTGATAATGATAAATATTTGAGGGAGGTCGAGCGGAAGGGCTTATGTGTCTAAAGAACGGCATTGCACAAACTGCTACACATTCTATTCGAGGTGGAGTCAAAGACAAATTTCCGAAAGCATTTCGCCTGAAAGAAACTGGGCATCAGGTCAGGGAAAGGCTTGTACCCATTTTATCACAAGGGGTTACTCGGATCCACTGGGGTTCGAGCCTGGCCCCATAGTGATGTGGCCTGTGCCTGACGTTCTCGGCACTAAGCATACTGCAGTCTTCATCATAATTCAGTGTTTTCGAGCGTAAAGAAAGTTTCAGCAAGAATCTAGTAAGCAAGGCTACCCTTTGAACGGCACATTTAGTGTAACGCAACCCCCATCTGGTTCAATACAACCAGAATACCTTTAGAGACTGTACTACCGGCGGAAACGTTTCACAATTTAATGCGCTGCCTCAGGAATGGTCGTTAGTAAGCCAGTTATCTGATTAAACCTTGGATAGCTGACTGGTTTGAGCAGCATCCAAAGAGAGGCAGCATAACCGGCGAAAACATTGTTATGCTGAACGCATGTTAAAGGCTATTTACCTCAAGATTAAGCTTGTAACGCATTAATACTTTCGGAAAATGGTAGTTCGTAAAAGTTTTCGCGAGTTTTTGCAAATGCTTGCAGCCGGACAGGAAGAATTAGGTGGAATACGCGCCTGCAGACCCAAACGGCAAGGGTAACGGTGTGTTTCGGCGGGTGGTTTCGTAGTGATGTGATGTTTAACGAAATAATATAAAACACAAAAAGGACGCGATCACGTAAGAAAGGTCAGGGGGGGGGGGGGGGGGGACCAGCCGCTGAATGCATTCGTAGGGCGTGTTAATGAATATCGCTTGAGTTTCGCCAGTCCTTCCGCTCTATATGATGATAGTGCAACCTTTGTACGGAATATAGCTGTAATGCTTTATTAAGGCGAAAGCCTTTAATGTCTCATCGTTGTAAGCAGCAGTTGTCGACAGAGAATGTCACGCTTTTCAGTTGGTCGAAACGGTCGTGACGTCACAGTGCGCCAATTTCAAACGGGGCCAATTGTACTTTGGCTAGTAACCATGCAACCAATTGAAGGGACCATATAGTGATGCTCCAAGTAAGTGGAACTGAGCTTAGTTAATTGCTTAATTACCCAATTAGCCTAATTAACTTTTCTAGTCAGGCCATATAAATAAATAAAACCGAGTAGGAAATTGGTCGAGCTCGGGAATCGAACCCCGGTTTTCGGAGTGCGAGACGAGCATGGTATCCACTCAGCCATGCCAGCTCGATGGTTTGGAATGAAGAAAGGCGCGTCTAGTGAATACGGTGTCTTCGCTCACTGCCATCCTCCTCCCTTCCCTTCCGGCGAGGTTTAGGAGTCCACCGAGATATGAGAGAGAAATACATTTCCTTTCCTCAAAAACCAATTTACCGACGAGCGAGGCGTAGAACCGAATGGGCGATGGCGTTCTATGGACTCCCTGGCAGCGTTGCAAGACGCTCTCGCGTTCCACTCTTAGAGGCGAAGCTTAAAATCTTAACCACACATCAGTGACCACACTTTAGGTCAAAAAAGTGCACCCCCCCCCCCCTGAATTTTGGCGGGTGTCCACCGAGATATGTGAGACAGTTACTGCGTAATTTTCTTTACTCAAATACAATTTTCATTTTCTTCATTACGGGCCATCTTCGTCTTTCTTCTTTCACTCCCACTTCCTCCGTTCCTCTACGGTGCGGTTCAGGTGTCCACCGAGATGACAGAGATTTACTGCGCCATTTCCTTTCCTCAAAAACCGTTGCGTTGAAACGGGAAGGCATCGCGCCGAACGGGTGGTGGCATTCCGTGGACTCCCTGGCAGCGCTACAACTCGCTGTCGCGTTCCACTCCTAAAGGCGAAGCTTAAGCTTAATTAGCAGTTAATTAGTATTCAGGCATTAATCAGTAATTAACCATTAATTAGTGATTTGTCATCACTTAGTAATTAGTACTCAATTACATGTGACGCCACCAGTGCCACAGAAGCACTGAAAGTGGTGCGGAAAACGCTTTCGCCTCTACGCACTTTAGACAGTCAAAGTGCCCCCTGAATTTTGTTGATTATTGCTCCTTTTCCTAGGAATTTTAGAATCTCAGCGCAAGAGGAAACACACGAAACTGCGCTGATCTATCAACTTTATGTTATGCATGGCTTTCATCTGCGCATTATATTTTACAGAATATTCCATGGTGTGTGACAAAAACCATTTAGCCTCGTAACATCCCTGCATTGTTCTGTTGTTTGTTGATGACAGCCGCCGCGGTGTCCCAGTTGTTGCGGGGCTTGGCTGCTGACCCGAAAAACGCGGGCTCGAACCCAGCCGCGGCGGCCAAATTTCGATGAAGGCGAAATTCTAGAGGCAGGAGTACTGTGCGATGTGAGTGCACGTTAAAGGACCCCAGGTGGTCGAAATTTTCGGAGCCCTTCACTACAGCGCCCCTCAGAGCCTGAGTCGCTTTGGGAAGTTAAACACTCAAGAAAATATTTATTCAAGATCTCTCTAGGGTCGTGAATGGCGCAAATTACGTGAGGAACGGAGCCTCCAATCCCTGAGGTCGAAATCATGGTCCAAAAGACATGGACAGCGCCAGCCTTGCGATCGAAAACGCGCGCGTTCAGCTCCAGGTGATTCAAATATGTGGGTGACAAGACAACTGCGCATGCACCCTTTCAAGTGATTCAGTCGAATCCACGCTCGACTGCTGATCTCAGGGGTGTGGGATAGAATTTTGACCACGACGGCCACATGTCGAAGGGGATACAATGAAAAACGTCCCCGTCCTTTCCCCTTTCCACGCACGATAAGGTATTCCAGGTGGCATAAATCAATTTACAGCCCTCCACTCTGGCATCCCTGTAGCCGACGTGTCGCTTCGTGGTGTTAAGTGCCACGTGCCATTACTAGCGAGCATGCAATTGTGCTCTTTCTAAGGAGCGCGATTTCCACAGCCTACCGTAAAAATTAGGAGTCACTTTGGCGACTAAAGTGGTGCAAGGCGAAAGCCTGAGTACAGCATTCTGCCACGAATGTGTTTGTGAATGATGATTCAAGTGCTACCAGCGAATGACGCGTCCATTGGCTGTCTGCGTGTGTTACTGATGTGTGGTTAACATGTTAAGCTTCGCCTGTAAGAGTGGAACGCGACAGCGTCTTGCAACGCTGCCAGGGAGTCCAAAGAACGCCATCGCCAATTCGGCTGTACGCCTTGCTGGACGGTAAATTTATTTTTTGAGGAAAGGAAATGTATCTCTCTCGCATATCTGGGTGGACACCTGCACCTCGCCGTAAGGGAAAGGGGGAAGATGGGAGTGAACGAAGATGCCGTATTAGCTAGACGCGCCTTTGTTCATTCCAAACCATTCAGCTGGCATTACGGAGTGGCTAGCGTGCTCGTATCGCACTCCGGAGACCCTGGTTCGATTCCCCAACTCGACCAATTTCGTTCTCGGTTTTATTAATTTATGCGGTCTAACTAGAAAGGTTAATTAGCTATTTCATATTTATATCATTGTATTTCTATCCATCGTGTTCTGTCATTCACCTGTCAAATGTTGGAACTGTCTAGGATGTGCGACACAACGTATATGAAACGAGCAACGTCGAACAGAGTGGGGAAGTGCGTGATGGGGGAGCGAACGCGGCTTCGTACTTATCTGTTCTTTCAGCAGCGTCTCCTTCCGCGGACGCTGTTGTCGCTGCGGCGCGCGTCTTTTCTTTTCCTCTGTCTTCTGACCTCTTCATTCTCCTCTATCTTAATTAGGCTAATTGATTAATTAAGCAATTAACTAAACTCAGTCCCACTTAGTTGGAGCATCACTATACGATCCCTTTGATTGGTTGCATGGTTACTAGCCAAAGTGCAATTGGCCCCATTTGAAATTCGCGCACTGGGACGTCACGAGCATTTCGACCAATTGAAAAGCGTGACATTTTCTGTCGACAACTCCTGCTTACAACGATGAGGCATTAAAGGCTTCCGCCTTAAAAACGCATTTTGTTTTCACCCAGGCCAACATCTCAGAAGCGAAGCTCCTTCGTTACCTGTGCATCCTGTCCGACTTGGTTGAGCGGGACGATGTCGTCGAGAATGCCGTCCAAAGGACGGCCAGCAGATTCGAATATCTCGAGGCAATGCACGTTCACTACCGTAACGAACACGACGTGCCGCAGCAACTGACCTGGCTTCTTGCATGGGAGAACCCGGAAGTGCTGCATGGACTCGTCGCCCCTCCCCCCCCTTTGCCGGAAGGTTTAAGGGATGGCCATGTGCACCGCGGAAAGCCTTGCATCCTCTGCTCGACGCAGACGTTCATCGGACTGACGAAGCCGCACAACCGCGGGAGCAAGTCTTGCGTGTAGCGTCATTTCCGCCGCCACTCTTTCTTGCTCTCGAAACAGTAAATCCGAGCCGCGGATTTTCTGTTCGCTTCCGAAATATCTTATGTTTTTATGTTACCTTATATGCTTGCTACTACATACTTGTGAGTTACATCGGGATACTGCTGCACAGGTATCTGTGCTCATGGCTGGAAATGATCGCGAATGCTTTTCTCCTTGAAAGTTTTGTTCGTGTTTAATGCGGCGCTGTGTTTTGCAACTACTCTCGTCACTGGCTTATGGGTGTGAATGATTGGGTTCGCTGATTTTTACGCTTTTTTGTTATCCCGAGCCGTATTCTCTGCAAATATCTTATTGTACCCGGGAAAGTGACCACTCAAATAAAACCTTCCCTTTTTATGTGCACCATTTAAGAAGCGTTACTCGACATTCACGGTAATTCTCGCAGCTGCATCTATCAAGTCTAAAGTTGCTGTGAAATAAATTGCCTTTTCCGGCATTGCATTGTTCCCTCTACTGTAGAAATATGAACGCACTGACTCAGCAAGGTAGTCCTCGCTGGCTGAGGATTTTAGCAATGTCCTCGTATGCAAGAAAGGTAGGGATCTGCACCTGGCGCCGCTGGGTAGCCGTGAGTTATCGATATGGTGCGAGGTCTCTCCTGCATGGCCTTGTGTTAGCTTTCTGTAGTGATTTATTTCTCGGAGAAAGGTAATCGACAAGAGATCAAATGTATGTTAGCTCGTGTCTGAGCAGTCTTTTAGTAAACTAAACTTATTACCGAAGGTCGTCTTTGCCCAATTGATCCTTTTGCGCAATTGAAATCAATGTGAACTTACTGGCGCACCCGAACCTTTTCACAGGAAGGAATCGTCCATCGCACTATTGTTTTAGGGTCGTTGAGTGTGTTTGGCTCAAGCAAGAACAGCGGCGACCATGCACAAGGATACCATCTCTAAGAAAAATTTCTTAAGAAAAATGCCACATCAAAGAAAGGGTAGCGGGGAGAACTTTGCTGGTAATGGATATACAAAATGAATAATGCCAATTGTGTTCCGCCGTGAAGAAGTATATAGACTTATCAGGCAGCTTGTTCTGCCGACCGTGTCTTATGATTAAGTGGTTCCTGTGCGATTATCGGCATTGCGACCACCGAAAAACCGATAACAGCTGTGATAAGATATGTGGAATGCAGACCAGAAAGCTGCTTTGTTACTTAATTGGTTCAGACGGCCAAATTCAATACACATAATTCACAAAAGTAAAAACGAAACTATGGCAAATTCAATGCCACCGTTAAGGTAACTATCGTTTTTGACAGCTGGGAGCGCCTATGCTCAAAGTGTCAAGCTCTCTTATTGGATGTTGTTCTCTGTAGATCTCTGAACAACTGGACAAAATATGACCTCATTTAGCGCAGCGAGTAATTTGTAACTGAATTTGTAAACATTCTCCGAACCTTGTGCCAGTCAGGCAACACTGCCGCGCTCGCGAGTGGTGACGAAATAAGCCGACGGTCACGTGCTTGTTTCCCACTGACCGGCGTGTAGTGAGCAGAGTGGCATGGGTTCTTCGTTGTTAATGATAGGGATGCAAAGGGGTGAAAGAGAAAGTTGGAGAGGCGGCTGCTGTAGAGTTTGATTGCTGAGGAGCCCACGCTCCCCGCCAGGGGGACAGAGGCCATCAACCGGTTCTGCCCCTTCTCGGCGACTTCAACGCAGTGTGCCACGTCCGGACTCAAGTAGGCGTGCGCTCTGCTCTGCATCGACTTTGGGCGCGGCAGTTTTTCGGTGGGTAATCACGGTCATGACGTCATCGAGGCTGCTTCAGTATGTCCGTACCTGCCAGGGGGAGGGGCTTTGAGCGGATAACTTCAAATCGCAATTTTTTATCTCGAATGGCCACACAAAGGCCTAATTCTTTTTGAAGTGCGCATAATAACATCTCGGTTAGTAGCTGCAACGTAAAAGAACGATTTGTTGGAAGATCATGTCATTACCCTTTAACCTGTGCTTACAACACCGGTTCCTACCAGAGACCTGCACGACCGATGTGTGGCGCTCGAAAGAGCTCCGCTTTGGCGAATGTGGCCACCCGCGATGCTGAGGTGTTGTCTGGATGATATCTGGGACTGCGGAAATGCTGAAATTTGCTGCGTGAAGTACGCACGCACTTTGAACCACTGCTGCAGATTCAACTAGCATCACTGTGACAACAGCGGTGGCAGCGAGCGACCACACTTGCGCAGTGCATAAAACCCAGGTTGGTGCGTTAATATTAACCTTGTTTTTCAGATACTCGTTCCTGCAGCTGCTGTCTAAAGCGAAACCTGTGCTTGTCAATTCAGAGCTTTAGTATAGCGGGCTTTGCGTAATTGCGTGCATAGCGGAATAGCGGGTCCAGAGTGCGTATGCGCAGAACGCTAACGGGGAAATAGCGGTAGCGTACGCACGCAATTTACAAAGTTAGCGTTGCGGCTTTTGCGCCCTTAGCGCGAAAACATGGCGGTGTCCTTGCAAGCCAGAGCCGCCCGCTTCAGCCGATTCAGCAGTCCTTGCGATTCTTGCCGGCATGTTTACCGGCAACTACTGGTATTTTTGCTTTTCGCTAAGGCTTACCTTGTTTCGACGATAAAGTTTATGCTGCAATTCAGGCGAGTTTTTGAGATACGCTCTGCATTCTGGAGAGCGATAGCCTAATGGTACCTCAAGCTGCAGTGCTACCGTCTGCAACGTCCCGGAACGTAACACAAACATCCGAACGAAACAAAAATACATTTCGAGCTTTGTCGCGGTGTTTTATGTACTTATATGACGTAACACAACAAGTTATAATAAATTTACATAAGTTTTTGAACATTACACGCTATGCGATGGAAAATATTTTTGCTCGATCTGCTTGTACTTAGCATTCCCTTGTCCAGATGGCGCCATTGCTATACATTTTTATTTCTTTTTATTTCAATTTCTTTGTCATTTTGCTGGCGAAAATAAGCGCTGCTGTAATAATTGGCCTAACAGAGTGTGAAAAAAAAACCTGTTCCTGCGCTGTTTTTTTTTCTCAAGATGCACGAACTCGCTCAACTCGCCGTTTTACTGAAGACTGTGAAATATGATATTTTGTCAAGTTAACAGCAGTGGCGACTATTTTAGAAGGACCTTTCGCCTCCATGTAAAGCAGACTGCGTTTAACGTTTTCTCAACGCTATACTAAAACTGTCTTTGGGGATAAGTTGCTTGAGGCCCGTTCACGCAATTTTTCTTAGGTGCGCTATCACGCTAACGCTATACTAAAGCTCACTAATATTATCTTGCCGATAGGCTGCAGGTAATGGCGAAATTCATGAAAGATCTCAGGTAGAAGATGTGCAAAATAGGTCCTGGCTTGCATAAGAGCTACCTAGAGTTCAAACACGTCAAATCGTAAAAGGCTGTACCTAGATTGAAGGAAGAATTGTGCAGTGAAAAAAGGAGACAGCAAGAAATTATAAGTGCGAAAAACGTTTGGAGCTTCCGCATCGCTTAGAACAGAAAGCTAGCAGTCGCAAACAATAATCTAGAAGCTAAAGTTCGAGCTGAAATACATTCCTTGCAGTGCAAATGGAGACATTGAGGACTTGATAATGAACACTATAGCCAAACGGGCGAGTTGGTGGTACATATTGAATGCCAGCAGCGCAAACGACGCAGACAAAGTAGAAGAAAACACAGGACAAGCGCTGACTCACAACTGAGTCAGTTGTGAGTCAGCGCTTGTCCTGTGTTTTCTTCTACTTTGTCTGCGTCGTTTGCGCTGTTGGCATTCAATTGATAATGAAAATCGGGTATACTTGTTAATAGAGAGTTTTAGTATTGTGGGCTTTTCGTAATTGCGTGCATAGCGGAATAGCGGTTCCAGAGTGCGCATGCGCAGAACGCTAACGGGGAAATAGCGTTAGCGTACGCACGCAATTTTCAGAATTTAGCGTTGCGGCAGTCGCGGCTTTTGCGCCCTTAGCGTGGAAGCATGGTGGCGTCCTTTCAAGTGACAGCCGCCCGCTTCAGCCCATTCAGCAGCTCTTGCGATTCCGGTCGGCATGTTTACCGGCAACTACTGGTGTTTTTGATTTTCGCTGTGACTTACCTTGCTTCGACGGTAAAGTTTAAGCTACAATTCAGTCCAGTTTTTGAGATACGCTCTCGATTCTGGAGCGCGCAAGCCTAATGGAACCTCAAGCTGCACTGCTACCGTCTGCAACGGCCCGAAACGCAGCAGAAACCTAGCAAAAACGTCTGGAACGAGACAAAAATAGATTTGGAGGTTTTTCGCGGTGTTTTATAGACTTGAATTATGTAAAGAGAGTTTATATTAAATTTTCCCCAAGTTTTTGAGCATTAGGCGTCATGTGATGGCAAATATCCTTGCTCCAACGGCTTGTAGTTAACATTGCCTTTACTAGATGGCGCCATTATTTTACGTTTTTATTTCATTTTATTTAAATTTCGGGGTCATTTTGCAGACGAAAATGAACGCTGCACTAATAATTCGTTTAAAAAACTGAAATATTTCACTTTGCCAAGTTAGCGGCAATGTCGACCATTTTAAAAGGACCGTTGGCATCCATGTCAAGCAGATGGCGTTTAGCGGTTTTCAAAACGCTACACTAAAACTGTCTGTGGGGATAAGTTGCTAGCTGCACGCTAACGTAATTTCCCTTAGGTTCGCTATCACGCTGACGCTATACTAAAACTCTCTAATAAAAAATCACAGAAAATGACAGTGAAGTTTGCAATGGTGTCACCAGGAAAGATAGAAATATATTGCGCAGTGTCGGACACGGGCTAAACGCGTTGCACTTCTTGGCAAAGAACGCAATAAGCGAATCTTTATCTCTGACGTTGGTTTTTATGGAGAGTCACCAGTGTGCGTCCATTAGAAATTATGTCGAGCCGTCAATAATCCTCGCCCATAAACTCTTGCAGAAAGATGTAAAGCTATACATTAAAGGAACTCTTCAGTGGCGGGAGGTCCCCTTAGTCTGCGCAGTGGGAAGTGTGTGCTTGACAGCTGCCGCCATCTGTCGCATGCACTTGTCACTAACGTGAGCTGCGCATGCGCGGTAGGAGCTGGCGGTTTTATTTTCAACCAGTGGAGGTTGAGGTGAAGAGGCGCGCTTGCGCAGAGCGGCCTTGTGAAAAAGGCGGTTACCTGGACTCTTTGTGCAGACGGTGCCTCAATATCATACAGGATGGCGATGAGCTCACATGTAAATCACTGCTATTGTAATATTGTCACGCGGCTTTGTTTACAGCCAGAAAAGAGGAATACAGAAGGCCGCCGTGCAATTCAGACTCCTTAGTGCGTTCATCTCTCTTATGAAGTGAATGGTTCGGTGACGGCGATGGCAGTAACTGCGCTGAGCTGTCGGCGAACTGTACAGAATCCGCGTCGTTTCGTACTGCGCTACATGTAAACGCGTCGGAGACATTCGGAACTAATGCGCGCAAATCACGCACACTTATCGAGTATGTTGTAGAAGCAATTCAACGTGACTACAGTGTTACCCGATAAATTTGGTAGCCAATCTCGGCACATCTTTATTCGATGGCAGAGTGCAGGAGGCTTCGAGCGCAAAAGCCTGTTTTGCAAAAATTAATGGGAATATGGGCCGTACTCTTCATGGACTGAAAATGATTGTTGGCGCACACTGAATTAGAAGTGCTGCTTAGGAAAAATATGGTTTATTTGCTGGTATAGTACTGGTGCGCTCTTTTTAGCGACATGACGGTACAGGTGGCTGAGGCGGTTTTGGAGAATCTCTGAAAATGTAGACAGCATTTTTTTATTCCATGTTCTTGTAACAGACATTATAGGGGCTAAAAAAAACACAATCTTAACAACCTTGCATTACCAAAGGCGCGACCGAAAGACAGCTGCCACTCGTTCGGGAACCTGACAATGATACAAGGGCTTTCGTATTAAACTGAGCAGCATATTTTAAAATAGTGCAGGAAACTGGAGCTTGGTGATATCAAAGACACATTGTTCGCTTTCATGTTACGCTCTTCGGAGTGGTTTTATAATCCGTTTAATTTGTATTTGATCAGGATGAATTATAAACATCTTTAAAATCACTTTTCGGCCAAGTACGTTTCGCTAAGCTATTGTAGAGGGGGTACGCAAAAATTACCCTGCCTTTTCAAGGCTACTTTCCTCCTGCGTGGTACTTTTTTCGGTGTTTTCAGAAACCAGGCGAAATACAAAAAGTAAACAAACCTCATGACTGCGCTCATGTGCTATCAGATTGCAGCGCTCGCAACCGCTGTTTAGAACGAACGAAACCTGAGCGCTGACCGTATCCAAGTAAGAGGTCACCGCTAAATTTGACGGGCAACACAATGATAAAAATGAAAAAGTGCTGGCTACTGTGAACTACACAGCTTCACTGCTTTCCATTTCTTTTTGTTTTGTCGCTGTCATTGCTATACAAAAGCTCCGGCGGTGACCTCCCATCAATTATCGCAGGTGACTGTCCGGGCTTTCCATGTTCAGGAAGAATGCGCAAAAGCACATTCAAGAATGCGATGATAGTGGCGCCAGCCGCTCATATCGACGTGATGAGCGGTCAACATTCTTTCATTCAAAACGCGTTTGACAGCGCTACTATACGGACGAACAAGAGCGCAATAACATGTTTGGTGTTGTAATTTTATTTCGCGCGCTTTCATTAACAATTAAAAAAAGGACGTTTCTATAATACGCACCTTATTTCCAGGACCAACCATATTTTTTTTTCGCTCCTACCTATGCGACTTTTGTGAAACCTTTGTTGAAAACTTCAATTTCGATCATGAAGTTATTCGAAGCTGGAAGCCCTATGATTTCGGTGATCTCATTGCGCGTTCAAGACTTACAATGTCCCTTACTCTGCATACAAAGAATAAAGACCCCATCACTGCCGCCATCTTGCGAGTAGTTCAGATTCTGCCACCAGGCTACGACACTGATCCATGACTGGGAAAGTGTCTACCCGTTTTGCCCCTGAGCGACCCGAGACTGGTTCTGGTTGAGATGTTGAGATGTGTTTCCGGTCCTTTCTTGACCCGCGCGCTGCGTGAAGACTTTTCTTTTGTTGCTGCGCCTGCCTTCAGAGGGTTACAGATGAACCATGGCAAACTCGGCTGCTTGTCCCCGTCGTGCGTGGGGGGAGGTGTTGGCTGGGGGGATTCGGCATGCTTCTTTCTCTGCCTGCCCCTTGCTGGTTTTTCCACAACCACACGCGGTAGCCTTCTGCGGCTATGTAGCCAAGGCTAAGCATAGAGGGATGAAGAGCCTTGTCGTCGCGAGTGGCGCTTCCTTTGTTCGGGTTATGGTTGTGGAAGGGTGAAAGGAAAAGTTGGAGAGCTGGGACAAAGAGGGTACCGTCTTTGCCCAAACGGCATCGGAGGGAGGATTATCTTTGTTCGGGATAAGGATGCGGGGTACGGGAACAAAGGACCGCTTCCCTCCCTCTCTTGTTTAGGCTTGGCTGCATAGCCACAGAGAGCTGTGCGGTCGACGTTACTGTCTGGAGGGCCTCATTTGAGGGTATGTGCCGCTTCGTTCTTGCGTTGTACCCGACTATAGACTTTTCTATTTTCAATGTCGATACATATATTAGTGTTGGCAAAGGAAAAGAAAGAAAGAAAAATAATGCTGCCCAGCACGCAGTAAGCGAAAAGGCAAAGCGGACGACAAAAATAGAAAGGTGTGACATCATGCAAATTATATATGCTTTTTTATGTCCCAGGTATATACTTCTGGCGTTTTTTTTTTTTTTTGCAATGAACCTTGTAGTTGAAGTCGGTGCCTTTCTTGTGTTCTTCTTTCTGCCCTCGTCTTTTGCGCGTACAATCACTTCGTCCCTGTTGATGCGTAGTAATATTAGTAGTAGTCGGAACACTCCTTGTCTAGAGTGTAACCTGCCAACTCGAGCGCTGAAAAAAAATATTTTTTATCAAATAATGTTACATCTATGATAACACAACTGTAACAAAGACAGCTAGACAACTTCAGACAACGCTCGACGGATGCCTGTCCAACCATAGAATCTAGGGTTGGTGAAGAACAAGGTTTAGAGAAGTGGGCAAATGTCAATTTCTGTTTACCGCTGAGCGATATTGCACAAGAGACGTGAAATTGCTACCGAGAGGGTTACCACCGCAGCGTGTCGGAATGTTCGCAATGTTCGCTCCAAAATGTCTT
Source organism: Amblyomma mixtum (assembly GCF_055824585.1). NCBI lineage: Eukaryota > Metazoa > Arthropoda > Arachnida > Ixodida > Ixodidae > Amblyomma > Amblyomma mixtum. Next base: position 56,867,850 of record NC_143012.1, read on the forward strand.
TTCTAGTCTGAAAAAGACATTGTATGTGACAAAATCCAGAATGGCTTCCGGCGCCGGTGGTTGTTTTGTTCAGCGGTGCTGGCAGTTCGAAAAAACTTCAGGGGGGGGGGGGGGGGGGGGGGTTCTGAAGCCCCATAAGCACCCCCCCCCCCCCTTGCTGCGCCCCTGGTAAGTACGTTACCCGTTGCAGTTCCGAAATGGTAACGAGTACGTTACAAAGTTACCGAAAAAAAGTAACGCGTTGCCGGTAACGTCGTTACTTGTAACGCGTTGCCGACAACACTGTTGAGTTGTACTCAGTGTTGTCAGTAACGCGTTACTTTTTTTCGGTAACTTTGTAACCTACTGGTTACCATTTCGGAACTGTAACGGGTAACGTACTTACGTTAACATTTTTCGGTAACTTGAGGTGTCACGTTACTAGCTATTTCTTATTTCAATTGCCCAGTTCCGCCTATTTTTCAGAAAAAAAAACGCCGAAAATGATGTTGCAAATAAACAACATCTACAGGTGCTCTCGACGACCCTTGTTGGGGCTCGCATGCATGCCAGAAAACACCTGCCCTTGACGACGCACTCAAGAAAAAAAAAAGCACGAACACGCATTCACACACTTGCCCCCAAACCACTCACGCACGGAACTCTCTAAAGAGTGGACGCATGACGAGCCACCAATAGACCATTTGCAGAAATCGGTAAGTCAGTTTCTCCGTAAGCTTGTTTTCCAACCAAAAGGTCTTGTTCCCAGGCGACACTCTCGCATTCTTGGTGGAAGCAGTTCCCCCTTCTGAGTAAACTCAGGAATGTCGCCAGTTTACTTCAAGATGGCCCCTAGAGAGCCGTCGAAAGAGTACAATGGTACAGCACAGAAAAGGGGACTGCAGTCAACCGGCTTTAGCACTGAAGTATCAGAAAAAAATAAGGAAATGAGCCTTTGTTCCTGTGCCGGCAGTAGTGAGCTACCTCATACTAAACTTTCTAAAAACTTTCTGCTCAACAACACTATCACTCCAACTTTCTTCCTTCATAGTCATACAACCCCCCCCCCCCCTTTCTCCCCTATCCAGAACAAGGAACAACCCACTCCCCCACTAACAACCCCACTAGGAAGCGAGGCAAGCTGTCCGATGACAGCTTTGCAGTGCAGCTGCAGTAACAGCTAGTTGTAACTATTAGAAAGTTGTCGTTATTTATCAACATTGTTTTCAAAATAAAATTTGCTTATTTCTATCTGCAACTGCGGCTACGTTTCTGTTTATTGAGTTCCTAAGCGAGCGAGGCTGACCTTGAACACCTTGACATAAACACTCACATTTTTGTGATAATTATGCAAGTTCAAGTGACAAAAATGTTCATGTGCGCAAATACATTTTTTTTCCGGAACTAAGCACTCCTTTATTGCTACACAATTTCCGCGTAATTTCGCAAGCAGGAGCACACCAGAATTACTGTAAATTTGTTGAGTTCAGCTATGTTTTCTTTGTGAGGTCGGAATTATGTGAAAAATGAGCTTGATAAAATTGTTATTTTCAGTTCTTACAGCGAAGACGCAGTGTAATTATGGCCATGGAGTAGCGGCAAAGTAACGTGCGGTCCTTTCTTTCGGCAATGGTAACGGTAACGCGTCATCTTTTTTTGTAGGGAACGTAGGCGGTAACGCGCTTTTTTTTAGCGTAACGAGTAACGTATTTAGTTACTTTTTTTCGATAACGCCTACAATACTGGTTGTACCCGACTTATAGATCCGTTCGATTCGCCTGCACCACATGAACTGGTTCCCGTGGCACTCCAGCTCACATGGCTTCATTTCAGCGGTGAAAAACGGTGCGCTCTGAACCACGGCATTCGTTTGAAAGTAGTGCGAGTGTAGTTCAGGAAAACTGCAACCCTTCTCGGTGGTTAGTGCCGAAATAGTGCAGCTGCAGCCGCCATGAAGGCAGATGATGGTTTGCGCGTAGTGATAAACGGCGGAGGCTCAAGTAATTCCACTCGTCGACAAGCTAGAACACTGCTCGAGTTCTCCAAAAAAACGGCTACATGTAACTGACACCACTGTAAAATACAAAGACGTGCATGCAGCATGATGCACGTCGACACAGTTCATCCGCGGCGTTTCGCGCCAGCTGTCACGAGGTGCACATGCACGCATCGAGGCTTGTTCATGGCAACATTTTATTGTGATGTGTTCTTTGAACATTTCTTCACGAGATACGAGATGTTGGCAGCCGCTGATGTGGGGTGTAAACAGAAACAGCTGGCTGCTATTCACTGGCGTCACCAGGGCTAGCAGACGACTAAGCCTGCACTCGACCATCTGTTTTGGAAGCAGACAGTGCCAAACTGCGCTCAAACCACGGTGAAAGACATAGCATACTCTTACACCGTGGCTCAAACTGCCGGAACTAGCGCTACACACTCAGGGGCACCGCCGCACAGCTTTGCCGAAATGGTACAGCGAGTGCAGGCGAATCGAGCGCTCTCCAACTTCCCCTCCACAGCGCTAGCCGCAACAACGAACAAAGCTGTCCTCGAAAAATAAAACGACGCCTAGAATGCTTTTCGTAGCGTCAGGGAGAGGCGGGAGAGGCGATGGAGAGCGCGCGGCAGCGGCGGCGGCCCCGGCACGCTAGCTATGCGCCGCTAATGCGCATGCGCAACTGGCGAGCGCGGCGGTGGCACCTCTGAGTCATCGCCGCAGCGACGACGGCGGCGCGCCAGCTGTGCGCCTGTGACGGCACTGCTCCTCGCGCATGCGCAGTACCTCCTTTCCTCAGCTCTGCGAAATGGCTAGGCGACTCGCGTAGTGTTGCTTTCGCAAAAAGCAATCCAGCAAAGCAATATGGTGTAAATCTGCTCGGAAGCTACAGAGGGCAAAATGGAAGGGAACGTGCAATTATCGTAGAGAAATGATTCCCTCTCGTGAACACCCCCTGATTTTAGGTGTTTGGCAGCGCCACACTTGTCATTTTTCGGAACTGTGACCATTTAGTACATGTGCGCTAATGTAGATGGCGCTAGTTACTACATTTATCGCATGTGGTTGCGTTATTGCTATTATTGTTTGTAATTTGTGGACTTTGTAGTCGATAATTTTTACGAGTTGAATAAAAGAATAAGAGCCCGATATTTTAAGAGTATATTTACCTGAAAAAACGAAGCTGCGGAACGTTCCGAGAGCTTGTGCCCTTCATAAGCACAAGGAAAAAGGTAGCTAAAATCAACATTTTTTCAACTAGACAGTGCACGTTCCCTAAAAGTCGTAGAGTAAAGGCGATGCTTAGCCGCGTAGAGCGCAGTACTAAGTTTCTTCACGCAAAATCTCAGAATTGTAAAGTGCTGGTTAACTGAACAGTTTTGCATTCCGTTTTTAACTATTTCGAAAAAACGCTAACTTTGATCAGGAATAACTTTTAAACTAAACAAGGCAGATAAATGAAATTTTCAGAATGGATGAGCGATTGAACAATCTCAAACTGTACAAAAAGTCGCCGCAGTGCAATGCATATCCCAAAAGTTATTGCAGATTACATTGTTCTGTTTCTATGCTTTTCAAACAAGCGTGGCTAATAAACTAATCTATACACGTACTTCTACATGCTTAAATATGCGCACTAGCATTACATCTCAAAGTATCTCGAAAGATATTTCTCTAGGTGCAAGAGGTTTTTCACAATTTTGCATTTCCTGAGACAAGTTGAGCTCAACTGCCAGTTTTCACCTTTGCGTTTTCTTTTACAGTTGAAACAAATTTGCAGCTATCGTTAAACCAAATGCATCTTTTGAAAGGAGAGAAAACTAGCTTTGCGGAGATATCTGAACCATATTTATGAAGCGAACGAGCGAGGTACAGTCGACGTACAAACTTTACCAAAAATGGTTCCCGCTCACCGTCAGAGTGGGACCGCCACCTTAAAGGGGTGGAGACACCAAATTTGGCTCCAGGAAGCATGATACACACTCAAAGATTCATATATTCACAGTGAATAATTTATTATAGCATTTTTAGGTGAACGATTTTCGGTTTCGGTTTCGGAACGCCGAGTTGTACAGTGACGTCACAGAGGGGGAAGATCAACTGCTTCGCTTGGTCACATGGGCCCACAGAAGTTGTGACGCACCTACTGCTGCATCGTCTGCTTTCCCACACACGTGCTGACCAGCGCATATGAAAACAAACAACTGCACGTCTAGTCCCAGCAGCTCGGATTCTGACAGATCTGATTCCAACGAGTGAGGACATCGACTTTTTTTTTTTGTTCGCACGCTAATATCGCCTTCGCGGGTTCGCGTGAGGATGCGAAACACTTTGCAAAATGCCAGTAAGCATCGCTGCGCCGCTCTACCCAAGCTGCGCCCACAACCGGTGTCACACTTCGCTGCCGTGCAGCAGTACCTGAGCGCTGCTTGGGATGGTGTACAAATATCACAAGAAAAGACAAGATCGCCTTATTATCAGAACTGCCAGCTATACTCGAGCAGCGACAAAGCATGGCTGCTTATGTTGGGAGCTTTCGGCAACGGCACCGCTCGCGGGCGCTCCGGGCGACGAGCTCTGCTGCTGCCTGGCTGCCGTGGTCGTCGCTAGGCCTATAGCCTCTTTCGCAAGCGGCCGGCGCTTCGGAAGTCGCCTGCGCTATAATAAAAGGTCTACTTTTCACAAATAGCTGTAGTGTTAACAGAATCATCTCACAATAAAATAATAGTATGGTCAATCTCCTCGACGCCTTCGGCAGCGGAGCTAGCGGGCGCCAGGCGAGCCGGACCCCGACGTCGCGCCAGCGGCAGCTGCTAGGCGCGGTTGTGAGAAATTTGCTCATATCACAGTTGTTACCTCTACTAGCAGCTCAGTATTGGTCAGCGATCCTCAAAAATGACACTTTTTTCACATTTCTTGTCCCATGGTTTATTATTTACGTCAAGAACACTCTTTAGCTCGCTTTTATGACGTCGGCAGACGGTATCCAGGCTGACCTACCGGCCGGCAGACTCGGCGTACTTCACGTCCGCACAAGAAAATACAAAACAGCCGTGCTACCAGAAAGGATGCTTTCTAGATTCGAGATACGACAGCATGACTGTGCTAAAAGTGGATCTTTCGGCAGCGACACTTCCTGCGGCAACGCCGGCCGACGACCTGCGCGCTGGTCCCAGACTGCCTTAGTCGTCGCTAGGCCTAGCTGCTTTCGCATATCGACTCCGCAGCTGAGGGCGCTTCGGGACTGGCCAGCGCTCAGAAACGTGCTCCGCTCGGCACCCCTTTACTGTGAACTCGTCCCATAATAAAAGATATGCTCGATTTCCACGACGTCTTTAGCAACAGAGCTAGCAGACGGCAGGCGAACCGCACCAGGTAGCAGCAGCCCAAAACCGGCTATGGGATGAAATTTGCTTGCATCGCAGTCATCACTTCTACCAGGAACTCGGTATTTGCCAACGATCGTCAGAAACGATGCATTTTTGATATTCATATATCCCAGGGTTTGCTATGAACGTGAACAAACAATACTATCGCGTTCTTCAGATGCCGGCGTTCGGCACGAAGACTGGCGCAGGCCGCCCGGCTCCAAGGAGTGCGCCCTATGTCATCATGACGCTGCCGCTCTCCGCGCTCGCATCGGCTGCCGCTTCCCGTCGTTGTTGCCGCGAGCGGCCCGCCGTTGACATCTAGCAGGCCGGACGCAGGCAACGAGCTGCAATCGGACGTTGCGACGCTGTTCGCAACGGCGCGCCGCAAACCGAGCGAGTGGAGGTTAGCAGCAAACGCAGCTCGCTGGTGCGTCGACTGCGCTCACGCGGCTGTGCCCCGCTCATCGTACGTCACTGTATTTTGGTATGACGTCACTAAAACTATTTTTCTACACCCCTTGTGACGTCATGGTTGATGGCGCTAGCGATGAGTCTAGATCGTGAGCATTTAGGTAATCTTTGGAACCGAATTAAAATATTTTTTAAACGTTTGTTGCGTCCAACACCTGGCTGTGTCTGCCCTTGCATACATAGGAATCCCATAGCAGGCTTTTTATAGCTTCAAAATTTGGTGTCTCCACCCCTTTAAGGAAAGGAAGGCGAGAGCGCGCGGCGAGGCACGCCAGATATTCGTCGTGACGTCGCTTGCTCCTCGCGCATGCGCAGTACGGCCCTCCAGAAGCCACGCGAAACTACTCAACCTCGGCCAGTATACCTCACGCTAAACTAAATGGGGCACCGGCTATAGGGAGTTCCGTATAGGAATTCTTCACCTTGCTAGAATCGTGACTCCGGAGAAGTGTTCGAGGCCGGTGTAGATCTTGGGGAGAGCAGTGGAACTTTCTGGGACTAAAACGTAGTAGCGCCAATAATTCTGCACTACCACTGCTTGGAACTTCTTTGCACGTTAGCGTTGAAAGAAGTTTATTTTTTTCGAAAGCAACAAAAATACAAAACAAAACGGTTGAACTCAAAGGTCTGATCATTCAAGCACATGCGCAGTGCCGCTGCACTGGACACGCCAGTAGGGCAGTAATGAGGCCGACACTCGACCGCCGCGCAGGACGATGAAGTATGTCGACCATTTGCGCAAAAACTCAGCCTCGCTCATTGAGAGTGCGTCCACGCATGCTTGCTCAAAGAGGCGAGTGCGGAGGCGCTGCAACATTGGAAACATGGTTCTTTGCGGACGCCCATTTAAGGAAGCCACTCCACGCTGTCGCCACAAAACGAACATGCACGTTAGCGTAACCTCTTGCAAGACGAGGTCCTGCGTGATTGTAGCGGTCTGTTTTAGGCTGCAGTTTATCGTAGGCCGTTATGTGCTTTGAGTTTGAAACCACGTGACGGTCGCCACTTTCAAGCTTCGATTCATGCAAAGGGGAAGTATATGATAGCAAGATATCGCAGCAGGTGTGATGCAGGGATGACCACCAGGTGGCTGGCATGTCTTCACAGCGTCAGCAAATCGGTGATTGAAGGGCGTTGTTATCAGATCCCAAACGGAACTACAAATACCGAAATTTTATCCTGAAAACTTATCTTTCTGTAAGTGGTGCGTTGCCATTGAGCTCTTAGCAGATAATGCCAATCTCATTTAGATCTGTTATTTTGCAGCAGTGAAAAGCGCAGCACTTTATCAAGTGCGAGACTCAGACCACAGCAGAAAGTGATCACTATCGAGTGTCGCGTGTGTGTTCCACTGCGGTAGCCATCAAATGCCGATTCCTTGAAAGTTTACAACGACAGCCCATTTCTTTCAGCACTTAAAGGGGTTGTGAAAAGAAAATGAAGCTGCCCGATTTTAATTTTTACTGCTTCCATAAACATTAGACATGCTAATTCCGAAATATTTCGACTCAATATTGAGTCTTCATTTAATAAAGCCAGTTCGAAATCGCTGCCTTTTTGAGCTCATGGAACGACCATGCGCCGCCGTCGGCTGGCACACGCACTACTCGACTACGTCATTTTAAGAACTTCAGAAACGTAGAGATATCTTCACCTTTAGTTTGCCCTAAAATAATAGCTTTATGGGAAATTCAGAAAGTGAAACAAGGTTTTACAATTATTTGCACGCGTAATTGCACTCTGTTAAACTGCAGCGCGTGGTCATACATCAATCACTGACCTGGGACCAGTTTCGGTTTCGGTTCTGCTTCTCCATCCTCCTTGGCTTCAGTATCAGCGGCTCGACATAGCCTTGCGTACGTGAACCTATCTAGGTGGTGTTCCTTGACAGCGGTGGTTTGAGTCAGAGAATCGAGCTGAGCAAGGCCAGCCCATCTCGACGACTCTCTGTTTACATGAACTCGATACGAACGAGTCAGCTATCGCGGCGCGCATCGGCTCCGCGCTTCTGTTCTTTGCTGCGGAAAAATATATTCCAGGAGCGCGAAGAGGGTTAGGCATAAATTGCAGATGGGGCTGCGAGTCAACCCACCCCTTGCGATAGAGATGAAGACTCGAGTCCACGACCGGGTTCGGAGGTTCACGGTCGGGGCTCCCGCAGGCAGAGGTGTCGCGGTCTCTCGGCATGACTGCTACTTGCCGGTCGCGCGACGTGCCGTTTTGAGCGGCGTAACAACGACTGACAGCAGCTCGCCGCCTGCGCCCAACCGATGTCAATGACAGGCCGCACGCGGCGCGTCGCACTGACAAGGGGTAGAATGCGAGGGCGCAGAGCGCCAGCGTCATAATGACGTGGGAGCGCGTTTCTCAGAGCCGGCCTGTCAGCCTCGATGCCGGCCGCCGGCGTCAGAAAAACACGCTAGTATTATTTGTTCACGCTCATAACAAGCACTGGAATAGATGAGTGCCAAAAATGAATCATTTTTGAGGATCGCTGGCTGATGCCGAGTTGCTGGCAGTATTTAATTCGGCGATACAAGCAAATTTCATCCAATGACCGCTTTATTTACTGCCTGGTCGCCGCTCGCATAGCTGGCATTTGCTAGCTCCGCTGGCGTCGCGGAAATCGAGCATATCTTTATTTTATTATGGGACAGGCTCACAGTTAAAGGGGTGACGAGAGTAGTACCTTTTACAGCGCTGACCAGTTCCGAAGCTTCCTCAGCTGCGGTATCGATAGTATCGATGCAAAACCAGGTAGGCTTAGCGACGACCAGGGCCGCCGGCAAGCCTCGATCGCAGCTTCATCGCCCGGCGCGTCCGCAGGCGGCGTCGTTGCCGAAAGCTCGGCATGCTGCCACTGCTCGAATATAACAGGCAGCCTTTCTGATAGCATGGCGCTGTTTTGTCTTTTCTGGTGCGAATGTGAAATACAGCGAGTCTGCAGGCCGGCCGGCAAACCTGGATCCCGTCCGCTGGCGTCATAAAAATGAGCTAAATATTTTTCTTCACGTAAATAATAAACTTTGGGAGCAAGAAGTGTGGAAAATATATCATTTTTGAGGATCGTTGTACAATGCCGAGTTGCTGGTAGAAGCAGCAACTGTAATACGAGCAAATTTCTTGCCACAACCGCCGCTCAGCTGCCGCTGCCCGCGGCCGTTTCGGTCCGGCTTGCGCGCCTGGCGTCTGCTATATAGCTCCGCTGCCGAGCGCACCGCAACAATGACCATATGTTTTGTTGTGAGACGATGCTGTTGACAGTAAAGCGATGCCAAAAGCAGGCATTTTATTATAACCCAGGCTACTTCCGAAGCGCTGTCCACCGCGGCTTCAATGCGAAACAGGCCTAGCGACGACCAGGGCAGCCAGAGAGCAGTGCAGTTCGTCGCCCGGCGCGCCCGCGTCCAGCGCCGTTGCCGAAAGCGCGCTACGTGGGCAGGCATGCTTTGTGGCCGCCCGAGTACAGCCGGCAGTCTTTCTGATAACATCGCTATTTTGTCTTTTCTGGTGCGAACTTCAGTAGCAGCGCGCAGGTGCTGGTGTGCGGTGGCAAAGTGTTACACCGGATGTGGGCCGGGCATGAGTCAAGTGGCGCAAAGATGCTTGCCGCTCCGTGTCCCTGCTTGCTGTAGGCGGCAGTTCGCAAGCGGCGACTGGTGCGGCGCGCCGTCCAAGTTTTCGCACATGTGTCAGCTTGACACCTCCATGGCTTGACAGCTAGCAGACTCCATTCTGAGCAGACGACGCTGCCACATTCGAGTCAATATGCGTGCTGTAACCTCGGTCAACTATGGCTAAACAGGCCTCGCTAAGCCGCCATGTTGTGTTGACGACAGAAGCCTCTGATTGGCTTCTTAAAATGACGTTTGCTGTGAGTTGAGGGGGACGCGCGCTGGGAAACCGAAATTTAGTTTTTTTCGCTATTCAATCAACCCAGACGATGAAACGAACCAAAGTATACTATAGAATGAAGGGTCAGAATTCCTAATACACACGTCGTTCAAAATTTTCGGAAAACGTTTCACGACCCCTTTAAGGTGGCGGTCCCACTCTGACGGTGAGCGGGAACCATTTTTGGCGATATTTGTACGTCGACTGTACCTGGCTCGTTCGCTTCATAAATATGGTTCAAATATCTCCGAAAAGCTAGTTTTCTCTGCTTTTAAAAGATGCATTTGGTTTAACGGTAGCTGCAAATTTGTTTCAACTGTAAAAGAAAACGCAAAGATGAAAACTGGCAGTTGAGCTACACTTGTCTCAGGAAATGCAAAATTGTGAAAAACCTCTTGCACCTAGAGAAATATCTTTCGAGATACTTTGAGATGTGATGATAGTGCGCATATTTAAGCATGTAGAAGTACGTGTATAGATTATTTTATTAGCCACGCTTGTTTGAAAAGCATAGAAAAGAGAACAATGTACTCTACAATGACTTTTGGGATATGCATTGCATTGCGGCGACTTTTTGTACAGTTTGAGATCGTCTAATTGCTCATCCATTCTGAAAATTTCATGCATTCGCCTTGTTTAGTTTAAAAGTTATTCCTGATCAAAGTTAGCGTTTTTTCGAAATAGTTAAAAACGGAATGCAATACTGTTCAGGTAACCAGTACGTGGCAGTTCTGATATTTTGCGTGAAGAAACTTAATACTTCGCTCTACGCGGCTAAGCATCGCCTTTACTCTACGGCTTTTGGGGAATGCGCAATGTGTAGTTGATTTTAGCTACCTTTTTTGTTCTCCTTATGAAGGGCACAAGCTCTTGAAACGTTCCGCGGCTTTTTTTTTTCTGGCAAATATACTCTTAAAATGTCGGTCTCTCATTCTTTTAATCAACTTGTTACAATTGCCAACAACAAAGTCCACAGAATACAAACAATAATAGCAATAACGCAGCGACATGCGATAAATGTAGATAAATGTAGTAAGTAGCGCCATCTACACACATGCACGTGTACTAAATAATCACAGTTCAAAAAAATAACGAGGGTGGCGCTGCTAAACATTTACAATCAAGAGGTGTTCACGAGAGGGAACGATATCTCTACGATGTTTGCACGTTTCCCTCGATTTTGCCCTATGTAGTGTGTGTCGAACTTCCAAGCAGATTTTCGCCATATTGCTTTGCTGGATTGTTTTGTAGCGTAAAGCTAGTAAAGCCACACTACGCGGGTCAGAGCCGAGTTTTGCGCGAGTGTGCTGCCGCCTGTTATGCGCATGCGCGAGAACCGCGTGACGTCACGAGAGGCGCAGGTCCGCAGGTGCGTCCCTTCCTCGCCACAGCCGGTGCGAGCTCCTCGCTGCCGGCGCCACCGGCGTGCGCTCCTCTCCGACGCGTGACCTCGTGTTTACGACAGTTGCGCCGCCCGCTACTGCGCATGCGCGAGGAGGGTGCGCAGAGAAATGACGGTCGCGCTCAACCTGTAAGCTCTGGTGAGCTAAGGAGAGTCGAGCAGCTGCCAAACGGCGCAGAAGACTGGAAAATGTAAATTCTTCCGATCCCGAGGTTGTCGCCTGGCAGTTCGCCGTCGAGCAGCCAAGGCGAAACGTGCGGCCGAAACACCGGAGCGCTTTACGCTACGTATATCCAGGCATAGCAGAGCTAAGCCACTGCCAATTTTTTTCGCCTGACGCTACGAAACGCATTCTGGACGTCGTATTATTTTTCGAGGACAGCTTTGGCATTGCTAAAGCGACAGGAAAGGGAAGAGACAGGCTTTCGCTTCGTGCTGCCGGTTGTTCGTTGTTCCGGCTAGCGCTGTGGAAGGGAAGTTGGAGAGCGCTCGATTCGCCTGCACTCACTGCACCAGTTCGGCAAAGTTCTGCGGCAGCGGCGGTGCGGCGGGTGTGTACCGCTAGTTCCGGCACTTTGAGCGCAGTTTGGCACTGTCTGCTTCCAAAACGGATGGTCGAGTGCAGGCCTGGTCGTCGCTAGCCTTTGCGATGCCAATGAATTGCAGCCAGCTGTTCACAGCCTACATCAGCGGCAGCCAACATCTCGTATCTCATGAAGAAATGTGCAAACAGCACATCACAATAACATGTTGCCATGAACCAGCCTCGATCCGTTTCTTCGGAGAACTCGAGCAGCGTTCTAGCTTGTCGACGAGTGAAAGTTACTTGAGTCTCCACCGTTTATCGCAACCCGCAAACCATCATCTGCTTCCATGGCGGCTGCAGCTGCACTATTTCAGCACTAACCATAGAGCAGGTGCAGTTTTCCTGAACTAGACTCGCACTTCTTTCAAACGAATGCCGTGGTTCAGAGGGCGCCATGTTCCTCCGCTGAAATGAATCCATGTGGTATATAAGTCGGGTACAACTCAAGAACGAAGCAGCACATGCCCATCAAAGGAGACCGCCCAGCCAAGCGCGTCGACCGAACAGTTTTCTGTTCGGTCTCCATAGGTGCGCCGCGACAGCACCGGTGGAGACTGAAGCCGCCACGACCGTCTGTTGCCGAAAATGACCCCACCTGTAACATTCAGCGCTTTTGCGCAAAAGACGCTCTCGCGCGGACATATGAGAAAGGTGAGCACCCCAGCCCTCTCCCCCCCTCCCCCTTTAGTGGCCAGCGCAGCTGAGACAATAAACGGGGGCACCACACCTTCGCCTTTCTCCCTGTCTTTTCCCCTGCTCCAGCTCAGGTGCTCCTAGAGACGATGGCAGATGCCGGGGCAGCAAAATATTTTCCTTTCTTTTTGGGTTATTATTCTTTTGGCCTTATCCCGAACAAATGACATCCACCCTCGGCGACACGGGGACAAAGCGCCGACTCCTTCGCTCTCTTTCGCAGGCTTGGCTGCATGCACAGCCACACAAATCGACCCGATTGGCTGAAGAGCTCCCTCTGAGTTGCGTGTGCCGCTTCGTTCTTTTGTTGTAACCGACTATAGTGCTGAGAAGTCCCCTTTTCGGGAACTGGCACAAAGGACCGCCCCCTCCCCTTGCTGCGCGCCCCTCCTGCAGGCGGGGTAGACTAGCGCCGCAGGAAAAGGAATTCTCGGAAAATGATTACAAGCACGTTATAAGCGGTGTTTACATGACGGGTTGAGTTGAGGATTTGAGCTGAAAACCGGTTACTGGGTTCATGTAAACGAGTCGGTTCCGGGAGTCGAGGGGGCGAGTCCAGTCAACTCCGCTGCAGGGGGTGGGTTGACTCACTCGACCCCAACAGCAGATAGGACGTAAACCGGTCGGAGTCTGGTTAGTGGAAGGGGAGGGGATAAATGCGAATCTGTTATTCGCTTGCGCCGTAGCGCCTCCGAGGCAGCCGTGCATGCCGCAATCTTCCAGGCTGCCACTGCCCTTTCCCGCTGCGCCGCTCGACGCTTGGTGCCGCTGCTGTTGAACCGGTCGCGACTCGCTAAAATCGAGTTCATGTAAACATGCAGTCAAGTTGGGCTGACCTTGCTCAACTTGATCTCCTGGCTCGACCCGCCGAAGTCGAGTTCATGTAAACGAGGCTATAGTTGCCTGACAATAGACGTGTGAAAATAGCAGCTGTTCCTTCAGTTTCCAGGTACGCGCGCGTGGACACGCACGCATACACACACACATACGCGGGCGCACTTTTTCAATCTTTGATCCAACCAAATCGAGTCAAATCGACGCAAGGCAAGAAAGATATACATATCAGCACGCGATGGAAAATTCTGGAGGGAATAAGCAACCTAATGATGCAAACTGTATGCAAGAAAGACGTACGTCTAAAATGAATAAGGGCACGCAGTTGAGGGTCCAAACGAGAGAGGGGAGGGGGTCGCCCTAAGTGCCTACAGAACTATCGCTTTGTAGCCGACCCCCCCCCCCCCCCCCCACTTTTTTTTTGGCAGCGTTCCTGCACACCCCCCCCCCCCCCCCCCCCCCCGTTTTCGTACAATGTCTATAAAAAAGTCTCGAGTCCGCCTTGTGAATGGCATGCATCTAGCTGTATACTGCATTTTTGTGAACCTTGGCAATATTCCGTCTTAGTTGATCGGAATTGGTTGCAAGGTGCCGCCGCATGTACGACGAATATTTGCTTCTGAGGTAAACATATTCCGACACTCTGCGGTGCTAACCCTCTCAATAGCAGTTTCACGTCTCTTGCGCAATGTCGATTCATCTCAAAGGTAAACAGAAATTGACAATTGCCCACTTCTCTCTGCCTTTTTCTTTACCAACCATAGTTTATAAGGTTGGACAGGCATCCGCTGAGCGTTGACTAAATTGTATAGCTGTCTTTGTTTCAGCGCTAGAGTTTGCAGGTTACGCTCTAGACCAGGAGTGTTCCGACTACTACTAATATTACTATGCATCAACAGTGACGAAGTAATTGCACGCGCAAAGGACGAGGGCAGAAGGAAGGACGCAAGAAAGGCGCCGATTTCAACTATAAGGTTCATTGAAAAAAAACAAAAACAGAAACGCTAGAAATATATACATGGGACATAAACATAAATAATTTGCTTTATATCACACCTTCCTTATTTTTGGCGTCCGCTTTCTCTTTTCGCTTACTTAGTAATTTGCGCTGTGCAATTATGTCGATAATTATCACTAACTCTCCCAAGTTTCCACTGTATCGACTTTGTGCCCTTTGCGATGCAAGCTGGGCAGCATTATTTTTTTTTTCCTTTTCTTTGCTCCCACTAATATATGTCACGACATTGAAAACAGTAAAGTCTGTAGTCGGGTAAAACTCAAGAACGGAACGGCACATTCCTTCAAAGGAGGCCCTCCAGATAGTAACATCGACGGTACAGCTTTCTGTGGCTACTCAGCCAAGGCTAAACAAGACAGGGAAGGAAACGGTCCTCTGTTCCCGTTTGGACAAAGACGGTACCCTCTTTGCCCCGGCTCTTCAACTTTTTCCCTTCACCCTTCCCGAACCATAGACCGAATAAAGGAAGCCCCACTCTCTCTGGCTTTGGCAAGGGACAGGCAGAGAAAGAAGCATGCGGACTCACCCCAGCCAACACCTCCCCCCACGCACGACGGGGACTAGCAGCCGGGTTTGCCATGGTTCGTTTGTAATCCTCTGAAGGCAGGCGCAGCAGCAGAAGAAAAGGGGTCAAGAAAGGACCGGACACGTATCTCAACATCTCAACCAAAACCAGTCTCGGGTCGCTGGGGGCAAGACGGGTCGACACTTTCTCAGTGGTGGATCAGTGTCGTAGCCTGGTGGCAGAATACTTTCAAGATGGCGGCAGTGGAACCGCCACCTTAAAACGCGTCTTACCGTCCTTCCAGCAACACACGAAGCTCGTCCTCAGCAACGTGCTAGACCACGGGAATTTCAGTGCTGTGAGTTTGACGCTGTTTCCTCCTACTTCAGTATGGAACCTGAACGGAGCTTCCTACTTGCCGCCAACGCTCCCGCATTGGCGCTGGGAAGGCACCTCGACGCCCATGCGGCGACGCTCGTGGAACTGGAACTCACGAACAACCGCATCGTGGGTGGAGATGAGCTGTGCAGCTTGGCCATCCGCGCCCAGAACCTACAAACCCTCAAATGCCTCGCCTCCTCTGTGGAGGCGCGTAACATCATACGTCTCATCCTGGTGTCTTTAAGCCACCTGACCCGCCTGGAGCTCTCGATGGTTGGCGAGGACGACTACACGCGCACACAGATCGAGGAAATTGGCAAGCCGACCGGGAGTGAATTCCGGAAAACCGTGTCCTACAGCATCCACCACCTTTATGTCGAGATCGCCGGCGACGCCAACTTCGACCTTCTCGATTTGTTCCTCGAGTACTGCCCGAACGTGACCGATCTTCACGTGCACTTGGTGCGCGGTCCCTTCGACAGCGCCGTCCTGCGGTGCGCCAGGATCTTGGTCAATCGGCCCAACATGGAGACGTTCGCGTTCACTTCTGAGCTGCCGTCGCCACATCCCCTCGAACTGCCGGAGGCGTTCGACTTCGGACACATCGCGCGCGCGTGCGCCAACGTGCTGCACCGGCGCGAGGGACAACGGTGGAATTGCAAGCGTCTCCGCGACTTGGCGACGCCCAACCAACCGGCACTGCCCGAGCCCCTGACCGTGGTCGCCGTCGAGGAGGGCGACCTCGACGAACAGATTCACCAGACCGGCTTGCTAAACAACTGGGGTGCTGTGCACTCCCTCTGCCTCGTCCTGCTGTCGCCGACAGCCCGTGGCGGAGATCGACATGCGGCCGTATCAGGCTACTTCAACTGGGACGCCCTTAGCGACCTGTTCTTTCTATTCAAGAACCTCACTGAGCTGAACGTTAACTCTTTCCACTTCGCCTATGACGTCGACTTTACAATACTGCTGGAAGATTCCCCGTGTAGTCTCCGGGCGCTCTCACTTCCCCCCTGCGCCCTGCGCCCTGAATATGCACTCGAGCGACTGGCGAAGTGCACAACTATCTATGACCTGGACATTCGTTCCGGCTACGACGGCCCCAGTAGAGCTTGCCACCGTTGTTTGTCTAGGATAGACTTGAGGCCCTTTCCGTTTGAAAGTTTGAGTGTGAGCACTTTGCACGGCCGCCTGACGATCTACAACGCACCGTTGACGTACCTAAATTTCCTCACAGGCAGCCAGATGGCTGAGCTGCGCATTGTTGACGACTCTCCCAATCCGTGTAAAGCCTACACCCAGATAGGGTGGTTCCTGCAATTCAATACGTCTCTGCATACGCTCGTCCTCTCGTACACGGGTCTCTGCTTCACTACAAGCTCATTCCAGGTATTCTGCAATGCGGAAAGCATTATTTAGTCGCACTGTAGATGCATGAACCTTAAAGAACTCGGTGTCTTTATTACATGTGTAGATGTGTTGCACGTAGATCCACGTGCCCCAACGTTCTTGATCACTAATAGCTTCCAAGGAGCCAATAAGTGAATTAGATGAGCGGGCTGCCTTTTAGCGCGCACCTGATGCATCAGCAAGGCGATGTCTATGGCGGTAGTGACGACCTGCAATTCCCCCCCCCCCCCCCCCCCCGCCCCCCGTAAAATTAGTCCTTGTTTTGATTTTATATGCGCATGCTCTGTAAAAACGTGTTTGCTGGCCGCACGATGTTCAGGTTACGTTTTTTATCACTTTCGTCGCCCAGTGCTGAACTCGAAGCTTAAAAAACTTCACGCAGTAGAACGCTTCATAGTTGGCGCGCTCCGATAACCTGTTTACTGGGGATATAAAAATGCTTGGTTGCTCTCACCTATGTGCGCCTGCAAGCATTCAGTCACCTGTAAAGGTGCATCCCGTGCAATTTGAGCTAGTACTGCTGCCGGAAAATATGCCGACCAATCTAAGCTGCGTGGCCTGATAATGATGGATATTTGAGGGACGTCGAGCGGAAGGGCTTCTGTGGCCAAAGAACGCCATGGCACAAACTGGTACACATTCTAGTCGAGGTGGAGAAAAAGACAAATTTCCGAAAGCATTTCGCCTGAAAGAAACTGGGCATCAGGTCAGGGAAACGCTTGTACCCATTTTATCGCAAGTGGTTACTCGGATCCACTGGGGTTCGAGCCTGGCCTCATAGTCATGCGACCTGTGCCTGACGTTCTGGGCACTAAGTATACAGCAGTCTTCATCATAATTCAGTGTTTCCGAATGTAAAGAATGTTTCAGCAAGACTCTAGGAAGCAAGGCTACTCTTTGAAACGGCACATTTCGTGCAATGCAACCCTAATCCTGCTCAATTCAACCAGAATACCATTAGGGACGTTAGTACCGGCAGAGACACTATAAAATTTAATTCGTGGCCTTACGAATGGTCTTTAGTAAGCCAGTTATCTGATTCCAAATACCAAGAATAGTTGACTGGTTTGAGCTGCATTCAAAGAGAGGGAGCACATCCAGTGGAAAAATTATTTTTATGACAGCATGTTAAAGGCTATCTACGTGAAGATTAAGCTTGCAGAGCATTAATACTTACGGAAAATGGCGCTTCGTAACAGTTTTCGGGTGTTTTTGGAAATGCTTGTAGGCGGACAGGAAAAACTGGAGAAAAGACGCACCTGCAGATCCAAACGGAGACGGTAACTGTGTGTTTGGGCGGGTGGTTTCGTAGTGATGCGATTTTTTTTAGCGAAAGAATATGAAACATAAAAATGACGCGATCACGTAACAAAAGAGTCAGGGTGGGACGAGCCGCAACATGCATTCGTTGGGTATGTTAATGAATTTTGCTTTGCGCTTCGCCAGTCCTTTCGCTCTATATGATGATAGTTCAACCGGTGTACGGATTATAGCTCTAATGCTTTATTGTTGATTATTGCTCGTCTTGCTAGGCATGATAGAATCTCAGCGCACGAGGACACACACAAAACGGCACTGATCAACTTTATTTTAGGCATGGTTTTCATCTGCGCATTATATTTTACATGATATTGCATGGTGTTTACAAGAAGTATTTAGCCCCGTAACATTCCTGCATTGTTCTGTTGTTTGTTCATGACAGCCGCCGCGATGTCTCAGTGGTTGCGGGGCTTGGCTGCTGACCCGAAAAACGCGGGCTCGAACCGAGCTCCGGGGGTGGAATTTCGATGAAGACAAAACTCTAGAGGCCCGTGTACTGTGCGATGTGAGTGCACGTTAAAGGACCCCAGGTGGTCGAAATTTCCGGAGCCCTTCACTACGGCACCCCTCATAGCCTGACGCTTTGGGAAGTTAAACACCACAGAACATATTTGTTCATGATCTATCGACGGTCCCGAATGGCGCAGATTACATGAGCAATGGAGCCTCCACTCCCTGATGTTGAAGACATGGTGCGATAGACATATACAGCGCCAGGATTGCGATCGAAAACGCGTGCGTCCGGCTCCAGGTGACTCAAACATTTGGGCGGCAAGACAACTTCGCATGCACCCTCCAAGTGATTCAGTCGAATCCACGCTCGACTGCTGATCTCAGGGGTGTGGGTATCAAATTTTGTCCAGGACGGCCACATGTCGAATGGGATAGAATGAAAAAGGTCCCCATGCTTTCCCCTTTCGACGCACGATAAAGTATTGCAGGTGGCATAAATCATTTGACAGCCCTCCACTGCGGCATCCCTTTAGCCGACGTGTCGCATCGGGGTGTTAAGGGCCGCGTGCCATTACTAGCGAGCATGCAATGGTGCTCTTTCTAAGGAGCGCGATTTCCACAGCCTACCGTAAAAATTCTTTTTTTTTTCACCCAGGACAACATCTTAAAGGCGAAGAACCTTCGTTACCTGTGCATCCTGTCCGACGCGCATGAGCCGGACGAGCTCGTCGAGTCTGTCGTCGAAAGGACGGCCAGCAGATTCCGGAATCTCGAGGCAATGCACGTTCACTACCGTAACGAAAATGACGTGCCGCAGCAACTGACCTGGCTTCTTGCACCGGAGGACCCGGAAGTGCTGCAAGGACTCGTCGCCCCTGCCCCCCCTTTGCCGGAAGGTTTAAGGGATGCCCACATGTACCGTGGAAAGCCTTGCGTCCTCTGCTCAACGCAGACGTTCATCGGACTGAAGAAGCCGCACAACCGCGGGAGCAAGTCTTGCGTGTAGTGTCTTTTCCGCCGCCACGATTTCTTGCTCTCGAAACAATGGATCCGAGCCGCTGATCTTCGGCTTCTTTCCGCAATCTCATATCTTTTTATGTTACCTTTTATGTTACCTTTTTTTTTATGTCTGCAGGACTATGAATAAAGTTGTTACCAACCAACCAAACCTTATACGCTTGTAAGGAGATAGCGCCACCCAGCGGCGTTCGTGAGGAGAAGAAGACAAAGCACGAGGAGCGCGTGCTGAGGGGTACGCCGGGACATACGTACCCAAAGTTAATCATTAGCTTGGCCCCAAAAGGTTATCCATTAGCTTGGTACCAATTTGCCTTCTTTGGGCTCTCCTCACTGAACCCTGGCCAATCCCCCGTCGTGGGTATGTGCCATGCCACCAAGGCAACAACAACGACAGGTCGAACAGGATTACGTGGCAGAGAAGAGAAGAGCGCGGTGGGCGACGGACGTGGACGAGTTCTGCTGGCTCCCCGAGTTCCGGGCTTGGGCCTCAGCCGCAGACGTCCGGGCCACCAGACCTGGACATCCATCGTCGAGACCTCAACCACCAGGCCCAGGCGCCACTCTTCTCCGTCCATCCGTCAGCTGCTCCACACAGGCCGCTTCTGGCGCCTACGTGATTTTTCCGGGATACCAGACCTGGGAACCGTGCCGGGAGCCCACGAACGCTGACGCTGCGGTAGCGTTGCATCGACGTTGGAACGCCAAGAGACTCCTTGACTGCCCGACACCCAGCCAGTCCTCTCCGCTCGTTGCTCGAATAAGACAAGTAGTGTGACTTTCCTCTTTGACTCTTTTTTCTGCATTTTTCGTAAGCACCTTGTTCTGTTTCCCCGTGTGTTTTTCCCGTGTGTTGTTGCGTTGTTCTCTTGTTCCTTTCCTTTTTTCTCGCTCATATTGAAATTGGTTTCCTTTTTGATAAAATCCGCCTCGTTTATTGTTTGTACTTTTGTGTTTATTTAAAATAAGACCTGCAATCTCACAGAGTCCTCACAAATTTGGCGTCCACTACGACAGGACGAGGTCGGTTTTTATTTATTTGCCTGTTGTGTTAATTTAGGAACAATATGAGCGCTTCAGGTTTGGTTGCTTTAGGCGAGCGCATGGGCTTGTGCGGCGCGGAGTTACGAGCGTGGGTGGAGGACGAGCTTCGTAAGGCACGGGAAGAGAGAGCCGCTGAGCGTGAAGCTGCGAAGCAGAAATTGGAATTAGAGGCACGGAATTTAGAGGCTGAGCGTGAAGCTGCGAAGCAGAAATTGGAGTTAGAGGCACGGAATTTAGAGGCGGAGCGTGAAGCTGCGAAGCAGAAATTGGATTTAGAGGCACGGAATTTAGAGACGGAGCGAGAGGCTGCCAAGGAACGCTTGGAGTTAGAGGCGCGGAACTTGCAGCTACAAATAAGGCTCATGGAGGGTGGCGCAAATCCTCCGAGTGACCGTGGAGAGCGTAGCGTCTCATCGACCAGCTCCATTAACCCGCACAGCCTCATACCACAGTTCAATGAAGCGCGGGATGACCTCGATGCCTACTTAAAGAGATTTGAGCATGTGGCCACGGGGCAGGGTTGGCCAAAAGAAAAGTGGGCAACGGCGTTGAGCGTGTGTCTTGGCGGCGAGGCACTTAGGGTCTTCGGTCGGCTCTCGCCTGAGGATTCCGTGGATTATGACAAAGCGAAGCTTGCCTTGCTTCAGAGGTTTAGGTTCACCGCGGAAGGGTATCGAGAGAAGTTTCGCCAGAGCAAGCCCCAGGATGGCGAAACGGCCTCGCAATATGCTGCCAGGTTGTTTAGCTTCTTTGACCGTTGGGTCGAGATGCGGGGAGAAGGCCGCACTTTTGAGGTGGTTCGCGCATACCTCGGCACCATGAGCGGTGGCTCACTCACACTCACACTCATGACCACTCGCACTCACTACTACTCACACACGCTCACACTCATGTCCATTCACACTCACAGCCACTCACTCACACTCGCACTCATGACCACTCACACTCACAACCACTCACTCAAACTCGCACTCATGACCACTCGCACTCACAACCACTCACTCGCACTCACACTCATGTCCACTCACACTCACAGCCACTCACTCACACTCGCACTCATGACAACTCACAACCATTCACTCACAACCACTCACTCGCACTGATGACCACTCGCACTCACAACCAATCACTCACACTCATTTCCACTCACACTCATACTCATGTCCGCTCACTCGCATTTACGTTCAGTGTACTGTTTCCTTGTTTGCTGACAACGGAGGGGATGAGAGATTTACTGTCGCGGCGACTGTCCTCGTAGCTCCCCTAACATTATCCTGAGTCGCAAAGATGTGGTGGTGAGCTGCCCAGGCTTTGTCGGGCTATTTGGCCAATTTGCAGTTTCGATGCTCGAAGAAAGTAGTCACTCATCACGCATATTCCATGCCCCAAATGCTACGCACCTGTGCTCGTGCGCTTGCTGCTGAGACGACGATTGCCTGTATAGCGTCAGCAGCTGAGATGCTTAGACAAGTTTTTGAACAGTGTCCATAGGCGTGCGCAGGGTTCTCCATGAGAATGAGCCAAGTTTTAGCGCAGTGCCCCCCCTTCCTCCCCGCCCCCCACTCCAACCACCTCTCACCTAGGCCCCTGCCGCCAAAACGGAGAGCAAATATGAGGAATGATTATAAAACATTTATTTCCATGTGATGGAATTGCAAAATATACATGATATTATAGAGGTGTAGTTTTTTATTTTAATCTGTAACATCGGCAGAGGAATATAGGGTATAGAGAGGATAAGCGGCTGGTTTTTTTGACGTTCAAAATGTGAACAAGTGAGGGGAAATATTCACAGTATTGCCAGCGTCTCCACAAGAGGTCTTGTCTCCACCCAGACGAAGACAGTCCTCTTTTTGAAACGTTCGCAAACACCCTGAGGCTTTCCCTCCCTTGTTCACCACGTGAGTACCGGCAGAGGAAGGTAGTCATTGCGTCGCTGAAGCATTGATGTAGCATCGCGCTTCCGGAGTAATTTCCGTTCTCTCTTGACCACAGAAACTATGACAGATTTGTTTTTTGGTTACTGTCACAGCAAAAAAGAAACTGAAAAGATTGCCTCCAAAATGACCTGGCAAGTAAACAGTTCTTGGAACGCAACATCAGAGGTCTTTGGCCGTTAAAAAACCTGCTTGGCGGTAGCACTGCACTGTAAACAATGACCGAATAGGTCCGACAGATTAAATGTATGGGGCAGACTGGGCGATTAGGGGGGAAGGGGAGGGGGGGGGGGGGGCGCACCTCCTTCCCTTGTGCGTGTGCCTATGACGGTATGTAAGTAATAATAATGAGTTTGCCTTGACAATATTCTTGGATGGTATCTAATTACCAAGATATGGTCTTCCTTGACAATGACGTGTCCGTGACTCTGCATCAACTCATTGGAGTCAAGTGGCGATTATGAATACTTTTCGCGGCATGGAAAATGGAGCGTGTTTTTCAAAAGATCGAGTGATTTCCTCACGCAAAGGAAAATGGCTGGAATGGGTCGCAAGTAGAGGATTTCCCCGCGTAATAACGATGCTAGGGGAGGTTGCCATTATCAATCCATTTACAAAACCTACTAAGCTTACTATGTGTGACCGATCTGTGTACTGTACATGTCTGCAGGCAGTACGTTTTCTGTATTGCCCATAATCCCTGTCTGAAGGAAGTTTTACAAACCAACGCGGTGTTTTTGAGGCCAGTGCATGCGGATACCACATACGCATCCGCGTGGTAATAGGGGGTGCTTACTTTGCACCCGATTATTCTCCAACGTCGTTCTCGGAAGAATGCATATGCAGCTCACTTGTTAGCCAATTTGAGCCAATCTGAAATGATACGACTTTACTGGGAAAAAGCGCTATCCAGAAGTTCTTGGTGGAAATCATAGTATCTGCTTCAAATGATGCCTCATGCTGTCCAGATATCAGTTTGGGTAAGATTGCTGAAATCGGTGCGTGCCAACAGAAGTTAATTCCCTTGCTGTACACGAAAAATGAACAAAATCGCATTTCACGAGCTCATTTCGGTTTCACTCGCCAAATGCCGAAGATTAGGCGGCACAAATGAGAACCAAGCCTCGCATACATGCAGCGGAAGCTTGTATGCAGTTGTTGACTTGTTAGGAGAAGGTAAGTGACGCCAACCAAGTAAAATACAGAAAAAACACGACGTTTGTGGACCGGCTCGGCCCCTTCTTCACGGGTGTGACTACGGGCGAGCGCAGCTTGGCTTTTTAAGCCCCTGCGTGGAGGACCTCCGGGTCAATGGTCGCAGCCCATGGACGTAGGATGAGGGGAGAGTCCCCAGGGAACGATTAACATTCTCTCGTGTTTGCTGAATGTGCCACGACTCGAGTAGAAGCCTCCTGCGTGGGTTAGCTTCCGTTTCCAATGCAATGGTGCTGTCGAAGTCAATCGGGTGGTCACACCCTTCGCAGTGTTCGGCCACGGCGCTGCTTTGACGATTCATGTGACGGACGTCCGCTTTGTGTTGGCTCATCCTTTCCGCGAAGTTCTTCGTTTCCCCTATGTACGACGCCGGGCAGAGGGAACACGGAATTTTGTACACGACGCCCTGGGCCTTTTCTCTGGGCTGCCGGTTTTTTGGGCGGGGGAGAAGGCGACCGATAGAGCTGGTCGGTTTGTGCGTTGCCAGCACCCCTTCTGCCAGCACCCCAACCAGACAGACTTCTGTCGAATGTTTTCTTTTGAGTTGTTGACTTGCCAGGGCAGCCCCCACCTGCTCATATTGCCAACGGTGTAGTTCTGCTTACATGACGCTGACGAGAGCCTATTCATGACCAAAGAAAAAAAATTTTTTTTTGGACTCCGGGGAGAGCGTGGGGGAGCTTAATATTCAACTCTTTCCTGTGCTGCGAGCACAGTCCAGAGTCGAATATGTCGGCACCCTTCGAATTGTTTGTGAAAAGCTCCTGGCCCCCCTTCCGCCCGCCGCCGTCAGTTTTCTGTTCTCTTCTGGTCACATTTTTGGCTGTGGCGTCGTATGTTTTTTTCTTCAGTGCCTTAGCAGCACTCGCTTGCACGATACTTTTAAGCGAAACGAAAACTGTCGCCCTAGCTTGATTCTTCTTACTTCAGTCGCGTGTATTGCTTTTCTTCTGTACTTTTTTTTTTCTCGAGTGAAACGGTGACAATACCCAGACACATTCTATTTTATATCCCTTTCCCTAGTACATAAAAATTAATTTCGAACTGTACGTCCAACCAATCAAAAAAGGTCCGGCAATTTGGTTGCCACCTCATATCCACTGCCGAAAATCGCCGCAACGTTTCATCACAGTTGAGTTTCCCTCTCAATCTTGTAGAGGTAAATTACGTTGATGATGATTATTGAAGGGTGCTTGACGTCCTGCAGATTCGATATTGCTCGATCACGTTGCCAGAGGACGCTTCTGGAGAGGTTAACTTTTTATTACCAATTAATAAAACAAAGAAAGATACAAGCAAGGAGAAAACTTGTTTACATTTGACTGACCAGTAGCTTTACGTGACGAAACCAGCCCTCGGTCCCGCCCAAACACTTGATTTTAAACCCTATGACCTTGCCGTCGGTGGAGACAGTAACCAATCAGGTAACTCCACAAACATCAACCGAATAAATCATTGGGGAAAGGAAAACGTCGCCAATCAACAACTGTAAAAGGACAACACAGCCAATCAGAGATTTTGTAAAGAAGATAACTCACCTCCACAAACACTGCACAAATATGTACATTTTCCACCATCAAGATTTCGGAGGTTTCTCCCTTCGTCCCGCGAGCTTCGCAAACATTCTCGATTTCCCACGGTGCAGGTTGTTTCAACCTCTGGTAAACTCAGGTTCGGGGAAAGTCACCTCAAGGCCCATCTGTTCAGTACCGACTGTCTTCACGCCTGTAGCTAGCGTGGCAATGTCCTGTTGACCGCGCCTCAAGTTGTCAACGCGTGCTGCCATAGACATAGGACAAAAGCTACACGACGAGGATCCGCCTTTCCGCAAGAACGTGCACAGTGGTATGCGACCTGACGTATATGTTCCCGGAGGGTGTTTGACCTTTCCCTTATTCTCGGAATCCGTTGCCATCCCGCTCCCCTTATACCGCTGGGCAGCCAGTGTGAAACGTAAAAACCGTAGCGCAAAGAGACGAGGACACAGAAAGGACGACAACACACGGCGCTAGTGTGACTCATCCCCCTCCCTGCAGTTGTGCGGAGGGCAGAAAAAAAAAACTCAATGGAAATTCCTTTATCGCGAACCCGGACGCGACAAACAATGCACTGGACCGCGAACTTCACTACCACCATCCGCATGAAACAATAATTTCTGGCGCAAATTAAAACATAAAATATTGCCGTTTTGGATATCTCCTTGGGCGTCAAAGACATTACCATGCCTGATGCTATGCATACAAAAAAAAATAAATTATAAAAGCCACATGCTTGATTTCCGACGCTGGGCTATTTAAAGTACATGATAGAAACAAGAATCCTCTGGCGTTACCGAAAAGCGCACTTGGTTTTCGCGTCGTTTCCGGGCTTGAGCCGGGTTTGTGCAGTTCAAGACCTGGGATAAAGGAGGTCGGGTTACCGCATGGGTCAGAGCCTATGAACAAATTACGGCCAGATGAGAGCTCTGCAATGCGCACACCTGGGCAAAGAAAAAAAACCTAAGTCCACTGCAGCACCCAAGGTCCCAACTTACGGTAGTTATTGCCGAGCAGCGGACAGTCGTTGTTTCAGCAGTAAGCTTTGTAACTCATATGTATAGGCACCCTGCCAGTTCCTCGTCCCTGTCAGGAAGGCTCGCCCCGCGACTGCGAAGGATTGGCGTCTGCTAGCGGCTGCCGCTGATCTTAGAGACGGGATTTCGACCTATTCATTCATGAGGCTGAAAAATTCTTTCGAGGAGCGAACGTCAGGAAAGGAACGAAGCTTTTTGAAGCAGGCCATGCACACATTGTGAAAGAGGTGGGGTCGTGCGACGGGAGCGAAGTAGCAGCCCGGTGCATTGCGCAGACAAGCATCACTGCGCCACTGAAAATGATCAAATTAAAGATATTTCTATCTAATGCCTGTCATCGCTGCAATCTCGCTCATTTTTTTTTTCATGTAGCTATCTTCCAGTATACAGCTTGTAGCCGCGAGCTGCAGTTGCAAGACAGGCAAATGTAAACACGCTGCTGCCGTTGCCGTGTTTTTGGAGCGGTGTTAAACGCTCTCCAAAACGAGCCACCCGCAAGCCTGGGGTGTTCCTGCATTTAGAAAGGCTTACCCTGAACTTTCAAAGACGGCCAGGCGGCATAACATTGAAGGTAACTATAAAACTCCGGTTTCCGAGCGAACGGCGCAAACCTGACTTCATAACATTCTCGTTTGCGACACCTTCGGTGTTCGACGTGGAATACCCTGCTCAAACTACGCCTTGAAATGATGCGCCCATTGCGTAATGTACCACTCATATTTTCTCTTTTTTCAGCAACTGCCAGGCCATTATCGCTACAACACGTGCGTCAGTATTTTGGTGGTATGAGATGTCCAATGAACGAGCTTTTGCAAGCAGAAGAGAATGCAAACTGCGGCGAAGCGCCGGTGCGCACTGAAACTCCTGCCGAAAACATAAAACTTTTAAACTGGGATTCTGCAAAAAAGGAGTATCCCGGCTATTTCATGCAGGATTTTTGCTGAAAGCTTGTACTTAGAAAGCGGAATTTCATTGCAAGGTTTGCTTAATTTCTACGCATTTAGTACAAGTGTCCTGACTTTTCGACATTAGGATATATGATTATTGTACTAAATTATCACCCAGTCCTTCAGACGTGGAGGCAAAGATTTATCAAGAGCATGTTGCCGTTGCCACTGAAAACGTGCCTTTACTGTCGCAAAAGACGCTGGACGACAAGACACAGTGGAAGCGAGAAAGGATTCTGCGCATAGCTGGAACTAAGGTAAACGATTCTGTGCAGCGCAAAATTTGGGCTCCTTCCTAAGGTGCGACTGCGGGCGAGTTTCGGCGTGGATTTTTAAGCCCACATATTGTTGAGAGCCAAGTCAATGACCGCAAATCGTGGGTGCAATAAGAGGGAAGGGTTCCCAGGGAGCCACTAGCATTCCTCCGAGTCTGCTGAATTTGCCATGAGTCAAAAACCTGTCTAGAAGGTAATGCATGAGTCAAGTAGGCGTCTTCCGCTCGGGTTTGACCATTGTTTGACCAGAAACCGCGCGCGCGTGTTGCCCGTCGCGAAGGGTGGGCCGTCTCCCAATGTCGCGTTGGAAATCCATAAAACCTTGTCCGAGGCGAATTTATAGATGTATTACTGCATCCTGCAACACAGCAATGTGTCCTGCTGCTGTTATGTGTCATTTTGTGCTCGGGAAGGAGGCTCACAACCACTTCGCGACAGCGCGCGCAACACAGCGGGAGCTGTCGGGCTGCCCCCGCCTTCCTGACAGGGACGCGGGCGCCGCCGCCAGTGGCGCGCGCGTCGCGCTGGAGTTAAATGCGCAGGGTGCCTATACGAGATCGAGCCATGCGGGGAGCGTGGCAAGAGATATATATCTATATTTTCAGGACTGGCAATGCGAAATTCGATAAAGAGTCTCAAAAAACTTGTAGCGGCTCACTGCATCCGCGAAGGGCCTGCGCCCGTGCCAACGGTGAACTACAAAAGCAACGAAAGATTGCCGTTCCCGTGCCAGCGGAATCCTTTCCTTCGGTTGTCCAAAGACACCGGCATGATGCCTTATGCTGCCTCGAGCGCCTTCAGTAGTGAACATTTGCTTCTCGCAGCTGTCAACAACATGAAAATAGCTAAGCGGGTATCAGCGTCACGAAACATGGGCGACCGACTTTACTGTCGCTTCCACCCACCACTCACATCCACTCATTGCTACTCACATCCTCTCATTGCCACTCACAACCACTCATTGTCACTCATATCCACTCACAACCACTCATTGCCGCTCACGCCCACTCATCAATCATACCCACTCACCTCTACTAACGCTCACATCCACTCAATCGCATTCGCACTCATGTCCACTCACACTCACGTCCACTCACACTCACACTTATGACCACCCCCACTCACATCCACTCACTCGCACTCACACTCACGTCCACTCACACTCTCGACCATTCACTCACACTCATGACAACCCACGCCTTTCTAAAAGGGGTAAATGTTAGCCTGAAGAAAGCATAAACATATCCTAGCATGCAAGGTGCAAGTTTGCACCTTTAACAGGTAAATTTATGCTATGTATAGAAGTGCAAAGTTACTTTGTCAAAGACTAAACTTATGCTGTCATAAACAGAGCAAAGTTTGCACCCCTGTGGTGCATGCTTATACCCTTACATGATGGATAAAGTTACCCTTCTGGTGGTACAAAGTAATGCCCTACTGCAAAGGGTATCTATGCACTACTCGGTGGTGTATTTATACTGTCCACACGAGAGCATTATTACCCTTCTGTAGCGTAAACCTGCCCATTGAATGCAGAACTAAAGTTGACCCATATGGTAGAAGCCCGATTCTTTCTGGAAGTGCAGGCAGTGTCAAAATGTTGCGACGAATCTTTCATGTGAGATGGTCTGTGTCATTGTGTGTTTAGGTGCAGGTACTACTGCAGAATGTACACAAAGAATTCATAAACGAATCGGAAAAAGAAACATACCGTCATATTTATTTTGTCACATGCTACACCATATTACAGCAATGACCCTGGCAGTCTTCTTCATACAGGTGGAGGCAGTATGTACCATGTATTTGACCTGCACAGAGAAGAAAACGTATAATGAATTTTGCAACCACAAAGCTCAGACGACGTGACCATGGGCTTAGTTAATTCAGGTCTAAAAGTGTAAACCACATAAAAGGCAGGGATAAAGGGCGATGCATGAAAACAATGCCACAAGTGCAGGCTTCTGTTTATTAATGAGAACCAAAATCAGAAAAGATATGCAGGAAAAACAAAACATGTCCTAAATGGCAGCTACTTAATCACTCACATATGCTGACATTATCACAAGCACACTGGCTTCTCAGGAAAAATCCAGAATATTGTGCCCAGCTGCACGGTCAGGCTGTAGGCATCCTGGATGCCAGACTAAGAAGAGGGTCATATCAAGAAACAGAAAAACATGTGCATGAAATGGAAGCTACTAAAAGGTGATAAAATGAAATGCCGTTTAACAAACCCTTCCCTCCATTCTCGTGTTCTTATTTCTCTGTATCTAGAGTGGTTAAGGTTTCATGCAGCCCTTGCTAACAATATGTCTCTGGTCTCTGATGCCATTATATGTTTTGTTGCCCATACAGTGAATTTTCTTCCTAAAAGGGAAGTGTAGGTGATTATCTGAGCATCAATGAGTGATACTTCCAACTGTAATTTTCCCTGCATATATTACCTGTGAATTCATTTCAGATTAGCAAACAGCAGGAAACTTGTGCCTGTGATGGCATTTCTGGGTGCATTCCATTGTCACAGCCTTTCGATACAGTTTAAATACCTGGTGAAAGGCCTATGCACAAAGGCTATGCACTATAAATCTTAGTCTACCACTCCTGGAAAACAAGGAAAAGCTTTCGGCTAAACGTGAAATAATAGCAAGGGCAAATTACACATCTAAAGAGTTGTCTCCATGCATGAGGTAACGTCATACCGAAAAAATTATTTGGACCACATTATAATAAAGATACTTTTTATTCACGTTCATAACCTGTTTCATACTACACCTCTACATTATGCCTGTGCAAAAAGCTTTGGCTATGGACTGGCCTTCACTGACAGACTACATTAACTACACAAGCAGCATAGAACAGTCTCCTTGTAAAGCACTATTTTTGCTTGAGGAAATTACAAATCTCGTCTTTTTATTTAGACAGTGCTGCTTCATCTAATGCTTGCAGCATATGCAGCAGCAGTAATCCTCATGAATTACATTTTGCTGGCACAACAGAATGTTGTGTTACCTTTACACATCTTTTCAGATGCTTAGCATAATGAAATTGTAAACACTGACTGACAGCATGCAAGAATGGCTATTAAACCAGTTGCCGTCCATATCTGCTGTCACTTGCAGGGCACGTGAGCTTAATTAAATTTTAAGTTTACTCCGATGTTAAATAAAACTAATATGGATTCATGTGAGTTATTGGAAATTATTCACATCAGTGAACAGCACCTTCCTGCTCAAAAAGAAAGTGTGAACAGTGCAAAGAAGATTAACAGCCTCACATAGCTGCATATCACATTAAGCTTCACATGCAT
This sequence comes from Amblyomma mixtum, assembly GCF_055824585.1. NCBI lineage: Eukaryota > Metazoa > Arthropoda > Arachnida > Ixodida > Ixodidae > Amblyomma > Amblyomma mixtum. The sequence continues at coordinate 56,898,477 of NC_143012.1, forward strand.
AAACAGTGCTAGTCATATTAGCTTGGTAGCATGCCACCCTGCCAAGCATTACCATAACTGTGTGTCATTTTTTTCTGACGCCAGCAACATGGATTGTAGGCAGCAACTCTCAAACTAATTCAATATGAAATCTTTGCTGAAGTCCAGCCTACTTTTGCAGAAAAAAAACTGCATTTATACTTCATGCCGTAAAAAGTGGTCACAATTATTCAAACCATTATTCAGAAATTGTTTCAGAACTAAGTCCTCGAAAACATTGAAAAGCTCTAAAATCTCTGTAATAGAATAGCTGCAGCTGCGCAACATAGCATACTATGTTCACGGATCGACATCAAGTGATGATGAACTTGCAACAATGTCCCAATTACATAAAAACATACATACCACACACATCTAGTCTCGGCCACTCATACGGTTTTGAAGAATCCAGGCTGAACTTCGGTGCTAGGAGTGACAATGGTTGTGCACCTTTGCATCCCTCCTTCTCCCAGGTGCACTGCAATAGAGGTGTCATTTATAGCGTTAGTGTAATGGTTAGTGATAACTTATATGTTCATTAAACCACGTAATGGCAGCACACATGCTCAAAAAACGACAGAAATAGTTTGAAAACGAGAAACAACTTTTTATTCCAAATTTTATCCATTACAGCACTTGCCACATATTTATAACAGGCATAATTGACGCAGTGCACTGGCATAATAAGCCTAGGCAAACTTCTACAGTACAATGGCCTATTACCAGTGAATTGTCACTAAGTGCCTAACATAATTAACATATCTTCTAACAGCCACTGCAGAAAAAAGAAAGAACTATATTGTTACTGCTTACGAGATTGACAGTATTCATTACAGAATTTTTTTTCGTTGACAGATTACCGCAGTGCAACCAAAATCCTTATTGTTCTAAACAGAAAGGCTTAGATACTAGCGTATTCTTCTATTCAACCTCTTAGAGCGACATCAAACCTAAAGTCTCACTCTTTCATAAGAGAATACAAGAGCACTAGAAGAGGTGACATAGACTGTACGCTTTTGTGAGCTAATGTTTGGCCACCAACTAGCCCCGACTTTTTCACTAGTAAAAAGAACTAAACAAGTTCACTTTTCTCTATTAGTTCTCAGCCTGAGTGAAGAGCCAGTTACATATCAACTTAACACCATTAGCAAGCGCATCTTGCCATTCGAATGCAGTAAAACTGCTGGCATGATAAGTCACATTCTGGGTTAGCAAAAATATTGCAAAGTGTAAGCGAAAACGGCCGCATGCCTGGAAGCGCAGAGCACAAATGAGCTGCTAATTTCTTGCCTATGAATAAATAAATTTCACGTTTACTGTTTTATCGTTTGCTTGCTACTCCGTGGTAAAGAAAAAAAAATTGACGCCGTCCATTCGCAAAAAAAAAAAAGCGGCCTGGCAGAAGGAGTTGCCTTGCAGCGCTAAAATTATAAAGGGATTATTGTCCAATAAGAATCACATACAGTGCTGAAGTAGATGTGAGCACTGCACGCAGTACGTGCCACAGAAGCGCGCACACTAATTTACTCGCCCTTTTCTGAACGGAGACTGCGGTTCGGACTTACCTTACTGAATGGTCTTGAGCAGGGACAAATACTTGGCGTTGAAGAGACGACCGGCAATGTTCTTTCGCACGGCAGACGAAGGATCAGAGCCTGCAGCGAAAGAAAGCATGAGAAAGACGCCTGCAGATTGCGCCGCTGCGATCGTGTGTTGTACACGATAGGCTCCCTCCGGCCGCACGCGACCGGCTCAAAACAAGAAATAGCAACAAGCAGCGGCTCGCGCACACAATCCATGATAAAAAATCTGTATTGAACACACCATAACTTGACGGCAGGAAACAACCCGTATGACCAAACGAAAATGTCACTTACTTGTACGGTTGAAATTGGGCGCAAAGAATCCGTACGATGAGGGCGCCGCGACGATCTGGCGTGCGCTGTTTCTTTCAGACGTTGACTCTTTCGCGAAGATGTCGCCCACTGCAGCGTCACACATCGATGAAGCTTGCACGATGAAGTGATCGCTGAACAGAACCTAAACGCACACAGGCCCGTACTACAAAATAAAAGAGGAATGCGCGTCGCGACTTGCACGCACGGCACCCAGGCGCGGTAAACAGCGGCTTCGTCTTCGACTCTACGCGAGCGGCCAATCCAAATAGACAGGCACGTGACCTGAAGAGGGAGAATGGAGAAACTACAACCCATCGCCAGCCATCGCTTCCAAAGCTTGCTTAGAGGAATTACAGAGGAGGTTTTCCTTCCTCCATGCTTCGTGCCTTTCTTTCGTTCCACCGGAGCCCGCGCTTCCCCTCTTTTCCTTTTCTCCGCTCACTGAAAGAACGTCTGCGTTCCCAGTAGTCTCCCAAGGTCAAGCTGCCCGCGTGCGGGGCGACGACCTTTGGTCCTTGCAATGTGCTGGTAGCTTATTATTTTTGCATGCGCCTCTCTGCCCTTGTGGCACGTATTTTTCCGCGCTTTCGGCGTGCGCACAACTCTTCCGTTATCGGAGACAACGAGCGCGGCGAGACTCGTCTTGTCAGTCCTTGCAGTATCCCTTTGAAGCTTTTAATGCAGCCAGCTATTACGCAGTATGAATTACGCAGATGCTGCCGTAAATGTGTGGCGTATGCAACAGAATAGTTTTCAGAGCAGCTGCAGCTTAAAGTTACGAGCATCATTCGGAAGTTCTCGTCAGCTCTCATTTACTACCGCGTACAGGAGGCACTGCGAAATATATATCAATAAACTGCCCTTCCTGTACTTCTAAATCATTCACAGAACCGGCTAAAAAAGCGATGTAAATGCTGCAGCATTATTGATTCAATGTCAGGTACAGTAACAGTTTTAAATACTGATATTGCCGCGTTATATTGCTGCGAGAAATTTCAACTTTCTTTTGTGCTTATGGGGCCGCAAGTGTGAGGAGAATCCGAAGAAAGCAAAAAAACCGCTCTGTTCAAAAATAGTTTCACTCAATCGAAATAGATACAGCTGTAGAGATATGGATTTAATAAAGCCGCATCGAGAGATCAGAAGCGTCAGGCAAACAAAGGGGATTCACAACATTTGAACATTTGAGGAAGATGGCGCAGAAGAGGGCTTCAAACGACGGTCGACCACTGCTGATGCAGCAGTTCTCACCTCTCATCGTTCCAGTGTTCGCGAAGTTCTCAAAATATTTTCAAAATGGGTCAACAGAGCAGAAATGGAGCACTGCCAGCGCTATGCCAGCAAGCATCCGTTGAGACGCTTCAACCGACTGGTTATTCGGGCGATTCCGTCTATTTACGCGCTTTCATTTTATTCTATATAGGCAGTTGCCACCGCTGAATTTATGCTTTTGTTAAAGATTGGTTCGTCAGTGCGATACAATGTGTCCTTTAGCTCAGTTTTATTTGTGCGTACAAGACAAAAATCTCAGTCATCCGAAGCAACTTACGATGATGAAGGAAAACCTGCCGGTTTATACGCCGTAGTTTCATTTATTTTCGAGCTTGGGTCTTCGGGCTGCGTCTATCTAGTGCAATGTACTGTTTAGTCCTTATCATTAGCCTCTAAAAGAAAGAGTTATTTCCTGACGCATGAACCATTCCATAAGAATTCACAATGCACTGCCGCAATATAAGCGCCTTGAATACTGTTTCCTCTGGCTCCCGGTTTGTTGCGGAATTCGATGCTTCCATAGCGCTACAGTTCGAAAAAAAAAATGGAGGCAGTCAGCTTCATTTCTGACTATTAGTACTACTTGACTGCATTAAAGCTGCGCGGAACAACCTAAAAGCTAAAAGTTACGTACACGTACACGTACACTGAGTTTAAGCTAATTTCTGCTCTTGTAGGCGTGCAGCACAATTTCATATGCAAGAGAAGTTGGAATAGACTTAAATCGCTTTGGTCACCTCGCTCCCTGTTTATCAATTTAAAATAAGCTGAAATTGAATTGCTTCTATGTGAAACACTTGTATGCGCCAAAACATGGTCAGGAAATGCAGCTATCTCGAAAACTGATTACTATGGGCTTCGCTATCTTGTGCCGAGAGAAAGGATCCGTACACTTGTTGGAAAGGAAACGTAGAAATGTCTTTTACGCTGCGTTGAGGAGTTTCCGAGCAGATGTACAAATGCTGGTGATCTCATAGTAGACCAGCAAAAATGCGACTCTGAGGCCTGGCTCGTGTCTTGGTAAAAGTGCTCTAAACAAAAAAGTACCTATATATAAGGAATGGTCAGGCCACGTTCACAACTCAGTTCAGATGCAGAATTATTCCTTCCCTAGTTTCTTGCATTTTTGTTTTTCAGCGTTGTCAGTATTAGTGGTGAAGATCACGTGGTTATCAGCGAGTAGGGCTCTTTTTTGTTGTTGAAATGGAGCAGAAATATGAGAGTGCAATTTATTCGGGATTTGCGTTACATTGCATCTTCAGCTAATATAAAATTACTGCGTCAACAATCTCGCTCGTTCGTCTGATTTTGATTTATTAACTTGTATGCATGTTAACCTGAACCCTTTCTGTTATTCGTCTGTTATTTGCTCAGGAACATGTGCCACAACGAGGGGTTATTCGAAAAGCGGTGCACGTTATTCGAAATTGTACGGAGGGAATTAACCGCCCTGGTATTTATTGTACGCTATTAGAAAATGAAGAACAGCGCTGACTAATAGAGCTTACGCTGGCTGTGAAGCAAAACTGTTCCTTTTAAAGCTTTTATTACCGCTTTAATAAAAGCGTAACCACAAGCCGAAATTATAAGCGCAATAATTTTCATGCCTCTGGCGTGTTGAAGCGCTAAACTGTTGATTTCGTTCAGAGCTGCGATTGGTCAGAGGAGCAACACAGCAGAGATCATGCCGTCTGTCTTTGCTGACTTACTTCTTTTTAAAATGATATCCAATCATGAGTATGAAAGCACATGCACCGAATATTAGTGATTATTTTGGTCTTTAGCAACCAAGAGCATGTTAGCATGCGTGATGGTTGTCGTGGCTGATCGCGGCCAATGCATCTTTTTTCAGTAAGGTTCTGTGCATCCGCCAAGCCGCCTCCAGGCGGAGATGGGCAGAAGATCGCTGTACGTGTTCTTCCAAGAAATAGCTTCTGGTCCCTTGAAGAAGCGAGGAGGCGCGGTCAGTATCGCCAGCGCGGATGAAAGGGTCTATGCAGTGGGGAGCGTGAGCCAGCATAGCTTTTAACTATTGTCCTCAAAATAACCCCGCCGCCCCGCTTTCGGGAGAGGGCCATCTTCGAGAGGGAGGGGAGGCGGTGAGGGCTGCATACTTTGCTGTACAGCGTCTTCGCGCAGAGGGAACACAGCTGGTTTGAAGAGTAAAAAAGGGGGTAAGTTTTCTGAAAGAGACTAACGGCCTCCACCACCTCGACACGGGTGTAATGATGCACTCTGCAAAGTGCATCGTTAGTCCATGCGCCTTCAGATAGCATAAGTCGTGAAGATGCACCCTTCTTACACCTTTTTTTCTTAGAGTGCACGAACGCTGACGCTGCGGTAGCGTTGCATCGACGTTGGAACGCCAAGAGACTCCTTGACTGCCCGACACCCAGCCAGTCCTCTCCGCTCGTTGCTCGAATAAGACAAGTAGTGTGACTTTCCTCTTTGACTCTTTTTTCTGCATTTTAAGGCGGAAGCCTTTAATGCCTCATCGTTGTAAGCAGGAGTTGTCGACAGAAAATGTCACGCTTTTCAATTGGTCGAAATGCTCGTGACGTCACAGTGCGCGAATTTCAAATGGGGCCAATTGTACTTTGGCTAGTAACCATGCAACCAATCAAAGGGATCGTATAGTGATGCTCCAACTAAGTTGGACTGAGTTTAGTTAATTGCTTAATTAATCAATTAGCCTAATTAAGATACAGGAGAATGAAGAGGTCAGAAGAAAGAGGAAAAGAAAAGAAAGACGCGCGCCTCAGCGACAACAGCGTCCGCGGAAGGAGACGCTGCTGAAAAAAAAAAAACAGATAAGTACGAAGCCGCATTCGCTCCACAACCACGCACTTCCCCACTCAGTTCGACGTTGCTCGTTTCATATACGTTGTGTCGAACATCCTAGACAGTTCCAACATTTGACAGGTGAATGACAGAACACGATGGATAGAAATACAATGATATAAATATGAAATAGCCTAATTAACCTTTCTAGTTAGACCGCATAAATTAATAAAACCGAGAACGAAATTGGTCGAGTTGGGGAATCGAACCAGGGTCTCCGGAGTGCGATACGAGCACGCTAGCCACTCCGTAATGCCAGCTGAATGGTTTGGAATGAACAAAGGCGCGTCTAGCTAATACGGCGTCTTCGTTCACTCCCATCTTCCCCCTTTCCCTTACGGCGAGGTGCAGGTGTCCACCCAGATATGCGAGAGAGATACATTTCCTTTCCTCAAAAAATAAATTTACCGTCCAGCAAGGCGTACAACCGAATTGGCGATGGCGTTCTGTGGACTCCCTGGCAGCGTTGCAAGACGCTGTCGCGTTCCACTCTTACAGGCGAAGCTTAACATGTTAACCACACATCAGTAACACACGCAGACAGCCAATGGACGCGTCATTCGCTGGTAGCACTTGAATCATCATTCACAACCACATTCCTGGCAGAATGCTGTACTCAGGCTTTCGCCTTGCACCACTTTAGTCGCCAAAGTGACTCCTAATTTTTTTCGTAAGCACCTTGTTCTGTTTCCCCGTGTGTTTTTCCCGTGTGTTGTTGCGTTGTTCTCTTGTTCCTTTCCTTTTTTCTCGCTCATATTGAAATTGGTTTCCTTTTTGATAAAATCCGCCTCGTTTATTGTTTGTACTTTTGTGTTTATTTAAAATAAGACCTGCAATCTCAGAGTCCTCACAACGCTAAGCACTACAGACTTGTGACTTACATCGGAATACTGCTGCACGGGTATCTGTGCTGACGGCTGGAACTGATCGCGAATGCTTTTCTGCTTAAAAGTTGTGTTCGTATTTTATGCGGCATTGCGTTTTGCAACTACTTTCTTAACTGGCTTATGGGTGTGGTTGATTGGGTTCACTGATTTTACGCTTATTTGATATCTCTCGTCGTATTCTCGTCGTATTCTGGTCAGCTGACAAACTACTGTTCATTCTGCGATGTGCCCAGTCAGCATTTTGTCAATCAATTGGCGCAGTAAAAAAAAATAAAGTTGATGACTTTCACTTTCTTCTACGTACCGTCCAACCGACCTTTGTTTTAGGAACAGAATCGTGGCTCGATCCGACTATCTCAAGCGCTGAAATATTTTGTGACACGTACGAGTGTTTTCGTCGCGACCGTTGTCCACGTGGCGGAGGAGTGTTTATTTTTGTCCATAAAAGTGTCCCATGAGCTCAATTGGAATTCTCTGATAGTGAAACTGAATTGATTGTTTGCAAAGTAAGACTGCCGAACGAGAAAGCAATGGTTCTTGGGTCATTTTATAGGCCTCCTGGTCCTTCTGTAAAGCCGCTAGTTGGCTTATCTAATTTTCTTGAAACTATTAACAATGAATGCCTTGTTTTAGGGGGGCACTTTAACCTTCCGGACATTGACAACCAAGAGACATAGCTCGAGGGAATCTATACTCAACATTTTTGACTTTTTAGATTCCAACAACTTTTGTCAGTATGTGCATGAGCCATCACGAACGGACAGAACTGGTCACGTACTCGACCTCTTGCTGTGTAACGTGTCTGATGTTGTATGCAATGTAAAAGTGTTGCCTGGTTTGAGCGACCACAATATTATTATAGCAGATTTATTCACTATCTGAAGGTTGCAAAACCACCTAGGTGAAAGATTTACGTCTACAGCAGGGCCAACTACGAGGCGATTAGCGCTGCTTTTGATTCGTTCTTTCCAGTTTTTGATGAACTCGCGAATAACTTACCTCTTGATATAGATTGCATGCCGGAAGTTACTTTTTGTGTTGACGGTGTGCGTAAATTATTGAAGGATTTGAATCAGACTAAGACTTGTGGCCCTGATGACATTCCTGCCCCAATTTTAAGGAATTGTGCGGATACATTATGTCTGTATTTCACCCGGCTGTTCCAGAAGTCCCTTAATGAAACCGACTTGCCTGCTGATTGGAAGGCAGCGCGTGTCGTGCCCATACATAAGAGTGGTATGCGAAACTCCGTTCAGAACTACAGACCCGTTTCCTTAACCAGCATAACCTGTAAAATTATGCAGCATGTAATATATAGTTGCGTTATGGCCCATCTCACCAAACACAATCTCCCATGCACTAGTCAACATGGTTTCAGGCGTGGATTTTCCTGCAGTACGCAGCTGGTAGAGTTATTTATTAAGGCGGAAGCCTTTAATGCCTCATCGTTGTAAGCAGGAGTTGTCGACAGAAAATGTCACGCTTTTCAATTGGTCGAAATGCTCGTGACGTCACAGTGCGCGAATTTCAAATGGGGCCAATTGTACTTTGGCTAGTAACCATGCAACCAATCAAAGGGATCGTATAGTGATGCTCCAACTAAGTTGGACTGAGTTTAGTTAATTGCTTAATTAATCAATTAGCCTAATTAAGATACAGGAGAATGAAGAGGTCAGAAGAAAGAGGAAAAGAAAAGAAAGACGCGCGCCGCAGCGACAACAGCGTCCGCGGAAGGAGACGCTGCTGAAAAAAAAAACAGATAAGTACGAAGCCGCGTTCGCTCCACAACCACGCACTTCCCCACTCAGTTCGACGTTGCTCGTTTCATATACGTTGTGTCGAACATCCTAGACAGTTCCAACATTTGACAGGTGAATGACAGAACACGATGGATAGAAATACAATGATATAAATATGAAATAGCCTAATTAACCTTTCTAGTTAGACCGCATAAATTAATAAAACCGAGAACGAAATTGGTCGAGTTGGGGAATCGAACCAGGGTCTCCGGAGTGCGACACGAGCACGCTAGCCACTCCGTAATGCCAGCTGAATGGTTTGGAATGAACAAAGGCGCGTCTAGCTAATACGGCGTCTTCGTTCACTCCCATCTTCCCCCTTTCCCTTACGGCGAGGTGCAGGTGTCCACCCAGATATGCGAGAGAGATACATTTCCTTTCCTCAAAAAATAAATTTACCGTCCAGCAAGGCGTACAACCGAATTGGCGATGGCGTTCTGTGGACTCCCTGGCAGCGTTGCAAGACGCTGTCGCGTTCCACTCTTACAGGCGAAGCTTAACATGTTAACCACACATCAGTAACACACGCAGACAGCCAATGGACGCGTCATTCGCTGGTAGCACTTGAATCATCATTCACAACCACATTCCTGGCAGAATGCTGTACTCAGGCTTTCGCCTTGCACCACTTTAGTCGCCAAAGTGACTCCTAATTTTTTTCGTAAGCACCTTGTTCTGTTTCCCCGTGTGTTTTTCCCGTGTGTTGTTGCGTTGTTCTCTTGTTCCTTTCCTTTTTTCTCGCTCATATTGAAATTGGTTTCCTTTTTGAAAAAATCCGCCTCGTTTATTGTTTGTACTTTTGTGTTTATTTAAAATAAGACCTGCAATCTCAGAGTCCTCACAACGCTAAGCACTACAGACTTGTGACTTACATCGGAATACTGCTGCACGGGTATCTGTGCTGACGGCTGGAACTGATCGCGAATGCTTTTCTGCTTAAAAGTTGTGTTCGTATTTTATGCGGCATTGCGTTTTGCAACTACTTTCTTAACTGGCTTATGGGTGTGGTTGATTGGGTTCACTGATTTTACGCTTATTTGATATCTCTCGTCGTATTCTCGTCGTATTCTGGTCAGCTGACAAACTACTGTTCATTCTGCGATGTGCATTTTGTCAATCAATTGGCGCAGTAAAAAAAAAATAAAGTTGATGACTTTCACTTTCTTCTACGTACCGTCCAACCGACCTTTGTTTTAGGAACAGAATCGTGGCTCGATCCGACTATCTCAAGCGCTGAAATATTTTGTGACACGTACGAGTGTTTTCGTCGCGACCGTTGTCCACGTGGCGGAGGAGTGTTTATTTTTGTCCATAAAAGTGTCCCATGAGCTCAATTGGAATTCTCTGATAGTGAAACTGAATTGATTGTTTGCAAAGTAAGACTGCCGAACGAGAAAGCAATGGTTCTTGGGTCATTTTATAGGCCTCCTGGTCCTTCTGTAAAGCCGCTAGTTGGCTTATCTAATTTTCTTGAAACTATTAACAATGAATGCCTTGTTTTAGGGGGGCACTTTAACCTTCCGGACATTGACAACCAAGAGACATAGCTCGAGGGAATCTATACTCAACATTTTTGACTTTTTAGATTCCAACAACTTTTGTCAGTATGTGCATGAGCCATCACGAACGGACAGAACTGGTCACGTACTCGACCTCTTGCTGTGTAACGTGTCTGATGTTGTATGCAATGTAAAAGTGTTGCCTGGTTTGAGCGACCACAATATTATTATAGCAGATTTATTCACTATCTGAAGGTTGCAAAACCACCTAGGTGAAAGATTTACGTCTACAGCAGGGCCAACTACGAGGCGATTAGCGCTGCTTTTGATTCGTTCTTTCCAGTTTTTGATGAACTCGCGAATAACTTACCTCTTGAAATAGATTGCATGCCGGAAGTTACTTTTTGTGTTGACGGTGTGCGTAAATTATTGAAGGATTTGAATCAGGCTAAGACTTGTGGCCCTGATGACATTCCTGCCCCAATTTTAAGGAATTGTGCGGATACATTATGTCTGTATTTCACCCGGCTGTTCCAGAAGTCCCTTAATGAAACCGACTTGCCTGCTGATTGGAAGGTAGCGCGTGTCGTGCCCATACATAAGAGTGGTATGCGAAACTCCGTTCAGAACTACAGACCCGTTTCCTTAACCAGCATAACCTGTAAAATTATGGAGCATGTAATATATAGTTGCGTTATGGCCCATCTCACCAAACACAATCTCCCATGCACTAGTCAACATGGTTTCAGGCGTGGATTTTCCTGCAGTACGCAGCTGGTAGAGTTATTTATTAAGGCGGAAGCCTTTAATGCCTCATCGTTGTAAGCAGGAGTTGTCGACAGAAAATGTCACGCTTTTCAATTGGTCGAAATGCTCGTGACGTCACAGTGCGCGAATTTCAAATGGGGCCAATTGTACTTTGGCTAGTAACCATGCAACCAATCAAAGGGATCGTATAGTGTTGCTCCAACTAAGTTGGACTGAGTTTAGTTAATTGCTTAATTATTCAATTAGCCTAATTAAGATACAGGAGAATGAAGAGGTCAGAAGAAAGAGGGAAAGAAAAGAAAGACGCGCGCCGCAGCGACAACAGCGTCCGCGGAAGGAGACGCTGCTGAAAAAAAAATCAGATAAGTACGAAGCCGCGTTCGCTCCACAACCACGCACTTCCCCACTCAGTTCGACGTTGCTCGTTTCATATACGTTGTGTCGAACATCCTAGACAGTTCCAACATTTGACAGGTGAATGACAGAACACGATGGATAGAAATACAATGATATAAATATGAAATAGCCTAATTAACCTTTCTAGTTAGACCGCATAAATTAATAAAACCGAGAACGAAATTGGTCGAGTTGGGGAATCGAACCAGGGTCTCCGGAGTGCGATACGAGCACGCTAGCCACTCCGTAATGCCAGCTGAATGGTTTGGAATGAACAAAGGCGCGTCTAGCTAATACGGCGTCTTCGTTCACTCCCATCTTCCCCCTTTCCCTTACGGCGAGGTGCAGGTGTCCACCCAGATATGCGAGAGAGATACATTTCCTTTCCTCAAAAAATAAATTTACCATCCAGCAAGGCGTACAACCGAATTGGCGATGGCGTTCTGTGGACTCCCTGGCAGCGTTGCAAGACGCTGTCGCGTTCCACTCTTACAGGCGAAGCTTAACATGTTAACCACACATCAGTAACACACGCAGACAGCCAATGGACGCGTCATTCGCTGGTAGCACTTGAATCATCATTCACAACCACATTCCTGGCAGAATGCTGTACTCAGGCTTTCGCCTTGCACCACTTTAGTCGCCAAAGTGACTCCTAATTTTTTTTATTTATTTGTGACGCTGAGTGTGCCGCGCGGCATAAAACGTGGTGTTAGTGACTAGTAGTTGGCTGGTAGAGTTCGTTCATGATTTAGCATCGGCAATTGATAAGCAACAAGTTGTGGACTGCGTTTTCTTGGATTTCCGTAAAGCATTTGATGTTGTCGCGCACAGTCTTCTTCTCTCCAAATTGAAAGCGTATAACCTGGATTGTAAAGTAATTGAGTGTATTGCAGAATATCTCTCGTTACGAAAACAGGCTGTTGTTCTGAACGGTATTTCTTCACAGTATGCACCACCTACGTCGGGAGTTTCCCAAGGCTCAGTATTGGGACCACTTTTGTTTTTGCTGCACATTAATGACATTTCAGTTGGCATACAGTCTTCATTCAGGATGTTTGCCGATGATTGTGTTGTTTACAGGGTAGTAAATTCCACTTCTGATTCGAAAATCCTGCAAACTTATTTAGATACTGTAGCAGACTGGTGTGTACGTTGGGACATGTCCTTAAATATAAAAAAAAATTCAGGGGGCACTTTCACTGTCTAAAGTGGGTAGAGGCGGAAGCGTTTTCCGCACCACCTTCGCTGTTTCTGTGGCACTGGTGGCGTCACATATAATTGAGTACTAATTACTAAGTGATGAGAAATCATTAATTAATTGTTAATTACTGATTAATGCCTGAATACTAATTAACTGCTAATTAATGACGCATAAGCTTCGCCTTTAGGAGTGGAACGCGACAGCGCGTTGTAGCGCTGCCAGGGAGTCCACGGAACGCCACCACCCGTTCGGCGCGATGCCTTGCCCTTTGAACGCAACGCTTTTTGAGGAAAGGAAATGGCGCAGTAATTTTCTGTCATCTCGGTGGACACCTGAACCGCACCGTAGAGGAAGGGAGGAGGTGGGAGTGAAATAAGATAGATAAAGAGGAGCCGTAATGAAGAAAATGAAAATTGTATTTGAGGAAGGAAATGACGCAGTAACTGTCTCACAGAATTCAGGGGGGCACTTTTTTGACCTAAAGTGTGTTCACTGATGTGTGGTTAAGATGTTAAGCTTCGCCCCTAAGAGTGGAACGCGACAGCGTCTTGCAACGCTGCCAAGGAGTCCACAGAACGCCATCGCCCATTCGGTTCTACGCCTCGCTCGTCGGTAAATTGGTTTTTGAGGAAAGGAAATGTATCTGTCTCTCATTTGTCGGTGGACACCTAAACCTCGCCGGAAGGGAATGGAGGAGGATGAGAGTGAGTGAAGACACCGTATTCACTAGACGCCCCTTTGTAAATTCCAAACCGTCGAGCTGGCATGGCGGAGTGGATAGCGTGCTCGTCTCTCACGCCGCAGACCGGGGTTCGATTCCTGAGCTCGACCAATTTCTGATCTCTTTTATTTATTTATATGGCCTGACTAGTAAAGCTAATTAGGCTAATTGGGTAATTAAGCAATTAACCAAGCTCAGTCCCACTTACTTGGAGCATCACTATACGATCCCTTCAATTGGTTGTATGGTTACTAGCCAAAGTGCAATTGGCCCCGTTTGAAATTCGCGCACTGTGACGTCACGACCGTTTCCACCAATAGAAAAGCGTGACATTTTCTGTCGACAACTGCTGCTTACAACGATGACACATTAAAGGCTTCCGCCTTAATAAGCACATTAATTATATTACGAATAAGGCAGAATCACGTTTGGGTTTTCTACGGCGGAATTTTAGCCATTTACCAAGTAACTTAAAAACACAGCTGTATTTCAGTCATGTACGCTCCATACTTGAATATGGATGTGTTTGCTGGGACCCACACACATCTGAGTGTGTAGGAAAATTAGAGAAAATTCAGAATAGGGCTGTTAGATTTGCTCTTGGTAATTACAATCGGCAAGTTAGTATGACGGAAAGCAAACGAAAACTTAACTGGCAAGAGTTGAAGGACCGTAGAAAGTAAATCAGATTGAAATTTTTCCATGAGATTTATTATTCAAAAACTGGCATAAACAGCGAACAATATATCCAGGCACCTCATTATATATCAAAGCGACTGGACCACTGCTTGAAGGTCAGGGAATTTTCTTGCAACGGTGACGACTTGCGTTATTCTTTTTTTGTTAGAACTGTTCGGGACTGGAACAGTTTGCCATCGAGCATTGTATGTATTACATCTAATGAAGCATTTTTCCATGCACTGCAATAATTGTTTTATACCTATAATGAAGTCTTTACCCCCCTGCAGTAATGCCCTGCGGGGCGATGCAGGTAACTAATAAGTAAATAAATAAATAAATAATTAAATAAATATCCTTATGTACAGTCTTTGTCAAAAGTAACCAGGCTGCCGTATTTCTTCTCAGCCGCATATTAAAGTTATTATGCCAGCCCTCAAGCTCTTAATCTCTGTATGGTAAGAAGAACCCCCGTTTTTACCTTCAAAGAGCTTTTTGATCTTTAGGGAAGCCGTGCGGGCTCTGTTATACGGACGAGAAGCAAACCATGCAGCTTGGTTACTTTTGACAAAGACTGTACTTGAGGAAGTGACCATTCAAATAAAGCCTTCCCTTTTTACATGCACCCTTTAAGAAACGTTACTCGACATTCACCGTAATTCTCGCAGCTGGATCCATCATATCTAAAGTTGCTGTGAAATAAATTGCCTTTTCCGGCATGGCATTGTTCCCTCTCCTGTCGAAATATGAACACATTGACTCAGCAAGGTAGTCCTCGCTGGCTGAGGATTTTAGCAATGTCCTCGTATGCAAAAGGGGCGGGGATCTGCACATGGCGCCGCTGGGTAACTATGAGTTGTCGATAGGAGCGAGGGTATCCGGTATGGCCTTATGTTAGCTTTTTGTGGTGATTTATTTCTCTCCGGTTCTGCCCGGTTCTGCCCCTTCTCGGCGACTTCAATGCAATGCGCCACGTCCGGACTCAAGTAGGCGGGCGCTCTGCTCTGCATCGACTTTGGGCGCGGCAGTTTTTCGGTGGGTAATCACGGTCATGACGTCATCGGGGCTGCTTCAGTATGTCCGTATCTGCCGGGGGGACGGTCTTGGAGCTGATAACTTCAGTAGCGTGGCTTTTTGGGCTTGTTGGTACATAGTTCCAATACACTGTAGCGCAGCAAAAGACGAGGACACAATAGACGAGAGACAAAAAGCGCTCGTGGTGTTAGTCTCACGTCTCTTGTGTCCTCGTCTTTTCCTGTGCTAGAGTGTATTGGAATTGGTAACTTCAAATCGCAATTTATATCTCCAATGCTCACGCAGAGGCCTAATTCTTTTTTAAGTGCGCATAATGTCTTGGCTGGTAGCTGCGACGTGAAAGAACGATTTATTGGAAGATCATGTCATGATCCTTTGAGCTGTGCTTACAACACCGGTTCCTACCAGACACCTGCACGACCGATTTGTGACGCTCGACAAGCACCACTTTGGCGAATGTGGTCACCCGTGATGCTGTGGTGTTGTCTGGATGATATCTGGGACTGCGGAAATCGTGAAATTGGCTGCCCGAAATACGCACGCACTTTGAAAGACTGCTGCAGATTCAACTAGCATCACTCTGGCAACAGCGGTGGCAGCGATCGACCACACTTGCGCAGTGTATAAAACCCAGGTTGGTGCGTTAATATTAACCTTGTTTTTCAGATACTCGTTCCTGCAGTTGCTGCCTAAAGCGAAACGTGTGCTTGTCAATTAGAGAGTTTTAGTATTGCGTGCTTTGCGTAATTGCTTGCATAGCGGAATAGCGGGTCCAGAGTGCGCATGCGCAGAATGCTAACGGTTAAATAGCGGCAGCGTATGCATGCAATTTTCAAAAGTTAGCGTTGCGCCTTTTGCGCCCTTAGCATGGCGGTGTCCTTCCTAGTGAGAGCCGCCCGCTTCAGCCGATTCAGCAGTCCTTGCGATTCCGGTCGGCATGTTTACCGGCAACTGCTGCTGTTCTTGCTCATCGCTAAGGCTTACCTTGCTTCGACGATAAAGTTTAAGCTGCAATTCAGCCGAGTTTTTGAGATACACTCTCGATTCTTGAAAGCGAAAGACTAATGGGACCTCGAGCTGCACTGCTGCCATCTGCGACGGCCCGGACGTAACAGAAACGTCCGAAATGAAACAAAAATACATTTCGAGCTTTGTCGCTGTGTTTTATGTACTTATATGACGTAACACAACAAGTTATAACAAATTTACAAAAGTTTGTTGAACATTACACGCTATGTGAGGGAAAATATTTTGCTCGATTGGCTTGTAGTTAACATTCCCTTGTCCAGATGGCGCCACTGCTATACATCTTTATTTATTTATTTATTATTTTTTTTTCAAATTCAAATTCACTTTATTTCTGGTAGAAAGCAAGTATACATCATGAGCAAGCGAGTTTAAAAGAGGATGATTCTACCAAGGAAGACGAGGCAAAAGGCGTTTCATCTACGCCTGACAAGGCCTCGCCTCCTGGCGAGATACATTGCACTCTCTATGCTACAAATGCCGT
This sequence comes from Amblyomma mixtum, assembly GCF_055824585.1. NCBI lineage: Eukaryota > Metazoa > Arthropoda > Arachnida > Ixodida > Ixodidae > Amblyomma > Amblyomma mixtum. The sequence continues at coordinate 56,915,003 of NC_143012.1, forward strand.
TGAAAAAAAGTATGTTACACCATTCATTACCTGCATTTTATGCGAAGCATACTACTTTAGCTACCACTTCAGCCCTTCACCGTGGTTATGCGCCTCCAAATCACGTGATACATGACGTCAAGCCACGTGACACGATGACGTCACGACAGTAGAGAAACGGGGGCCCACCTCGCGCCGTCGCTGTGGTTGTGCGCCTCCAAATCACGTGGTACATGACGTCACACCACGTGACATGATGACGTCACGACAGTGGAGAAACGGGGGCCCACCTCGCGCCGTCGCTGTGGTTGTGCGCCTCCAAATTACGCGACACGATGATGCTTCGCATTCTCCAGGCTTAACCAAGTTAAGCCTCAGCCATTTTTTATTTCTATTTTTGTGTCATTTTGCTGGCGAAAATAAGCGCTGCGGTAATAATTGGCTTAAAAGACTCTGAAATATGATATTTTAGCAAGTTAGCGGCAGTGGCGGCCATTTTAGAAGGACCTTTCGCCTTCATGTAAAGCAGATAGCGTTTAACGTTTTCTCAAAAGTTGCTTTCAGCACGCTAACGTAATTTCCCTTAGGTACGCTCTGACGCTAACGCTGTACTAAAAGTCTCTATTAATATTATCTTGCCGATAGGCTCCAGGTAATCACGAAATTCATGAAAGATTTCAGGCAGAAAGGCAAAAGATGTCCTGGCTTGCAAAAGAGCCATCCAGTGTTTAAACACCTCAAGTCGCCCGTAGACTTGTATAACCTGCAGTGTGACGCCATGGCCACAGGCTGCACCTGGATTGAAGGAAGAGTTGTGCGGTGAAGAGAGTAAATGCAGCAAGCAATCATAAGTGCGAAAAATGCTTGGAGCTTCCGCATAGCTTAGAACAGAAAGCTAGCAGTCGCAAACAATAATCTTAGTTGCACTGCAAATCGAGACATTTCGGACTTTCTAGAGAAAATCGGGTATACTTGCTATTAAAAAATCACAGAAAATGATAGCGAAGTTTGCAATGGTGTCACCAGGAAAGATTGAGAATAATTGCGCAGTGCCGGACACGTGCTAAACGCGTTGCAGTTCTTGGTAAAGCACTCAGTAAGCGAATCGTTTTCTCTGACGTTGGTCTTTATGGCAAGTCACCCGTGTACATCCATCAGGAATTGTGTCGAGCCGTCAATAATTCGCGCCCATAAACTCTTACAGAAAGGTGTAAAGATATACGTTAAAGGGTCTCTTCAGTGGCTGGGGGTACCTCTTAGTGTGCGAAGTGGTAAGTGCGTGCTTGACAGCTGTCGCCATCTTTCGCATGCACTTGTCACTAACGTGAGCTGCGCATGCGCGGTAGGAGCTGGCGGTTTTATTTTCAACCAGTGGAGCTTGAGGTGAAGAGGCACGCTTGCGCAGAGCGGCCTCGTGTAAAAGGCGGATTCCTGGACTCCTTGTGCAGACTATGCCTCTATATCATACAGGATGATGATGAGCTCACATGTAAATGACTCCTATTATGATATTGTCACGTGGCCTTGTTTACAGCTAGGAAAGAGGAAAATAGAACGTCGCCAAGCGATTCAGTCTCCTTAGCGCTTTCATCTGCACTTACAATGAACTGAATGGTTCGGTGACGGCGATGGCAGTAACTGCGCTGAGCTGTCGGCGAACTGTACAGAATCGGTGTCGTTTCGGGCCGCGCTTCATGTAAACGCGTCGGTGGCATTCGGAAACAATGCGCGCAACTCACGTACGATTATCTGGTATGTTGTAGAAGCGATTTCACGTGACTATAGTCTTACCAGATAAATTTGGTAGCCAATCTCGGGACATTTTTATTCGATGGCAGAGTGCAGGAGGCTTCGAGGGCGAAAGCTTGTTTTGCGAACATTTATGGGAATATGGGCCATCCTCTTCCTGGACTGGAGATGATTGTTGGCGCAGACTGAATTAGAACCGCTGCTTAGGAAAAAGATCGTTTATTTGCTGGTATATCAGTGGTGCGTTCTTTTTAGCGACATGCTGGTAGAGGTGGCTCAGGCGGTTTTGGAGAATCTCTGAAAATATAGACAGCATTCTTTTAATGCATGTTCTCGTGACACACATTATAGGGGCTAAAAGAACACAATTTTAACAACCTTGCATTATACAAAGGTGTGACCGAGAAAGAGCTCGCACTCGATTGGATACCTGACATGATACTGAGGCGTTCCTCTTTAATTAGGCAACAGATTTTAAAAAAATTTCTGGAAACTGGAGCTTGGTGATATCAAAGACTCATTGTTTGCTTTCATGTTGCGCTCTTCAGAGTGGCTGTATAATCCGTTTAATTTGTATTTGATCAGGATGAATTATAAAATCTTTAAAATCACTTTTCGGCCAAGTACGTTATGCGGCAGCAGCGGCGACGGCGTACGGACTGGACCTAATCAGCTTCCTGCAATTTTTCAGGCTGAGGCTCGTGCTTCTCAAGTGAACTGCAAGTTTCCAAGGCCGCGTTGCTGCCTGGTCGAGGAGCGGGCGTCTATCATCAGCGCATCGCAGACTTGACTGAATCAACGCGCCTGCCATCTATGCAAGTTTAAAGAAATCAGCGAACCATTATCACTTCCTCGGGGGGCGGTGTATTCGTCGGAGCATTTTGGTCATTCTGGCAGCAGCGGCGACGGCGTACGGACTGGAGCTAATCAGCTTCCTGCAATTTTTCAGGCTGAGGCTCGTGCTTCTGAAGTGAACTGCAAGTTTCCAAGGCCGCGTTGCTGCCTGGTCGAGGAGCGGGCGTCTATCATCAGCGCATCGCAGACTTGACTGAATCAACGCGCCTGCCATCTATGCAAGTTTAAAGAAATCAGCGAACCATTATCACTTCCTCGGGGGGCGGTGTATTCGTCGGAGCATTTTGGTCATTCTGGCAGCAGCGGCGACGGCGTACGGACTGGACCTAATCAGCTTCCTGCAATATTTCAGGTTGGTTGATATTTTTCTTATAAAGCTTCCTAGACATAACCCTGATTGTCTCGTCGCTGCTGCTGCCACAAGTGTCCATTTTTGATGTCGTAGAACTTTCTTCGGTGTGCTGTTTTAGTTCTTGGCCTTCGCCGTCCGGCTATGCCGAGAACTGAGCAGGGCGCCCTAGGGGATGTTGCAAAGGCTCTGGAAAAGCAACCTAGCACTATCAAAGAAGTTGTGAAGGTACTTACCGAACTCGTAGTCAAGCTAGATGCATTCGCCAAAGAAATAAAAAAGATGTAGCCAAGGTTGATGCTTCAAGTACTGAAATCCACACTGAACTCGGTGGCATTCGTAGCTCTATTGGGTTTATGAATGATGGATTTGAAGAATTCAAGAGGGATATTGAGCGTTACAGGGAGGAACTTGCTGTAGTGAAGGCAGAAGCTGAGCAATGTCGCGTGGCAAACGAAGAGTTGAAGGAGGAACTTAAACAGGCAAGGAAGGAGATAATAGGGCTGAAACAATATAGTAGAAGCATGAACCTTGAAATTCAAGGACTTCCGGTTGCAGATAATGAAGAACTAGACAAGGCCGCTGCGGACATTGCAAAATGTCTGGGCACAAGTCTCACTGATGATGACATTGACGTAGTGCATCGTGTGCCTTCGAAAGATAAGGAGAAACCTAACATTGTGGTAAGGTTCTTCTCAAGAACTGCTCGTAAAAAGTTGCTGTCAGCTGCCCGGAAGGAAACTCTGAAAGCAGATAGGCTGGGATTTGACACAAGCGACCTCGTGTACATAAATGAGCATTTGTGTGTCGAGAACAAGGTGCTGCTGGGTAAAGCTCGAAAGCTCAAAAAGGAGAAAAATTGGAAATACGTGTGGGTGTCGCAAGGAAAGATTTTAATGCGCAAAAGTGACAACTCTTCAATCCTGCATGTTAACTGTGAGGCGGACCTGGCGAAGGTCGCTTAAGCGTTTTTATCAGCACATGGACTGCCAAAATAGAACGTTGCTTGACAAGTATAACAACTGGAAACATGTGAATATGACTTCTCTTGTTTGTGTTTTTCGGCATAAAGATTTTGACACTTTGAAATTTAAAACAGCTGTTTACTGCTTCGTCATCTCAACCCTTGTTTCTGCCTGCGATGCTAGACTAGCCATTAATGAGGTTTGTAAATGTCTGTGTAATGGCTGTACTAGGAGTGCCTGTAGTGCCATTTTCCTCGATGTAGATTTAAAATTTACTGACTTTTGTGCCGTGCCCTGTAAAGTGTACAACTTTTGCACAGACGTAGTCACAAGAATTGTTTCTGTGCCATGCTATCAGTATGCCCATTGCAGTTTACATTTGCATTTTTTCAAAACTTCGTTTTTTCAAATCTTTTGGCTTCTTCGCAGTACCGTTAATAGATTGCTACATATCGTGTCTCTGAGGTCATGGCATCAGTGAAGGCTTCAAGTTACGATTTCTTGACACCTGACGAGCTGAGCAACCGTTATCAGGTAAAAAAACAGTAACATTTCGTTTCTGCATCTGAATGCTCGATCAGCTCGAAACAAAAGCGATGATATATGCGCCTTCCTTTCCAGCTTTAGCTTTACGTTTGACGTTATGATAACTGAGACATGGTACGATAGCCACTCTGCTGTTCTTAATCTACCTGAATACTCTACATTTTTTCTTAACCGGAGCTCTAAAAGAGGTGGGGGGGTTGCGTTGCTGTCGAAAACATTTTTAAAATGCGAATTACTTGGCACTTTCTGTGTGGTAACCGATGACTACGAGGTTCTTACCTTAAAATCTAATTCCTTGCTTTTTACTGTCACATACCGCCCACCCGGCGGAAGCAGTAACAAATTTCTCCATTTTATAGACGAGTACTTCAGCTGAGTAAACGATCATAAATACACACTCATATTAGGCAGGGACTTGAACATAAACTTGCTTGAAAAGTCAACACTTCAACAAGAATTCTACACTATACTAGAGACCAACGCATTTTTCAATATCAGAAATCAACCAACACGCATTACGCCCGAAGTATCAGCGTTACTAGACACCTTCATTACTAATGCATGTGATGAATTGTCAATATCCGATGCACTGGCAGCTGATCTTAGTGATCACCTGCCAATTTATTTAATTACAAATCTCATAGTCCCCCATAACAAACCTGCAAAAAGGTTTGCTATGCGTATTCAAGACATAAACCAGACTACCTTACAAACATTTTACGATAAACTGTTGCAAGTAAATTGGAGCAGCGTCCACGAGGAAACCCATGTTGATGAAGCTTACGGTATTTTTATTGCCACCTATAAGCAGCTGTATTGTGAGTCTTTTCCATACAAAACCAGAGTGTCAGCTTCGAAGGCACGTAAGCCGTGGATAACTAAGGAATGCCTAAAGGCGATACGAATTAAAAACATACTTTTTTAAACGCTTTCTAAAAACAAAAGATATTGACGATCTTAAGAAGTTTAAGGCTTCGAGAAATAAAGCCAACAGTATCAATCGGCAAACCAAAAGAAACTACATGAGTAACCAATTTAACGACGATGTAATGAAGCACTCTGATATTGTTTGGGGGCGACTCAATAATTTGCTGAAATCAAAAGAGAAGACTGTAGTAGATGAAATAGTCACGGCACTCACTTGTCCGGTTCTCAACTAGCAGATGCTTTCAACGATTTCTTCGTGTCCATTGCAGACAGCACGCAACCAAACCAATACCTCAACAGCTTGAGTCAAAAGGTCAGCGAAACCGCGTTTTTAACCCCTGTTACAACTAACGAAGTTCTTTCGGTCTTACAGTCGCTTAAAAATAGTAAAAGTAAGGACATAGACGACCTCCAGATACTTCCAGCGAAGTATACATCCCACATACTTGCTCCAATATTAGAACACATAATAAACTTGGCATTTTCCTCTGGAACTTTCCCGAAAAAGCTACAGATTGCCAAGATTACCATCATTTTTAAAGGAGGAGACGCTAATAATTTCTCCAACTACCGACCTATATCGATCTTGCCAGTTTTTTCGAAATGCTTTGAAAAGCTTTTACAAGTGCGCATTACAAGCTTTATTAACAAACACAAAGTCATATCACCTTCCCAGTTTGGTTTTGTCAAAGGAAAATCAACGCAAACAGCGTTATTAATCATGAAGGAAATTATATTAGAGTCATTTGAAGAAAAAGAACTAACTCTCGGTGTTTTCGTGGATTTTTCCAAAGCATTCGACTCCATAACTCACCAAATATTATTTCATAAACTTGAGCACTATGGATTTCGCGGCACATTCCTTCAGCTTTTAATAACATATTTAGAGCACCGCCAGCAACGGGTTGTAATTAACAATTCTTCATCGCACTTTAGATCCATTCATTCTGGCGTGCCGCAAGGCAGTATTCTTGGACCTACACTGCTTAACATCTACATTAACGACATTTTGAACATTGACAACAGCGCTAAATATATAATGTATGCAGATGATGTCAGCATATTTTTTAGGGCTAAAACACTTAGTGACTTGACATTAAACGCTAATGAAACTCTGCGCAAACTGGTCGAATGGAGTACTGAATCTTTGTTGAAAATTAACGCTACCAAAACTAAAGCTGTACTATTTAGACCTAAGAACAAACCACTAGAACATTTACCTGCACTAACGCTTGGTTCTCAAAACATTGAAATAGCGCCGTCAGTAAAGTGTCTAGGTGACACTGCAGTGCAATCTTTCATGGGACCTACACATCGACAATCTGGTTAAGAAACTTGCAAAATGCACAGGCATGTTATACAAAGTCCGCTCTTTATTACCTCTGAGTGTCAGACTGTTAGTTTATAATGCACTATTTCTATCTAACCTTTCATATTGTCACCTGGTGTGGGGTACAACAACATGGTCAAATACATATAGGCTACAGAAAATACAGAAAAAGGTCATTCGTATCATTGCAAATGCCCCGTTTACTGCTCACACCCAACCTCTTTTCGCATCATTAAAAGTAACTCCTATTAACGACCTATATAATCTATTGGTAAGTAAACGATATGAAAGAAAACGGAAAAATCAAGACGCATTATTTGATATCACAGCTAACTTACGGCCCAAAGCTAATTACTACCCAACGCGTAACAATGACGTCTGGTATGTGCCATCCTTCCGTACTAATTATGGTCGTCAAATGCTGCGACATATAATTCCAATTCTTCTTAATCGGCGCAATGAGCCCTGAGGACCTAACGGTACGGTTTTTTTCTTACTGCAAGTTTTTTTCCTCCTTTATCCCGTTTTCTTTTGATTGTTATCCTTAGTTCATTTTTAGTGTCTTTTAGCGATGCGTGTTAATCTTGCCGACTTCAACTATCAATAATTTCAAGAGGATGTTCACTAATCTTTATTGAATGATATTTACCTATGCACTGTAGTCTTTTTCATTGTTCTGTCCGTGTTCTGTTGCTGCCGGTTTTTATGTATGGGGGTGCGCCCCTCTGTCAAGCCAGTCATAGGCTTTTTGGGTGTACCCCCTAACATCCCTGATGTTTAAATAAAGGTATTTGTATTTGTTAAGTTATTGTAGAGGCGGTGTGCAAAAATCAGCCGGGTTTTTCAAGGCTTCCTTCGTCTTGCGTGGTAGTTTTTTTCGGTGTTTTCAGAAACCAGGCGAAATACAAAAAGAAAAGAAACCTCATGACTGCGCACATGCGCTATCAGATTGCAGCGCTCGCAACCGCTGCTTAGAACGAACGAAACGTGAACGCTGACCGAGCCCAAGTAATCGGTCACCGCTCAATTTGACGGGCAACACAGTGATAAAAATGAGAAAGTCCTGGCTAGTATGAACTACACAACTTCACTGCTTTCGCTTTCTTTTTGTTTTGTCGCTGTCATTGCTATACAATAGCTCCGGCGGTGACCTGCCATCATTTATCGCAGGTGATGGTGCGGGCTTTTGTGATGGACCGGTTTCTTAAATTGGCCCTGGGTCCACACTGGGCACGAGGAGATTGATACACAGACTCCAAGAATGATTTTAGAATATGATTTAATTAATGGGTCTGGCTTGATGCCGCTTACGGGAAATGCAGTAGGGCTCGTCCACGTCGGGGCTCAGTCAGTTTGTTGTGGCACGGGCTCGACGAATGGCTGGAAGTCTTCTGCGGCCGGGCTGGGGATTTCTTCACGGCTGTGCGGCTCTCGTTCTCGGCCAGGCTTTGAAGCGGGCTGTGGAGGTCCGAACGCGAGCGAAGGCTAGACCCCGGGCTCCCTGGTCCTGCGCGGCCCCGGCGCCGCCCGCTCGCCGCTTCCTTTTGTTCCCTCCGCGCAGATCTCCCTCCTCGTGACAGCGTCGAGCCCCCCTCCGTGGCGACGCGACGCCAGTCTGCCGCTTCCCGGGAAAGTCGCTGACCGGGTCCACTCCGCGCAGCTCTCCCCTGGAATCTTCGTGACAGGCTTAATCCCCACCGCAGGAGTCGTCGACGGCCATCCTATGCGCTATGTGGCCTTGTCCTACCGTGGCGACACGCCGCCAGGATGGCGCGGTCTGCCGCCTCCCGGGAGTCACTGACCGGGTTTGTGCGGCCACTGGTGCCCCCGCGGCGCCGCCCGCTCGGCGCTTCCTTTTGTTCCCTCCGCGCAGATCTCCCCTGGAATCTTCGTGACAGGCTTAATCCCCACCGTAGGAGTCGTCGACGGTCATCCTATGCGCTATGTGGCCTTGCCCCTCCGTGGAGACACGCCGCCAGGATGGCGCGGTCTGCCGCCTCCCGGGAGTCACTGACCGTGTTTGTGCGGCCACTGGTGTACGCGCACGAATCGTCACACTTTCCATGTTCCGGAAGAATGCTCAAAAGCACATTCAAGAATGCGATGATAGTGGCGCCAGCCGCTCACTTCGACGCGATGAGGGGTCAACCTTCTTTCATTCAAAACGCGTTTGACAGCGCTACTATACGGACGAACAAACCCGCAGTAACATATTTAGTTTTGTAATTTTATTTCCAACGCTTTCATTAACAATTAGAAAAAAGGACGTTTCTTTAATACGCAGCTTATTCCCAGGACCAACCATATATTTTTTTTTCGCTCCTACCTACGCGACTTCTTGAAACTTTTGTTGAAAACTTCAATTGCGACTTTGAAGTTATTCGAAGCTGGAAGCCAGATGCCTCCCGTCACACGGCCAGTTTCAATGGCCATCGAGTCGAGGGCCTTCGAGATTTTCGATCGCCATCGAACTCGAGGGAGTTGTGGTGCTGCTACACGGCAAATCTCAATGGCCATTGAAATCGTTCTCGCGTCTTACGCCAAGCTCGTGTGGCGCCACAATCGCTACGTTCGGTTTCGCGCGAATAGCAAAAATATATTGACGAAACTTAACTAAATGTTGAAATACACTTTTTTGCAGTCATAAGGTGCGTTCACACTTGTTCAAAAATCCGGCAAGCGAAGCGGGTTCGCTCGCCGCAGAAACTAGGATCTGTTCTCATCTGTTGACGCCCGGGCGAGTTGGGACGGCCGCGCCGCTGCTGCTTCTCGCTGTGCGCACCACGTCACCGCTCGCGGCGTACACAGATAGTGGAGAAAAGAGCATAAATTTATGCTGTCTACGTACCACGAGCGTATGCACGCTTACGTACGCTAAACGCAGGCGCATTCCCACATTTAGTTCAGCGTATGCTAGCAGAGACGCAAAAATGAACTCAGCCTCTAGTGGCGCCATCTGGTCGTCAAAACGGGAACCATTACTGTCAACAAACCGACTCTCTTAGGCCTAGCAGCGGCAGAATCGTCACTCTAAATAAAAAATAAAGCAAATTTATCACTTATACGTTTTCTTGTAGGCAAGATGAGACGAAGCGAAAGACCGGTGCCCCATTTATGACCAGTGAACGAACAGAAAAAGGCAGCAACAACGAGAATTCAGTCCGAAGCGAGGGGTCCGGCTTTGAAGGGCGCCGCCATGTTTGTTGTCGTTCGAAGCAACGCTAGCAACCTTGGGCAACGCTCGAAGGCGCTCGAAATCTCGATAGAGTTCCGGGCTGCTCCGTCGACTCGATAGACTATTGACTCGATGGCCATTCAAACTGGCCGTGTAGCAGCGCTCGATCGCCTTCGAGTCGATAGACTATCGATTCGAGGGCCTTCGAAATGCCCGTGTGACAGGGGTATAAGTCATCAGTTGGCCGTGGCGTAGTAAGGCGATCCAACCTCGTCCAACATCTTTGAAATGCGCTTTATTTCATATGCTTTAGAGGCTTATCCTAAAGTCCGCTTCTGTTTTATTTACTTCGGTTTGGTTTGGTTTGGTTTATTGGGTTTAACGTCCCAAAACGACTGAGGCTATGAGAGACGCCGTAGTAGAGGGCTCCGGAAATTTCGACCACCTGGGGTTCTTTAACGTGCACTGACATCGCACAGTACACAGGCCTAATAACCGTCCTAAGGGATACTTCCAGAATTGTGCATAAATTTGTGATGTAGTTGTCCTAATTTAATTAGAGAGAAAGCTGAAGGCGTTACACTTCATCCACATTGAAGAGGCGCAGCAATGCTGGGAAGATGAGGTTTCATACTTGGCTTGGATATTGTTAGGCATAAAACGTAAATTCAGCCGTACAAGCACGATTCGAGAAAAACCAGAATGCTACGAAAGATTCCATACCGGCCAAACAAAAATGACTTGCAATTGCGTTAAATCTACTGAAGTGCAAAACACAGTATTGAAATCACCTAATCTGCGCACACAGGAGAGCATCGCGGCGCAACTGCCAATTCTGAGGTACAATCCACGTTTTCGGCCCAATAGAAGCCAAGCCAAACACGAAACCTAGCCTTCCCGGCATTCCCGGGGTGGATGAAGTGCGCTTCAAGAAACTTGCATACAAGGTGGCGCCAGATTTCCCGGTATGTAATGTTATGAAACTTTATGGCACCGCGCGCTCGCTGCGAGAGTGCCTCGCGTGACGACAAAATTTGCTCTCGCTCTTGCAACGCCACTTTCATGCTTGAAGAAATTTTACAGCTGCGTTCGGCTGCTCTGGCGCCGACGGTTTCGACGAAGCGCAGCGCGCATCGTTATGTGTCCGGGACATGGCACTGTCGTTTACTAAGTTGCTCAAGATCGCAGATTGCGTTCTAGAGTACCACGCTAGGACAGCGGGGGAGGGGGTTCAACATTGAGCTGTACTACTGTTGACCGTGGATGCGGTAACGGTCATTTGAGCACACGCAGCGACAGATCAAGAGTATAGGCAGTTACAATTCAGGGCCGGTATGAACTCGTTTACAGACCCGACCCCTCTGCTCGCTCATAAGCGACAGGCTCCGGCGCACACCAACGAAGTCTTGTCGGCCTCCTCCTGTTGGCAAGCGTTCTGTCATCGGTGCTGTGGTTTCCGAGCAATGCGGACGCTTTGTTTATGTGCAGCCATCGATAACTATAGAAATATTCTTCTCGCCGCCACTCGTAAACGTTCAATGGGCCGCACGGCGCTCGTCCGTTCGCAGCGCGTCGATTCACTTCGCGTGTGTTAATTGAACTACGCTTCGCTCGAAATTTTGAGAATATTTCGGCTTGACCATCATGCTCGGCTTGATGTTCGAATAACTTGGCTTGTATCTCCTGTGAGCGGGCGCAAAAAACCTTTTGACTCTTAAAACGTCGTCACAGC